>NC_026000.2:119947372-120204872 GCF_000442705.2 Elaeis guineensis | reverse complement strand
GCTAGCAACTCCTTATTTTGATATCTAGATCTGGATCTAGCTCCATGGTCCTGATCCTATGTACCATAGAAGAAATATCCATCTTCAGTAAAAGGACTATTCCTATATGTTTCACCTTCTCCTTTATCCTAACCATCATGATCATTGGATCCTTTATCACTCTTACTATCATTATCATCATTGCTATTATTATGAGATAATCTAGGCAATCTATAATCTGAAGACTTCACTACTATAAAACAGGCCTATGACAGCACTTACTGCGTCAACGGTTCAAAAATTACTGCCATAACAAGTATAGCAACAGTTATTTATAACTGCTGCCATATGTAGGACATATGGCAGTGGTTATAAGTAACCGCTACCATAAACTATCTATTGCAGTAGTTAAAAATAACTGCGATCTAGTCCAAATCTATTATAGTGGTTACAAAATAGCCACTGCAATAGATTTTAGATATTACAGCTATTGACTAACCATGGCTATAGATTGGAGATATAGCAGTGGTTATAAATAACCGCTACCATAGGTTTGACCTATAGCAGCGGTTATGTGTAGCTGCTTCTATAGATTCGACATATGGTAGCAATTATAGTAACCATTGCCATATCTCTAACTTATGATAGTGGTTAGGTGTAACCGCTACTGCTATAGGTCAAATCTATGGCAGTGGTTAATAATAACCGTTGCTACAACTTATTATAGCAATGGTTTAGTGCAACCGCTACTATATAGGCTGAATGTAAATTTTTTTCATATTTTTCTCTGAATATGATATAATTTAAAATTTAAAATCTATTTTTATCATTCATTATCTAAATAATTATTGTTAGAGTATGGTTACAAAAAACTATCGTGATCTGATAGCCCTAGCCATGTCGATCAATAAAATTTGATTTTGATAGTCATTAATGACTACATGATGATCTGATAGATAGAGACCATTGATAGATCCAAAAATTTACAATGATAATCTTGATGATATTGATAGTATAGTATTATTAATTTAGCATATTATTAATAATATTTATAGTATATTATTAAAAATTATTTATTTATAGTATAGTATTATTAATTTAAATATTATTAATAATATTTATAGTATATTATTAAAATTTTATTTTAATCAAATATCATTATCATGATTAATTTAGCATGAGATGATTTCAATCGTTAAATGAAAAATGAGTGATGAAAAGGCCAAATGGCATCCGATTATAAGATGATTTTTTAGATAAATAATCTTTACTACTATTTAATTATTTATACAGTGATGATCATAAAATTTAAACCATACCTATATGAACCATCAATATTAAGTAGATCTTACAAAAATATAAGTATAATTATTTAAAGACTTTAAGAATGAGTATCAAGAGATATAATTTTAGATCGTTCATATACACACGATTTGAATTTTATGATTACCATCATATAAATAATTAAAATAGTATTAAAAATTATTTATTTAAATAATCATCTTATAATCGAATGCCATTTGGCCTTTTGATTACTTATTTTTTTTTTACGGCCAAAATCATCCCATACTAAATTGATCATGATAATGATGTCAAATTGAAGTAAAATTTTGATAGTATGCTATAAAAACCATCGAGATCATCATTATAAATTTTTGAATCCATCGATGGTCTCTATCTATCTAATCATCATGCGATCATTTGTGACATCAAAATCAAATTTTATTGATCAACATAGTTAGGATTATCAATCGAGATAATTTTTTGTGATGATACTCTAATGATAATTACTTAAATAATGAATGATGAAGATGAACTTTAAATTTTAAAATTATATCATATTCAAAAAAAATATAAAATTTATATTCTATCTATGGTAGCGGTTATTCATAGCCGCTGCCATATGTTTCTATTGCAGCGGTTATGCATAACCGCTACCATAGGTCACATATGGCAGTGATTATGCATAGCATATGGTAGTGTTTTTAAAATCACTACCATAGGTTAGGTCTTTTTTCTAACCCACCCCCTTTTCTTCATTTCGCATTAGTATTTTGATTTTCCTCCTCTCTACCCGAGCCCTACCCTCTCCACCGCCATTCTGCCCGCCACCCCCCCTTCTCTAGCACCACCATGGCTCCCTCTTCCCTGATCTCCCTAGCCCCATGCCCTACCTCTCTCTTCCCCCAGCCCTGTCTCCCTTGGCCCTGGCCTTCATCAGCCCTGCCTCCCCTTCCCTCGGCCCCACCTCCCTCGACCCTGACTTTCCTCACCTCGCCTTCCTCTTCTCCGCCCCACCTTCTCGAACCCCGACCCTACCTCCCTCTTCCCTCAACCCCACCACTGACCCCCTTTGGCCCCACCCCTGCCTCCCTCGGCCTCGGCCACCTTTGATCTGGCCCCATTTGGCCCTGCATCGTGCCCTGTTGTCATCCCTTTCCTCTAGTGCTGCTGTTGGCGACCCCCTCCCCTAGTTGGAGGTATGATTTTTATTTTTTTTATTTTATGTCATATTATTTTTATAATTATATTTATTTTTATATCATAATATATTTAATAATAATTATGTCATGATAATTATATCATAATAATTATGTCATAATAATATTTAAAAAAACTACCGTCGATGAGTTCTAGGCCTTGCCGGCGGCTGTGGGCTATGCCATCGAGTTCTGGACCATGTCGGGGTTCTGGGCTATCAGATTTTGGGCCAGACTGGTGGGTTTTAGATCATGCCAGTAGGTTTTGGGCCATGCGGTAGATTTTGGGCTGTGCTGGTGGGTTTCGAAGTGTCGGATTTTAGGCTGAGCCGATGGTTTTGGACTGTGTGGTGGGTTTTAGACCATCGGGTTTTGGGCTGTGCCGATAGATTCTGGACCGTGCCAATGGGTTTCATGCTGTGCCACTTTATGAAAATTTTTTTTTATAAAGAGGCTGTAATGATTTTGGGCCGAAAATGGTTAATTCTTAGTATGATTTTAGTGACATTTCTCTCTTATTTTTTCTCTTCTTCTATAAATATTTTAACAATTCCAAATGGCAATGTGATCTTGGATGGTCTACGGCTATTTAGTGGGTAACTGTTCACAGCCAAGTTGGTTTACTTATACGGATACTGAAAGTAACGTTGCAATGCATGATTAAAAGTGAATCTGAGCCTCTTTTTACATATTATTTTTATAATTATATATATCATAATAATTATGTCATAATAATATTTAAAGAAAACCCCATTGGTGGGTTCTGGGCCTTGTCAGTGGCTGTGGGTGTGCCGTCAGGTTCTGGGCCATTGGGTTCTGGCCGGTGCCGATGGGTTCTGTATCATTCGTGGGTTCTATGCCATTGGATTCTGGACGAGTTAGAGATGCTAGGCATATCTTTGATGATATCAAGATTGATGATGATATTGGACAATGCATGCAAAGTGTTCCTCTAAGACAAAACTTATCTAGTGTTGTCGAGGTCCCAGATACATTTATCCAGAGCATGGTAATATCCATATTATAGATGCCACTAGGCGATGAGTTAATATCTTGGTATAAATATTAGTTATTTATTGATGTTCTACTAATATTATTGTTCAACAACATATTATATTGGTTAATGTTCATTAGCATTGCAAGTCATGATGGCACCAAAATGCCATCTAGCTTTCACCCCCACCCCTTGGCGGGCTATGCAAAACTCCGCATTTGAGCCACTGTCAGAGCATACCCCATCCACCTCAGCATCAGCATCAGCTTCAGCTTCATAGGCACCACCGACATCTGAGCCTCCACCAGCAGCCACATCTCTGACATATACTCCACCCACCGACAAGGCTCCACCGGCATCTACGTTGCATGATCCCAGTAAGAGTAGGTTTTCATTATGTCAATTATTTATTTATTTATTTTTTGTATAGTTATTGCATACCCTTATATATTCATAATATATTCATTGCAGGTGCATCATCCAGTAAGATATTTCACGGTCCCATATGCATGCCGCATGTGTGAAATCACCAACATCAAGTCATGATGGAGTACAATCAGGAGGAGAGCATGTAGGAAGATCGCACGGAAGATGCATTCCTTTTTCAGAGATTTGTGAGGTGGTTCGACATTATTCCTGTACTGTCCATAGACTGGTGATTGATAGATGCTAGTATCAAGGACCGAGTGTGGGAGGAGATTTGAATAAGTATATCTTAATTATATATATACATGTGATATGTTTACACTATATTTGATTAGAATAATTTCGTGACTAACTTCTGATAACTTTGTGCAGAGGAGATATGACTTTCAGATCATGAGAGGGCTCGAGATACCTGATTACAGAAGATTGGAGAGTTTATTGGAACTACAAGGTCAAGCTCACATAGGGTGACTAGACCACCATAGGGACATCGAGGAGGAGCTTATTCCTCAGATCTAGGACTGTCCCCCAAGTCGTGGGAGAGGATGGTCAGGCATTGGAGGAGCCAAAAATTTTAGGTTTAATTTATAACTTGTAAATTTTTTATTATACTGATAATTATATTTAATTTTAATTATATAATTTAAATATTTTTAGGCTATCTCTAATCATAATCGAGAGAATCGGACTATTCAGGAGTATAAGCACACTCTCAACCGTGAGTCTATAGTCGATCGAGTGCATAAAGAGATAATGAATTCTAACCTTTAGTTTATATTGAATTATTATTTTTTTATATATTTCTAATAAGCTGATTGATTGTTATAGCTGACGAGAAAGGGGATGATGCCCACTTGTAGCACCATCTTCCGATCCACCGTATGGACAAGAAGGGCGGTCAATGAACACCGCAATTGGAAGGATTTTTATAAATAATAACTAGAGTATGATTAGTATGACTAGTATTATAGCATTTCTTATGAGATTTTATTTGAATTTGTAATTATAAGAGTAGTTAGATATGTTTGCGAGCAAGGGCCTAGACACCCTTGGCCCCCGTGACCATCTGTCTCAGATCTTGGGAACTGAGCACTTTGAAAGGATTCTTTGCAGCTTGGATATATATCGACGAGCTATTAGTCTGAGGCAAGTGTCTTCTCATATGCTTTTGGGGTCATCAGCTGGGAGCAGCTTGACAGGCCTTGGTACAGGCAGCTTAGGCTCAAGAGCGTGCATCTCAAACTGAGGAGCATGCATCTTAGCTACAGAGCGTCATGTCCGCAATGGTGACATAGCTCTCCGCTCATTTTGGAGTTAATTTTTCAAGCATTCGGGATATGTTGGCCAGTATTTCTGCTCCAGCTCCTGCTCCAGCCTCTCCGATGATGACGAGATGCTTGAAAATGAGGCTTTAGATTTAACAGATTTTTAATATATTTTATTTTTATTTAAAAAATATTATAATATAATTTGATCAACAATAAAATTTGAGTATTTAAAACATATTTTTGCATTATTATTAAGTTTTATATGAATTTTTTGGTTCTTTCAAGTTTTAATTTGAGTAATTATATATTGAACTACATTTATAGGTAAAAAAAGATAAAAAAAAGATAAATTTATATTTTTTCTATTCATTAGTCTACAGCAGTGGTTGCATAATCACTGTCGTATCCATGCCAACTACTGCCATATATCTGTGCCAATCGCTGCATAATCTATGGCAGCAGTTCAATAACCGCTATCATAATCTACGATAACAGTTATAGTAGCAGTTTTCTAACCACTGCTAGATATTTAAATTGCTGCTGTAGAAGCTATAGCAGTGGTTTAGAACCGCTGCTGTAGACTTTATAGCAGTGGTTTAGAAATCATTGATATAAATGTTGTAGCAATGGTTTACCAATTGCTGTATTTACTGCTATGATAGATCCAATTTTAGCAGTTTTAATAACCACTGCTATACCCATATATGTAGTGGTTACTGTAACCACTGTAACAATTACTGCCATATACCTATGGTGATAGTGACAGTGACAACGGTTGTAAAACCACTGCCATAAGCTATGATAGCAATCTTTTAGGCTATGGCAGCAGTTCTAAACCACTGTTGTAGTCTTATCTTGTAGTAGTGCTTGGGTGTCTCACTATCATCATCTCGAATCTGCACTATCATCATCTCGAATCTACACATCATCAATTACCTCTACTAGATCAATTGTTGCCTTTTTGTTTGATTTGGACTTTCTATATCTCTTTTTAATCACAACTCTCTAACTCCCTCTTGGGCTTTGACTGGCATTTACTTGTTACTTACCCTACCTCTACTATTGATCCCAATGCCTGGCTATTTCTGAAAATCCTTATTTGATGTCTTAAACTAAATATTCTATAATCAAATCATTGATCAAATCTTCAAATTACCTGCTACCAGATCCATCATCATCTCCATGAGTATCTCGCATTTCACTCTAAATAAGGGGATAAATGAGAGCTCACCCATTGGTCCATATTTTGTACCCCTGCATCATGTGCTATTATTTTGTATTGTTGAGGGGGGTCTCCTGACTCATCCAACACTAATGGATCCCATGCTTCCTAATATGCAAGCCAACGCAACATAGAATCCTCCTCATCATAAACAATGTCTTCTTCGAATGGGTCATCTATAGACTCTTTCCTCTCATTGACATACTTGAACTTTAATCACATATTATAGTGAACAGAAAATCAAATCTCTCAACTTTTATGAGGTTAGGTGATTTTTGATTTTCATGTGGATCAAGATAAATGTATTCCAATTATACTGGTATCCACTTAATAAGATCATCTATGACAGGATTCAAATGGCATTCTTTCTTTGATTTTATGCAAATGTAAGTAGACACACCACTCCCCTGCATTCAAATAATACATAGATATATAAATGTTAAATCCTCAGCTATAATAAATGCAAAGATAATAAAAAATAGTTTCATATTATATCTGATGATATTTTAGATATGGATCTATATACTCCTTATTCTCCAAAGCTTTTTTTTCTCTTGAAATAATTTTTTCTGGCCCAATCAATATACACTTCTCATTGAAGCTTATTTAATTTTAATAAATTAATATAGTTCAAAAATACACCAATAAGTCCAAATTACTTTCTAGCCTATACACCACATTCCTTAAGGCCATTAGAAGATCTTCAACTAAGTAATATTATAGTCATACTGATATTTAAGATTTAAGTAGTAAGCTGTATGAGAAATAAAAATAATATTAAATAAGAGCAAAGACATTCATAGCTTATTCGATAAAGGATAAGTGAGAGTTGAGATTCAAACAAATTTATCTACTAAGTGAAATTTATTCTCCATTTGAGTGTCCATCTGTGCTTAATGATACATAAATATGATGTTGCTTTCTTCTATCCTACTGCTTTTATAGTCTCTTTTTGCAGGTAGATATCTTGAGATATACATAGCCCATCTAAGGAACTTCTTAGTATCTATTATCTATATCATTACATGTAAGGGCTCTATTGCCTTAACCACCTCAGAGAAGCTATCCCAAAAATCATTACTTAATATAATACCCTAAAGACATCGTCCATCATTGGTCCTTACATATTTGAAGTCCTCCATTCATCAAAAGTCATATGGCCCTCAAACCAGCTTATCATTAAGAAAGCTCTTCAATGCTATATAATTATTGACAAATCTTGTCAATCCTAGTCTACACAGCTTTCCTTATACATATTTTCTCATAGGAACAAGTATTAACATATGATTGTAAATGTATTCTAATACTACTTATGTATTGTCTACTATAGATTTTATCTTAGGTAGTGACATAGACGTCTTGGTTGGTGCAAATCATGATTTGAAGAAACAGAGCCAAAAGGTAAAGAAACCAAGCTGATTGCATCTGGCTCTATTAATTATAATACTGGTAAGCTAGAATGATCACAACTTTCTCATCCGATGTCAGAATCACTACTATGAACACATTTCGAAAAGTTCTTTTTGCACTCTATGAGGTTGGCACTTCATTACCACCCCAAATTTTGAAATATAATTCTATTATTTGATAGATCAATGAGAGTCCAGAAGAATCCTAGTTAAATTTGAAGTTTCAATTCTTATATTAATCTTTTTCTTATTTTGTTTCAAAGTCCTTTTGCTATTAGGTTAGAACTTTTACTCTATAAATAAGGTCCCTTTGGCTAACATTGTAACAAGAGTTTAGTTTATTTTGTGATTATTAAATCAAAACTTCAGAGAAAAGAGTTTCTTCTCTCTTTTGCTATTTTCTTTTTTTATATGTCTTCTTTCTCTTTTCATCAAAACGTGGCCTAGGCTGCATCAGGTAGCTGCCCAATAATCTTCATCATTAGCTCATCACTTTTCCAGCATTAGCTCCTTTCTTGCTTTCATGTAGTTTGCCTCTATTTGTGACCACTTGGATGATATACTCTTAACCAATCTCATCAACTATATCCCTCATCAAGCCCAAAATATAATTAGATCATATATTTTGTCTGAAGCATCAATTGAAGTATGAAAGATAGTCATCCTATCATAATAGACTAAAAAGTTAATAATGCTCCCCTTAGTAGATCCAAACAAACCATCACACATCAATATCACCTAATAAGTGTTCTACTCTTTTTTATACCTCTCAATCTAGGATTTAATATTTGTGACTTGCTACTGCAAATATGGTCCATATATCTCATAGGGTGTAAAAGAATCAATACCTTGATTGACTTTTTGTACAGTAACTGATCATCGATCGAAAATATGTATTTGCTGCTACCCATGCCAAAATATAGCTAAAGTGAATCAATTAGAAATTGCCCTTCCTATTTATTTTCTCTTGTCCTTATTTATATAATCACCAATTCTCGACTGCTTTAACTCTGGATCTAGATATGTTGTAGGATCTAGATCATGGATACTAGGACCTCTTGAGCTCTTCTTTAGTTTCTTCTCAAATGCACCAAATAAAGATTTGATTGAAGATTATTCCATCCTTATGGACTGACTCCTCTCTAACCCAGCAAACTGTAATTATGAACATTATCCTTCTACTACACCAGAGCCACCATCCTTCTCAAATTGAGAGCATCCAAACTATTCTATATATCTCAATACCTCCTTATGTTGCCACTGGTCCTGTCGAGAGGTCCGAATAGTCTCTTGTAGATGATCTGACTCTAAATCATATAAATCAAATAATCATCATCATCGTCCAAGTTTATGTGAACATATGATTGAGATGTCCAATGATTAAATACTTTCTTCAAGCTTTGGGTGCTATCTTCATCTTCTTTTCTTTTTGTAGATGGTCTCTTACTATCACTTGAATCTCTATAGGTACCTTTGGACACTTCTTAACATCACTGAAGCCATCCACTAATTGTTGCTTCAATTGGATGACTCCACATCTAATTTTTGATCTATAATAATTACATTCCATTGATGCCGGTCTTTCCCTATTTTTTCAAAATGCTACCAAAATGCTATCAGGATCCATCTAGTTTATAAAATTTATAATATTAATAATATGAGTACCTAAAAATTAGATTTATGTTGCATATGCTATATTCATACATATCCAACTTATTATAACTTTTTAATTTTTTTTAATTCATATTACATAATAATTAAAATTTATTAAAATTTTGATAAAAAATACTTGGATATTTATACTATTTATATTCATTATTTTCATTAATTGTTCAAACTTTTTGAATAATTATCTAATGAATAATCATAATTTATTCTTATTATTTTGCATACATACTAAACTTCATCAAAAATAACTAGAAATTAGATTTAAGTTGTTTATGCCTTTATAGTGCATTCAATTATCTACACTTTTCTAGATTTAGAATTTTTTATAATTAAAATATATTTTTATAATTTCAATATTTTATAATTAATAATATTTATTTTAATTATTTATTATATTTATTATATCCAATTATCTACCCATTTCTATGCTTAGGGTTTTTTAATTTCTAAAATATATTTTTATAATTTTCAAAGATTTTATAGTTAATAAAATTTATTTTAATTATTTATTATATTATTACATCCAATTATCTATCCATTTCTAGGTTTAGGATTTTTTTATTTTTAAAATATATTTTAATCTTTTTATCCCCTTCTCATTTATTCTTCTGAGAGTTCATGCTTTATTTTCTCTTTAAAAGTATTATTTACTTACTTTAACTTAGGTCTTAGACTCTTAGTATCTTACTATTTCAAGAGAGAAATTATTACATGGACTAATGCACCATTCTTAATCCCAGAGTACATATACAATAGATAATAGGCATCCTAATATGATTTTGAATTGTTTGAAGAGGAGGGATAATGTGGTAGATAACTATTAGACTAGCCTAAAGGACATAGTCCATCTAATAATTATACATTTCAAAGGATCAAAAAAACTTGAACCAACCATTCTTATGTGACATGTTGCAACAATTTTAAACCAGCCATCAATTAGAGTGGTTGCAATTTTGACATCATTATTCTAATAAAAAATAAAAGATAGTAAGAAAAATAATGAAAATAATATCTTAATAATAGATTATTAATCTCTTTCTTTCTCTTTCTTCCTCTATATTTGTCCTTCCTAATTTTCTTCCTAAGTCCTTGTCTTAAAATGGCAGACTTATCTTAAAAGAAAAACTTTATCTTAATAAGGGAAGGAAGAGAACTACTCAGTAGTTGGTATTACTTTCGGAGACTGTCTCCAAAATCTTTCTACAATATATAGAGATAAATTTAATATTAATTTAAAAAAATACCATACTATAGATCAAAAAAGATTTTATCAAAATATAATATATTCGAGACAGAGATTAGAGTAGATCAAGTTATAATTGAAGAAACTCTTAAACTACCATCCCTAATCTTGGTTCAACAAATATAATCCCATCCTGATCATCAAAAAAATTATGAGAATATTGTTAATCCTTGGTATTGTGTGCTTGTCAAGTATATTTTATTGGTTCAGGCTAATCGTTATAGAGCATTCCACGAATATTTTTCTGCCATGATGATAAGGCCTCCTGATTGGTCTTGTCTTTTTGAAATATTGAGGGATGTACCCAAGTTAATTATAGGTGGGACTCTCTCATAGTGTCCAGCTGAAGACGTTAAACTTAGTACTTGTTGGGAGACAACCTAGTTTATACGATTTTTTTTTTAGTTTTTTTTATTTTTTAAGAATCTCTAGGAAGAGATTAGTCAAGTTGAATCTCTACAATGGAGTAGATAAGTGATGCTACTAGTTAAGTTGGGGGAGAGCCATGTTCATGCCAGCTGGAGTTAAGAACACACCACACCCAACAAGGAAGGGTCTCTCAACAATAAATGCACATATCGAACTCAGGTAGTATCCTTCCCTATTATGTTTTATTATGATTCTCTTCTTCTATTGAGGATAATGAAAATTAAGTTGAAGGAGAGAATAATTAATCTAATTAAGTCCTCAACTATAGTTAGAAATAATTAGCTTTGTGTATATAAATTTTGTCTCGATTTGAAGTTAATTAGGCATCCTAATCAATTAGAAATTAATGGTCTAGATAATTTTAAAGATACTATGGATAAATTATTAAGGAAGCCCAATGAATGGTAGGGTTTAAACCAGATTGAAGTGATTCTAGAACTCTCTTCTTATCAATCTCAATGAAAAATCTACTTCATGGGAATTTAGATGGAAAGGTTGAGGTATACAAAAATTTCTCTTAGAACATGAACAAAAAAGAAAGAAAAAAAAATATTTAGCATTGTCTCACTGCGAAATCAGGCGCTTTCACCTAAGTGTTGTGATTCGCATCAAAAGACAGAAATACTAAAAGACTGTTATAGAGTCTGTCTCACCTCGTAGCTTTTCTTGGACTCGAGGCAATAAGTCTGAGGGGTGTTCTACACCTAATGCTTTAAAACTAACTGATTTAGGAGTCATTGACTGAAAGCTTATTACAAGGATTAGCTAAAAGGCTCAAAAGATTAAGATATTACACTAGACTCTTTTTAGAAAAAAAGAAAGAGAGAAAAACAGAATATAAATAATAGTAGATAATAAAGAAAACTAAATTGGAAAAAGACAACAAATCTAGCTCACATTCAGTTAGAGAACTTAAAGAGTAGAGTATGGAGTTGGTAAAAGAAGATCTCTAAAAATTTCTATGGCTAACATTCAACTACTAACTGGGTCACATTAGTAATCCAATAAAGTACTTCTTTAATAGTTTGGCTGAATATCCACTATTGTTAGAAATATCTAGGATAACTTTTAATTCAAGGATAATTTGATACACACTACTAATATTTTACTCGAGGACGAGCAAAAGCTAAGTTGGGAGGGTGTAATGAACACTTGAATGAATCAATAGAGATACATAATTCTATTTAATTACTCTTTATTTATTAAAAATTTGATGCTCTTTAGTCTATTTTATAGATGATTAGGAGTTTGGATTTATACGATTTAAATTAGACTTAAAATTGAATCAGATTTGAGTAAACCAGGCAACCAGCTCCTATGCAAATGTGAACACGACTTAAATATCAAGGGCTCAGATTAAAAGATCACTCTTTATGAAAATCAAGTATTAATGTAACTTATTGATCAATGGAGAAGAAGCAATATAAGAATCTAAAGATCCTTATTCATGCTCCCACATCTCTTTTCATGAAACCCTATTGTTTCATGCCTCCTTATTGTTGCTCTCTATTCATAAGGAAAATCCCACACACACCACCACAACATCTCATGGTGAAACTTCTTAGGCATGCCCCATATCCCACGCTCCCTTCCCCTTTCTTTCTTGCACAAACCCACATCTCCTCTCTTCCTTTTATTGCATGCCACAGCAAAGCCCTAACACCCTACCTCCCACTCTATGAATAATATCCTAAGGCCTCCATCTTTTGATCATCAAACCCCTTGTGGGGATCATCCCTCCTTTTCTCCATTAAGCCAATGCCTAGATTTATCTTCAAGTTGCCACCCCCTCTCTCTCCCTCTTTCTTTCTTTTCCATAAGTCTAGGGGAGGTCCTAATCCTAGTATACTTTCCATCAAATATAAGAGAGATCCTAATCTTAGTGCTGTTATCTTTCTTTTTGATATTCTCATACTTCTATCTATTTTTCTTCCTTGAAGTTTCTAAACCAAGCTTTCCAGCTATCCTACCGCTATCTGCATAGAGAAAGATGAAGGATTCAAGAAGACACATTTACCATCGGATGCAATGAGAAGATCAACTTAGTTTAGTTATCTTATATTGTACTTTTATTTTTTTCTTTTATGTATGTTTTTGATTTAATTAATGAAAACTAATTTTATTGTAATTTTCTTATTCTTTTTTAGTTTTTTATAATCTTTTTTTTTATATTTTTCAAATAATCAAATAAAATCTCTACAGATACGATTCTAACTCATCCTATCTACATAGTAAGTGAGTAAGATTAATTTTGATGTGTTACAATATACATCAAATTTTGGTACTGTTATCGAAGATTTTGACGTGATTGTTTTGAAAAAAACTAAAAAAATTAGAAAAAAATTTATTTGCTACTTTATTTTTCTAGTTGATTTTTTTTTTTTTTGCATTCTTACTTTTTGTACTTTATTTTGCTGATTGATAATTTATATTTTATTTTTAATTAATTTATTTTAATTATTTAATTATCTTTTATTTATTTTTTTTAATTTCTATCTTATATTATTTTTTGTATATAATAGATTTACTACTTTCTAGCTAGATTACTTTATTTGCATGAATAAATTTTTTTTTATTTTCTATAGCTTAGTGATTTACTGTATTCTATAGCTTAAAATAATTTACTATTTTATATAATTAGTGATTTCTTACTTTCTAAGTAGATTAAACTCCTTGTCTTTTATTTAGATTACAGTCGCCATTTATTCTTAACTTTGAGATTATTTTATTTGTATAGTTAAGTAGTTATCTTATTTTGTAGAAATAATTTACTATTTCATATTCTTAAAGATTTACAGCTTTTTGTAGCTTAGAATAATTTACTGTCCTGAAAGTAGATTTGATTTTTTATTTATTTTATACGTTACCTAGTTGCCTTTTAATCTTAGTATAATTTACTTTCCACCTAGTTAGATTATTTAAATCTTCTCAAATATAATTAATTTAATTAAAATCTACCTTTTATTTTCTTGCTTTAGATAATATAATATAAAAAGAAAATAAAATACAACATAATACTTAACTAAAATAGAAAAACTAATTAAATCTTAAAAGCTTCTTACTTATATTGGACATCCTTTTTTTTTGTATTGCATACTTTTATAAAACATCTTAAGAGTATAACCCATTAACAATATAAGGTGAGAATTTTATCACCATCCCTTGGCCCACAAACCACTATCCTATATTTGCATTAACTTAAACATTTTAATTAAAATTAATTAGATGTCAGCCCCTAAGGAAATCGAGCTCAATAGGACAAGTGACCCCGACAGTTGAATCGGAGGGGGCCTAATTGATCTGTTGGTGTCTAGAAAAATGATTCAGAGATTGCATCTCGAAGGAATGTAGTTCTTTAATTAGTTTCTTTCACTGATCTGGCCAACCTAATTGGTGTTTAAAAAAAATAACAGGAAGACCCCCACCAACCTTACACTTATCTGACCAATTGGTTGATTAGGTTTGTACTTGGAGTGCTTGATAGTACACTTAGAATAATTAAGAGCTGTCCAGATCTAAAGTAACCACAGGATAGAGTTGACTTGATTGTATCATCTGTTGAAAAATATATTCCAAAGTCAATCATCAGCCCGTTGATGATTGTGCTTATCTTGTAAATTATATATGAATTCTCATTAATAAAAATTATTTGATATTTTTATTACAAATTGTCCATCTTACTTTGAACTTCTATATTGTAATGAAGTCTTTAGGACTATATTTAATCGATAAAAGAGTATTTATCGTTTAGTCCTTAAAAATATTTATGATCAAATGATATGCTATTAATAGGACAATAGCAATATCGAATATAGGTCATTGTGCGCTATATAAGTTGGTTATCCTCTTAATTAAGAAGTATAGAGATACTATTATGGAATGAAAATAGAATATAAGAGTACATTCGTATCGAATGTGACCATATACCGAGCACTCTGTTGTCAAGAGTAGCTCATGAAAGGTATGGATATAAGTATCCCTCAAATCTGAGATCACCACGGTGACTTATAAGCAACTCACTGTACTTTAGTATCAAACTATTTGAGTCTCTAACTCAATGATGGAAGGATACTGGTTGCAATCAAGTACTTATCAAGTTGGTATGTGAGTCAAGATAGAATTGACCTCTCTAAATTAGTAGGAGATATGCATCAATGTATTTCAATTCAGTAAAATGTTGATCAAGATAATCCATAAGATGGATTTAAAAAGTTAAAATATAATATGGTCAACTAAATTAAGGTTGACAGTTAAATACGAGATCACCTTGAGCATTAGAATCAATGGGATAAATTATACGATAACCATACATCGTAGGTTCTAGAATATTACTTTATAATACTTTGATATATCCGGACGTCAGATCACCATTGCTAGATGGTTATATCGATTGGTATAGAAAGTTATTTCTATGCTACTGGCTTAAGTTCGAATCTATGGGATCATATATATTAGAAGATTTGGTCAGATCTGATGGTTGAAGAGTCTAATTAGATTGTGACTCTGGTGAGGAGTCCCACTGGGATTGAGACTCTAGAGAAGAATCCCACTGAGATTGAGATTCTACTATTAATAGATAATTAATTAATAATTAGATTACTAATTAAATTAATTTGATTATGTAAAGAGTTTTGAATCAAGTTTAATTGAATTAGATTCAGTTCGACTTAAATTGGGTTTGATATGATCAAGTTCAATTACAAGAAAAATTTGATTCTGATTCGATCAAGATTTTAACTCAGCTTATTTCTAATTGATTAAAAATTTATTGAGATAATTAAATTTTTAATTAGATTAAACCAATTTTTATCATTGGATTCAATCCAAATTTAATTTAGATTAGAATCAGATTAGAAATGAAGAGTCCCAGTCGACTGGGACTCTATTTTTATATCCTTGCACCACACTTGGACCCATGCCCATATCTCCACATCAAATTGGATTTGGCTTGTGATTTTTGGCATCAAAGGAGTGGGTCCAATAAGAGTGGGTGGCAATAGTTGATGAGTCATAATTCTAATTCGAATGCAATCCGAATTAGAGATAAGATGAAAACCAAGAAAGGGATTTTTCCTACAAGGAAGGTTATTAGTGCCTAAATGATTTTTTTCTATTTTTCTTGGAGAGTAATTAGGCATGTGAGATGCCAGATTCCTTCTCCATACCAAGGAATCTTTTTTAAAATTTTTTAGGACACCAAAAGGAGTTTGGTGTGGACTCTTGGGCGCCTTCTTTCTTGAATAAAAACCCTACACCTTGCCTATAAAAAGGGTGGCTCTCTTCTTGGCATCACACATCAATTTCCTTTGCTGGTTTTTTAATTTCCAAAGCTTCTCCTCCTCTTCCTCTCTTTCTCCTCTAGATCCCTTCATCTTTTGGAATGTCTAAGGTGCCTGAAGAAGAAGAAAGAAATCAGCAATCAAAGTTTCTTACAGGCTAGCACCTCTAAGCCCCTGATCTACGTCAGTCTTTGTATGGATTTTCTTTAGAGGCCAGATGACTTCATGTAGCTGCGAGCGATCTGAGGAATATCTTCTCTAAGTGTTGGACTAGCGAAGATCAAGATCTCATTAGTTTGATAATTATTTCTAACCTATCTTGATCGCATTGTTAGATCTAATTGTTAGATCTAGGATTTCAGCATCGATGAGATCGATGCAAATTTTCAATTTCAAATCTAAAGTATATGTTATTTCATATCATAAATCATGATATGATATTCTAGATTAGATCTTATACATATGATTAAAATTAAATTATTTAATCTTTTCTTTCTACTGCATCAAAATTTTAAAATTGCATGCATAGTAATACCTGTGTTTCTTTCAATTGGTATCAGAACCAGATTATTTTGATATGAATTATTATGCCTTTAGATCTAATTTTATCATATTAAATCTGATTATTTATGATTTAGATTAGATCTAAATATACTTATTTTTAGATCTAATTTTATTTTATTTAGATTAGATGATCTGAGTAGCAAAGTACTCGGATTGGATAATCGCTAGACCGTGTGGTCATTGGATCAAGTAGCATTACATGATCCTCTCTTTCCATTCAATGGGATGCTTTTATGGCATGTAGGGGTGCCACTGTGAGGTCCTGTGAAGAAGAAAGTGAAAAGAGAAAAATTTACTTTCTTGCAAAATTCTAGATCTTGAAATTCTAAATATTGTTATATGTGATGTAAATTACAAAAAAATTAGTTACATTTAATCTTGATTTATCAAAATTATTTTGATTTAAAATCATAAAAAAATTAGATTTGATCTAAAAAATTTTATGATTTGATGTAAAAAAATTTACATGAAAAATTGTTTCAAAACCTTAACCATGTTGATGTAAAAACTTAATTGAGAATTAAGTATTAAATTAATTAGATCTAGAATTATGAATTGAGATCTAATGATATTGCATAAAACATGGGGTATGGATTAGCTCAAATCAGATTATTTTCTTTAATTGGGTTAGATCTAAGATTAGAATCAAAGAATTGATTGATCATATAAAAAAATTGATTAAGTCAAACCAAATATTGAATTAGATTAATTAGAATTTTTTTAATACAATAGTTGTAGATAGTCAAGTCTATATCTTTGATTAGATCAAATGGATCTTGATTGTGGCTCAATGGTTGAATCTGAATCATTAAGTTGATCAAAGCAAAACTAATTAACCAATTAATGTCTAAGATAAGTTTGATATTTTGATAGGTGATTTTTAATTAAAAATGACTTACCTGATCATTTTGATGGTGTCTAAGGCAAGCTTAGCAGATCCTTCCACCGATCTCACTTATCTGGCCAATTTGGTGAATTAGATTTTGATTAGATCACTAAGTGATTCGAGTTAGCCCATGCCATTAAGATTGATCAATGTGACTGATCTAGGTGCCAGTTCAATCAGTATGACCCTAATGATGCATGTCGTAGCACACCAAAATAATCCTATCCACTACTATGTAGATAGGATGAGTCGGGATCGTATCCGCAGAGATCTTAGTTGATTATTTCAAAAATACAAAAGAAAAAAATATTAGATTGTAAAAAAAATTAAGAAAAAAGCATGAAAATTAAAATAAAATTATTTTTCATGAATTTAATAAAGAAGCATACATAAAGAAAAAAATAAAATTGCGATACAAAATAACTAAACCAAGTTGATCTTCTTGCTGCACTTGATGGTGGATATATCTCCTTGAATCATTCATCTTCCTCCATGCAGACAGCGGTAGGATGGCTGGAAGGCTTGGTACAGAAACTCCAAAGAAGAAAGATTGATGAAAGTGGATATGTAAAAGAGAAAGGATAGCGGCACTAGAATTAGAACCTCTTTTAGATTTGATAGGATATGGAAAAGAGATCTGTGGAGAAATATGGTATTGTACTAGGGTTAGTACCTCTCCTAGACTTATGAAGAAGAGGAAGAGGGAAAGAAAAAGAAAGAAGCTTGAAGAAAATTTAGACGTTGGCTTACTTTCAGAAGATGAAGACCTTGGGATTCTATTTATAGAGTGAGGAGGCTAGGATTTCATGAAAAGAGAGGTGTGAGCGTGAATAAAGATCCTTGGATCTTCACATTAATTCTCCTCCATTGATCTTTAAGTCATGTTCATATTTAGTTCTATTTATCTTCTAATCTGAGCTTTTGATTGGAGAGGTTGCTTCTTGATCCTTGATCTTTAAGTTGCATTCACATTGAAATAGGAGCTGATTGTCTAGTTCACTCAAATCTGAACCAATTTGAGTCCAATTTAAATCGTATGAATCCAAACTCTCAATTACCTATAAAATAGACTAGAGAGCATCAAATTTTTAATAAAATAATATCAATGATTACAATATTTAGTGCCTCTAGCGATCTAAATTAAGTATTCATCACCTAACCTAATTCAGTGACTTGGTGAAGTCAGTGGGAGGATTATGATCTACTAATTGATCTCTTCTTCTTTCTTCTCAAAATTGATTAAATCTTCTAAACTATTAGGTCCTTAAAATAAGCTGGTTATAGTGATAACTAAATCATAGCCTCTTATTAAGGTGAATGGTAATAGATCTATTATTTCTGATTGATATTGCAGGCACCATCCGTTTGGTGTTCTCTCTGAATGATGGAATTATTATTCATCATATGATGACTCTGTTATACTATCTGATGAATGGTTGGATTGATCGAACCATCCTCAAGCTTGATCATTCATTAGTTAGAATCACTGAGTAGGTTCATATTAATAGTTTGACCTAATCAGAACTTTCAGTGGAAGTCCATCGCCTATTAAAATAAAATCTGAGATTAAATTAATTACTATAAGTTATTTATAGAAATAATTGGTTGAAAATCTATCCATAGGTACATATGGATTGACCGAGCCATCTTCGAGCTTATATGCAGTTTATATGGATTCTAGTATCCACTAAAGAATTAAGATAATTCTTTGAATTGAAGATAGAGGCTACTAATTCGTATAAAATAGTGAGAGGATCTTTAGACTAAAGTCCATGTCATTAGGATTAATAAGTTTATATACTGATTTTGTATTTTTCTTGTGTGTGCAGATATGGCCTCAAACTTGTCGCTCCGATCATTATTAAATAATGAAAAATTGATCAGACCAAATTTAAATAACTGGTATTGAAAGCTCAAGATTATCCTAGAGCATGAGCAGATCCTATATGTGATTACAGATCCGACACTTAAGGAGCCTGCTCTTAATGCCCGAGGTGCGGTTCGAGACACTTATTTGAAGTGGCTCAACGATCGCACCACAGTTTATTGTATTGTGTGGGTCTTCATGAACGGCGAGCTTAGTTAGAAATTCGAAGAGGCTCAGCCAAAAAAAATACTCCAAGTGTTGAGAGAATCCTTTGGTACTTTTGATGATGTTGAGCGGCACAAGATTAGTTGTATCATTTTTAATGCTCGGATGAGGAAGGGAGCATCTATCATCGATCATGTATCGTATATAATCGAACAAATTGAGAAACTGAGCAAGCTCAGCTTTCTTTTGCATGAACAGCTAGGGAAGGATGCAATCCTGAACTTCCTATCCAAATTCTATCTACCATTTCTCAGTCATTTTAGAATGACAAAGCCTATGTCAACTACCACGGTTTGTTGGAATTGCTACAGATTTTTAAAAAGGATCACCAACTATACAAGTAGATAGTAAATATAGTGGGAGGATCTTCTTTGAATAATTATCATTCTTTTAAGAAAGAAAAAAAAAGAAGAATAAGAAGGTGCAAGATGCTAGGAGTCGGTCCCAGAAATTTAAGTTCAAGACTAATCAAAGTCAGACAGCATACTTCTTTTGCAAGAAGCAGGATCATTAGAAGAGAAACTATCCTTAGTATATAGCTTTTCTTGATTCGAACAGGCCAAAGAAGAAGAAACAATCTGTTGCTGGATAAGGTACTTATATGATAACATCTTATAACTTCTCTCTTTTTGATACAATGACCTAAGTATTGGATACCGATAGCCCTATTAATATTTGCAATTCATTGCAGGATCTTCAGATCAGTAGGAGATTTCAAGATGGCAAGAAATTTTTGAATGTTGGAGATGAAAAATCAGTTTCAGTTTTAGCTTTAGAAATCATCAAGCTTATATTCGAGTCTCATTACATTGTTCTTAATAAATATTATTACTATCCTAGTTTTCTTTCGAATATTTTTTTTGTAGGTCTTTTGGCCAAATCTAATTATGAAATATCAATAAAAAAAATTTATAATATTATTTTGAATGGTGTTATAATATTGCATGGACAGTTGAACAATGGTATCTATGTTATATCTAGACCTGATGTAATATACATTTCAAATAAACACTCTAGAATAGATAATGTCTTGCATGCCTATCTTTGGCATTGTAGGGTAGATCATATCAATAAGAACAGGATGAATAGGTTAGCTCAAGAAGAAATTCTTGATAAAGATAATTATGAATCATTATCTACCCATGAGTCTTGTTTGCTTAGAAAAATGATCGAGTCATTTTTTACTGGAAAAAGTGAACGAACCAGTGATATTCTGCATCTTATACATACTAATGTATGTGGACCCATGAGCACATGTGCCAAAGGAGGGCATAGCTATTTCATTACGTTCACAGATGACCTATCTAGATATGGATATGTCTACTTGATGAAATATAAGTTTGAATCATTTGAAATATTCAAATAGTTTCGTAATGAAGTAGAGAAACAAACTGAAAAAAAGTATTAAAACTCTTCAATCTGATCGAGGGGGTGAATACATTTTTAATGAATTTCTGACATATCTAAGAGAGAATGAGATTCTCTCATAATGGATCCCTTTAGAGACACCACAGTATAATGGCATCTCGAAAAGGAGAAATCGAACCTTGTTGGATATAGTTCAATCTATGATGGGATTTATAGCTCTGTTGATCTCTTTTTGGAGATATGCACTTGAAACAATCTGTCTTGTGCTCAATAATATTTCAAGTAAGCTAGTTAGTAAGACACCATATGAGATATGGTTAGGGCGTAGGTCGAATCTTTCTTACTTTGAGATCTGGGGGTGTTTGACTTATATTAAATGATTATAAACTAACAAGCTCAATTCTAGGTCTGATAAGTATAATTTCGTAGGATATCTCAAGAAAATGAGGGGATATTACTTTTATCTACTTACTGAATAAAAGATATTATCAGCAGTAAGACACACTTTTTGAAAAAAAAATTTCTTAGTGAAGGAATAAGTGCCTCTAAAATCAAGTTTGATGATGTTCGACAGGTAGAAGAACCAACATCAATGATTGAATCTGAATCAGATTTGATAAGATCAAACTTGAAGCCTAATATACAAACATCCTTAAGGCGATCTGGTAGAGTACCACATCAATCGAATAGATACTTAAGTTTTTTTATTCAGGATGGGGATCCTGTTGAACTCAAGGAGAACAATAAGGATCCAATCATCTATATAGATGCGATGCAAAGTTCCAACTCTGATAAATGGCTTGAAGCCATGAAAATTGAAATGGAGTCTATGAAGGTCAACGATCTACAGATATTAGTTGATCCATCTGAAGGGATTAAACCCATAGGGTGTAAGTGGGTCTTCAAAAGGAAGAGGGATGTAAACGAAAAGGTAGAGATCTATAATGTCTATTTCGTTGTCAAGGGTTATCGTCAGCGTTATAGTATTGACTATGATGAGATATTTTCTTCTGTGATAATGTTCAAATCTATTTAGATTATATTTATGATAGTAGCATATCTGGACTATAAAATCTGATAAATGAATGTGAAAATAGCTTTCCTAAATGAAAAGTTGAACGAAGAGGTGTATATGATACAACTAGAAAAGTTCACATCCACAGATGAGTCTAAAATATGCAAGCTTTAGAGATCCATTTATGGATTGAAGTAAGCATCTTGGAGTTGGAATATATATTTTAATAAGGTAATCAGAATATATAGCTTCGTTAGGAATGAAGAGAACCCAAGATATATAAGTGGGCTAAGGATTCAATAATTGTATTTCTTGTATTATATAGGGATGATATTCTCTTAATCGAAAATGATGTCTCTGCATTACGAAAAATAAAAGTATGGCTGTCATCACAATTCTCCATGAAGAATCTGAGAGAAATAGCCTACATCCTAGGGATAAAGATCTACAGGGATAGATATAAGAGGTTGCTTGGGCTCTCACAATCCACATACATAAATACCATGCTGAAACAATTTAGCATGGAGAATTTTAAGAAAAGTGATTTTTTAATAGGTCATGAAATTTCTCTCTCAAAGAAAGATTGTATGACAACCCTTCAAGAGAGAGAGTGTATGAGTAGAGTTCCATATGCTTCGACAGTAGATTTTATTATATATGCCATGACATATACTAAACTAGATGTGGCACACTCACTAGAGATAGTGAGTAGATATCAGTTTGATCCAAGAGAGAACCATTGGAAGGTCGTAAAAAGTATTCTAAAGTATTTGAAAAATACTGAAGTCCAGTAGCTTGTGTATGATAAAACTGACTTGAAACTAGTGGGGTTCACCGACTCCAGCTTTTAATCAGACCATGATGATAGTAAAAGTGTGTCAGATTATATTTTTACCCTAAATAATAGAGTGATCTATTGGAAAAGTTTCAAACAGCACATTGTAGCTGACTCTGTTTGCAAAAAAAAATATATCGCGGTATCAAATGCTGCAAAGAAAGCTGTATGGTTGTGAAAGTTTATCAATAAGTTCAGAGTAGCATCTTCGATTGATGGTCCTATCTTGTTATACTGCGACAATACTAGAGCTATTGCTTAAGCCAAAAAATCGAGATCCCATCAGCGTATCAAGTATATTCTGTACTGCTATCACCTTATTCGAGAGATCGTGGATCGAAGTGAACTCGATCTTCTGAAGATTGATGGAAAGGAGAACCTAGCCGACCCATCTACTAAAGCTCTCGAGATCAAGAAATTCATAATCACAAGTCGAAGATGGATATACGATATTGTACTGATTGGTTTTAATCCAAATAGAAGTTGTTGAAAAATATGTTCCAAAGTCAATCGTCAACCTACTGACGATTGTACTCATCTTATAAATTATATATGAATTCTCATTAATAAAAATTATTTAGTATTTTCATTACAAATTGTCCATCTTACTTTGAACTTTCATATTATAATGAAGTCATTAGGACTATATTTAATTAACAAAGAAAGATTTGTCGTTTAGTCTTTAAAAATATTCACGATCAAATGATATACTATTAATAGAATAATAGCAATATCGAGTATAGGTCATTGTGTACTATATAAGTTGGTTGTCTTCTTAACCAAAGAGTATGGAGACACTGTTATAGTATACAGATAGAATGTAGGAGTATATTTGCATCGAACATGATCATGTGCCGAGCATTCTGCTGTCAAGAGTAGCTCGTGAAGGATATGGATATAAGTGTCTCTCAGATTTGAGATCACCATGATGATTTGTAAGCCACTCACTATACTTTAATACCGCACCATCTGAGTTTTTAACTCAGTGATAGGAGAATACTAGATACAGTCAAGTATTTATCAAGTCGATGTATGAGTCAAGATGGAATTTACCCCTCTGAATTAGTAGGATCAGTATATTTTAATTCAGTAAAACTTTGATCAGGATAATCAATAAGATGGATTTGAAAGGCTGAAATATAATGTGATCAACTAAATTAAGATTGATAGTTAAACCCTAGGTCACCTTGAGCATTAGAGTCAAAGGGATGAATTATACAGTAACCATATGCCAGTAGGTTCTAGAATACTGCTTTACAATATGTCGATCTATCCGAACATCAGATCACTATAGCTAGATAGTTACATCAATTGGTATAGAAAGTTGTTCCTATGCTATCAGCTTAGATTCGAACATATGGGGTCACATGCATTAAAAGATTTAGTCAGATCTAATGGCTAAAGAGTCCATTAGAACTAGGACTCTGGAGGAGAGTCCTACTAGAACTGAGACTCTACTATTAATAAAGAATTAATTAATAATTAGATTACTAATTGACTAAATTTGAGTGAGTAAAGAGCTTTCGATCAAATCTAATTGAATTAGATTCAGTTTGACTCAAATTGCGTTTGATATGATCAAGCTCGATTACAAGAGAGATTTGATCCTAATTCGATCAGGATTTAAACTCAGCTAATTTCTAATTGGATTAAAAATTTATTAAAATAATTATATTTTTAATTAAATTATGTCTATTTCTATCATTGGGTTCAATCTAAATTTGATTTGAATTAGAATCAGATTAGAAATGAAGTATCCCAATCGACTAGGACTCTATCCTTATCTCCTTACGCCATACTTGGACCCATTCCCATATCTCCATGCCAAATTGCATTTGGCTTGTGGATTTTGGCATCAAAGAAGTGGGTCCAATAAGGGTGAGCAGCAATAGTTGATGAGTCATAATTTTATCTCTTATCTAATTCGAATGCGATCCGAATTAGAAATAAGATGAAAAGAAGGAAAGAGATTTTTCATACAAAGAAGGTTATTGGCACCTAAATAATTTTTTTTCCTTATTTTTTTGAAGAGTTCTTGGGCATGTGAGATACTAGATTCCTTCTCCATGCCAAAGAATCTTTTCTAAAATTTTTTGGGATGCCAAAAGGAGTTTGGCATGGACTCTTGGGCGCCCTCTTCCTTGGATGAAAACCCTAGACCTTACCTATAAAAAGGGTGGCTGTCTTCTTGGCATCACACATCAATTCCTTTTGTTAGTTTTGTGTTTCTAGAGCTTCTCCTTCTCTTTCTCTCTTCTTCTCTAGATCTCTTCATCCTTTAGAATGTCCAAGGTGCTTGAAGAAGAAAGAAGAAATCAACCATCAAAGTTCCTTGCAGGCTAACACCTTTAAGCCTTTGATCTGTACTAGTCTTCACATTGATTTTCTATAGAGGCCAGATGACGTCGTGTGGCTGTGAGCGATCTGAAGAATATCTTCTCCAAGTGTTGGACTAGCGAAGATCAAGATCTCATTGGTTTGGTAATTGTTTATAATATGTCTTGATCATAATTTTAGATCTAATTATTAGATCTAGGATTCAGCATTGATAAGATCGATGCAAATTTTCAATTTCATATCTAAAGTACATGTTATTTCATATCATGGATAATGATATGATAGTCTAGATTAGATCTTATGCATGTGATTAAGATTAAATTGTTTAATCTTTCCTTTCAGCTACATAAAAATTTTAAAATTACATGCATAGCACTATCTATGTTTTCTTCATCACCTATTTGGAGAAACAACAAAAATAATTAGAAACCACCTTCTCATCTATCCTCTCTAAATCTAGGACTTTTTTAGGATTCTCATCTTTAAAACTTTTTTTTTCTTCCTCTTCTCTTCTTCTTCTCTCCCTCTTCCTTTAAAAAAAAAAATCAGAAGGGGTTTGTTCTAATCTAGATCTCTTGATTGCATATTAAAATAATCAAAACAATCCAATAAATTAGATCTGTACTAGGTACATGGATTTCTATAGTAGAGAGGATGAGCTGTCTCATAAATTAGATTGCCTACTGACTATCAAATACTCTCTTTCTGTATCTTTTCTTTCTGCACAACAAGTTGAATGTCCAACCATACACCAATTTTCTGAGTTTATATATGAGCAAGTTCATCAAGATCAAACTCAAATAGCCTACGAACCAGGAAATAATCTATATTTTGACGATTATAGCCTAAGCTGGAGGGTTCAACCAAATTTTTTGTGAAAACCACAACTAATTGTTATCCCAGTACTACAAAGATCTACGTTCATAGATATGCCTAATTACGATATGTCTTATTTACAATATCAACGTTCTCTAACTACCTATAGTCCATCATTTGAAGAGAATGTTCTGCAAGCATTAGATAGGATAGAAGTCAATACTCAGATCCTTCACTCCCACACGCATCAAATTATGATCAACCCAGTCCCGCAAAGACACAATTATTAAGAATCACAGTATAGGAATCCATCCTATAGCCAATACCAGCATACCTCACTGCCTATACCTAGTTATAGCCTTTCTTTCGAGGAAGACATTCGACAAATTCTCCACTCCTACATGCAATCCATCGCTAAGGTAGAGATCTAACTTGATCAACAAGTAGTCGCATTCAGTAGGGAGGAAGAAGGAGAGCTGTCTAGTCAGCCCGAGAGTGACTCTGAGGGACAATATCTGACTAGAAGTTTTAATGTCCCTATAATTTTTTCTTAACAATTGATAATGACTCTCGAGAATGAAATAGTCATAAAACAACCTCGCATAACCAAAAAGACCAACACAGATAATTCGACAAAAACAGAAATGTATAGGGAGAAATCAGAATGGTGGGATAAACCAATTTCATCATCACTTTACTTACCTATGGTTTCATTCTCCGGTGCTCTAGAATTATTTATTTCTTTTAATGCGAAGGGAGGACAAATTCAAATATCTCCATCATATCCTTGGAGGTAGGGAGAAAGACCCTACAAGTTGTTGACTTGGACAGACTGTTAACGGGTTCCCCAACTAATGCTCCATCACCTTCGGCTTAGGTTTGGGGGAGGTTGTTACGGAAGGCTGTTTTTGGGTGGTGGAAAGAGCTTTGAGCCTTTGCTCACAACTTTTAGAGTGACAAAACCGAAGGCAACTAAAGTATCGTATGGGGTTTTGCTTAAGGTGGCCTGAGCTTCGGCAATGGAAGCGGACACTCTTTTTAAAGCCAAGAGTACGAGGTTGATAAAAAGATTTGCTGCAAGAGGGGACTGTAGGAGTGGAAGAGTTGAGGGTGACCAGCTTGCGAAACGTTTGGCAACGTGTCGGTAATGTGTTATTATTTATTTTTATTTCAGCTCTCTCCATCTGGGACTCTGATTCCAAGTGTTTTTCTTACTTAAACATGGTAGAAAAAAACTAGAAGAAAGTAATGAATTGATTTCATCTATGCCATTGCACCCTTAAAATGAATCATGTACCCATCAAATTATTTGGCTATCTACAAATTCTATTTTCCATAATGGTGATGCCAAGACTGCAACTACTCTCACAAATAATGCTAGTGGAGCCAGGTTAGCCAATTTGGAAGATTTTACGTACTATCACATACATGCACATCAAAAACAGAAGAATGGATAGGAATGATCTATAGATTTTTGAGTATCTATATATTATGGATTTATATTAAATTATATAAACACTACCATGTTCAATTCTTCAATTTTTCTTGCTTTTTTTTTTTTTTGCCTAAACAAAGATTGAAGAAAAAACAAAGGCAAGATAGTTATATTTATGCTTGATGGCTTGGAAGTTTATTGGGCTCTCTTATAAGTTCTGTAATGGTCAAAAATGCAATAGGAGCCGGGAGATACGTAGGGAAAACGCCAAGTCCATTTTATTTTTTATATATATTTGTACAAAACAATGCAGGTATATCGATATTTATATATTTAAAAAAATTTTATATCTATTATTCTTCGCTTTCTAATTAATTTTATTTAAAACAACTATTCACCCACTAAGTGGCTTTGGATTCTAGCTAGAGCTCTAAATCATAAAGTTATTTGTGCTCCTCTCATCCTGGGCCATTTGTTTAGTTTCTCCTGGCGTGTCTCCGAATATTCTTTGTGCATTTCGGTGATATAAAAAATTTAATATGAAGTACATCATTTTATATGATTGATCTATCTAGTCATCACTTTTCAATATATATTTAATATCCATAATTCTATTTTTTTATTTAAAAATTTTGAATGACGAAAATAATCTTACTTTTCAGAAGAAATTATAATATCTTATATTCATATTATGACATTCTGCATACAGAAAATCATAATTTTGAAGCAGAATATTATAATATGCCATAAAATATCATAATTTTTTTAAAAGAACAAAAATATTTTCATTATTTAAATTTTTTAAATGAAAAAGCAGAACTACAAAAATTAAATGTCCGTTGAAAAATGATTGGACAAAACTGTCCTGTCTATATTATAACATCCTAGACCATATTATGACCTCCTGGGCCATATTATGATATCCTATATATAGGAAGTCATCATTGACACAGGATGTCATAATATGCCATAAGATGTCATAATTTTTTGGATCATATTATGACATCCTATATAGCGGTGGCAATCGGATCATGTCGGATCATAAACAGATCAGGTCAATGTGGATCGGATCAGAAAATCATCAATCCAAATCCAACATATTTATTAAATGGATCAAAAATTCAAATCTGAATCCGACTTTTTATTAAACAGGTAATCCGATCTGACTCATTTAATCTATTTATTAAATAGATCAAATTAGATTAAATAGATTAAATGAGTTAAACAGGTTAAACGGATTAAACAGGTTAAATGGATTGGGTTAAATGGATCAGAAACAGATTAAACAGGTTTTAAAAAGGTTAAATAGATTTTAAACAGGTTAAACAGATTAGGTTAAATGGATCAGAAATAAGTTAAATGGGCTAAACAGATTAATCGATTATTTGACTCAACCCAATTTGAATATTAAATAGACTAAATGGATCAGATATCTAAAATTTAAATCTGATCTAATTATTAAATGAATTAAATCGATTGATCTGTGTATGATACAAATCCGTTTAATCAACCATATAAAATGGTACATTTCACGTTAAATATTCTATGCTGCCAGCGGTTACAGAGAATTTCTCCTCAGCATGTTATTCCCTTGGGCATGGCCTCTTGTCGTGTTCTGGAATTCTACAAAAACAAAGATTCTTACTTTCCTTCTTAGGTAAAATTCTCATACATCAATATTTTTTTAATCAAAACTAATTCTCAACAATCAGAGAAGCTCATTAAGGTTTAAAAAAAAAAAAAGAGCGAAAAGCATTGTCTCTTGGAATTGCAAGTCTTTTCTCGTTTGTGAAGCATTGATAAAGAGGGGAAAAAGAAAAAGGAAGTCCACCATTTAGGGGGCAAGAAAGTCCAAAAAACGGCATGCTGGATTTATTAAAAATATATATATTTTTTTTTTGGGATTTTTGAAGGGGAAGCTTGTACGATGAAAATCAAAACGATCAACTTGCAACAGTGAATGTGCACATGCACCAAATATACCAAACTCTAATTTAACTTAATTTTTCATCTACTAGGTAATATTAATATAATTGTTGCAATGACTACAACATGCAAGCATTTATCTATCTTGGCTCTTGACATGACTCTTGACCAAGGAATTTTTGACCATGCTAGGTAAGGTTACATGTATGCATCTCCAACAAAAACCAAGTTTAGCTTCCCCCAATTCTTTCATGTTCTCTATCACATCTAAATAATGGTATTGCACATGTATAGCCCAATCAATGCTTATATTGATGAGCTAGCAATTTATTCTGATCATCTAGTTCTTTTTTGTAAAGTATATCTCTGTGTTCTATTCATTTACAATGTGAACCCCCCCAACCACCTCCACGACTCTTTTTAGAAAGCTGTTGAAGAACAACAACCATTCAAAGAAAAGAAATGATGCCGAATCTACTTTGCCAAACGCTTGTGGATCACCTATCAACGCAGAAATGATGCAGATAGATATCTTCTGATTGGAAGTATTCAGACTGTGGCCCCTCTACAAAGCTATCTGAAATGCAGCGACTCCAGAAAAGATCAAAGTCTTTTATGGGTAGCTTTGAAAAATAGATTGCACATAGGGGAGGTGTTATCAAGGAAAGGGTGGAGAATTTCTTAAGTTATCTCTGGTGCGGAGCAAATACTGAGACTATTCGTCATCTATTCTTAAAGTGTCTCTTTGCTAGAAGTATATGGTTCGCCCTGATGAAATTGCATCTCAAGATTAGAGGTTGGCTTGCAATTTTTTGAGATTTATAGATCTCATGGCGTCATAGAAAGATCAAATCCCACTTAGAGCCAGTTCTCTTGAGGGTAAAAAATTTATTCAGGAATCTTTATTTTTCTGGATAAGTATTTTTTGGATAATATTTAGAGAAAAAATAATTTATCCCTATTCTTTTATGTATTGAAAAATGGCTTGAGGGGAAAAGATTTATCCAAAAGTTTATATTTTTCTAAGTATTTTTTAAATAATATTTAAATAAAAAAATAATTTATTTATGTTCTTTTATATATTGAAAAATGGCTTGAAAATATGTTACTCGTGTTCTTTTACATTACTAGTTTTCTATATAAGTTGCTAAGATCTATCCATATTTTCTATAATATCTTTTATCTTTTATTATATAAATATTATTATATATAATAGTATAATATGATATATTATCTTATAATATATAATATTATAATATTATTATACTATATTATAATAATATAGTATATAATAATATATTATATTATATTATTATTATACTATATTACTATAGTATTATATAAATATTATTATATATAATAATATAATATGATATAATATATTATAATATATTAATATATTATACTATTTTATTATTATATTATATTATATTATAATGATATAATACTATATAACAATAAAATAATATAATATATTAATATATTGTAATACATTAATATATAATAATTATTATATTATTATAGTATTATATTATTATAATAAGGTATATTATATGATAGTATAATAGTTTATTATAATATTATAATATCATAATATAATATTCTATATTATATTATGATATAGTATATTAATATATAAACTAATATATTATAATAATATAACAATATATTATTATATATAATAGTATATTATATTATAATATTTATTATATTATGATTACTATGTTATAATATATTATTATATTATATTATATTATTATTATAAGTTTAAGGATATATTAAGAATAAATTAGATAGATTATTTTTTTGGTTGATGGGAAAATGATGTAACTATCTCTTAGATGGATAAGATTTTTTTTATTTTATAGATAAATACTATCCATGGAAAAAAATTTATCTATTTTGAAAAATATGAAAATATGGATAAGTTAGTCACTAAAAAAATTAATTAATTTTTTTATAATATTTATCCAAAAAAGAACAGATCCTTCAGAAAAACCGGCTTGCTATGGCACTTTGTTGGCGCATTTCATTATAGGAACTCTTGGATCTTTCTTCATAAGGAATCTTATATCAATGCAATCCTTTTCAAGACCTTGCATACTTTTCAACTCTGACTGAAATTTGTTTTTTGAAGGAACAAAGTAGAGTCAGCAAACGCTCGTGAATGCCTTTAAAACCTTGTTGCCAAAGACTGGTCGCTAATCTCTTTGTAATTTCTATGTCCATCTGTTGTAATTTAAATTCTAATCAATAATAATAGCTGAGGGAAGCTAGCTACTTGCTTCCTCCATTTCCCTCGGAAAAAAAAGAAAGTCATATCACAAATGAGAAAATAGTACTATAAATGCATAAATTTAATATTTTGTTTTGGAAATCTTGGCAGAAGATAGTTACCCAGAGGCATTATTAAGTGTTGAGTTTTCTTTGATGGAGCTCTTGGAGGTTGGCCCATTGAATTATGGAACAACAATTGTTTGTGCCTTAACCTTTCTGAACTACTTTCATGGAACGTTGGTTTTTCTGATTGCCCAACTCATTTGTTGCGAAATCATTCACAATCTCAGCTGTAGCAAATTCCTATAGTTTGAAGATGTGGTAACTCTCCTCTGTGCAATTCTGATGTTCATCAAAATTATCAGAATGATTGAGTTAAGGAAAGAGAATTAGACCTCGAAGTTTTGGCCTGTCAAACTCCGTTAGGCTCTGCTTTTATATAAACACATCTAGTTTTTCTCAAGTATACAAACATTCCCTACTGAGATCAATTTGAAGCTTTAGATTGGAAACGAGAAACTACAGGCGTGCTTGCACTCTGCCTTTTCTTTCTCTGGTGTCATTCTAGTCTCTTTGATTTCATTTATAATAGAAGCCATGACAATACATAGTGTGAGGTCATACTTGATAGGTTACAACAATAAATAAGAAGCTTTAAATATAATTATTTTGCATATAAATCCAGACTTATATGAATGAGATATATAATAGCGATTCCAACTATTATTTCATGCCATTATTACTTAGTTCTTACATAGTTCAATATTATTTTAATAATAAATCTATTTTAATTTTTATAAACAATCTTCTAAAATTGTTTTCCTATCTTTGGTAGGATTTGATCTCTCAAAGATCACCTTTTGCACAAGCTATGATGGGTGGGTTCAGAGATCCTTGCCATAGTGGGATCATGTGTTTCCGAGCGTTAGACTTAAGTGACTTGAGTTTGATATCACCCTCACCTTGAATTTGATTATACTTACTTTATCCCAATTCAGTAACATGAAAGTGAATGTCTGTTGTGCACCACTGGCATGCTTGTGTGCACTATAATTTTTATGATACATTAAATATAAATCATTAAATCTGTTCTCAAGAACCATCATTATTTAGTATTTGCATAGTCCAACCATACTTTTTTTAAAATCAAATACTAAATTATATTATTTAAGCATTCTTTATTATTTGAATAAACCATAGATATAATATGTACTGCATTTTTTATTATTTCACCAATATAAGCCATCATATATTGTCAGGCAGTTAAATTTTTCTCCCTAAGTAATTATGGACTAGTTAAGTCCAGATCCAAATTCTCACCCCAAGAAGGCATGCAGGATTATGGGAAAAATTTTCCTATGTTTTATTACATATCTTTTTCAATATTTTGAAGTTAGCTAGTCCCTGATATATCGTATTATTCAAATTGGGTTAATAGTTCAGCATGATAGCCACTAAAATGTTTGATCGGCCCCTGCTTTTGCCTTACATATACATAGAATATTAAAATAATAATTTTTTTTAGATATTATGCTATTTTAATGTCCTATTCATCTTATTGGCCCACCGTAAATGATTCGCGGTGAAGAGGGTTAATCGACAACAATCTAAGAAAAGTGTTTTAATTGTGTGATACGTGTCACAATCATATAGCATCATTGTTGTTAACAATGATGCTGTTAAACTATATATAATGAAAACTACCGAAATGTCTCCATCTCCTCCAATTCTTATCTTCACTTTGATTGTTTTTTCTCTCTATTAATCGGTGAGCACATGTAACTAACACTGCTAACAACATCAGGTCTCTTCCTGCTAGTTCTTCTTTTGGTCTCCTAGCTAATTTTTTTGTTCTATACTTATAGATTTTTGATTTATGTTGGAGACAACCTCCCCAACAATGTAAGAAAATTAGAATTCCAAGTATAACATCTGGGAACAAGAGTCTGCTGACACTAGATGCAAGGGATTCATGCAGCTATCCTTTTGATCTACATGAACATACAAGCATGTACATGTTTGCTTTTTTATTTACTTAATTATGAGATTAAATATCTAAATCAGAAGATTAGTTTCCTTTTTCTTTCTTTGGCAGGCTAAATTGTGTGAAATGAGTCTCAATGAAGTCTATATCCACGTTCCAAGACCCTGATACTGTTGACTTTATTCACTCGGATTTAGACTTGGACCCCATGGAAAGGTTTGCAGATTCGTATTTGCTTCTATGAATGATCCAGGCTTGTTCCTACTTCCCAAGATCATGGTCGCCTTTAGCGGGAAAAAGCAAACGCTGATGCAAATTTCCATTCTATGTGGTGAATCTGTGGAGGCCTCGTGATCTGGCCGGTTCAGACCCCTCCTGAGCCGGCTTCCGTTCTGCTCTGATCAAATGAAACGGCCCCCTCGCCTCTCTCTCTCACACACACACGCGCTCGGTCTAGGTGGACCATCTCAATGACCTTGAGAATCAATCACACACGGTCTAGGTAGACCGAATCGAGACTGGAGCAACCGAATCCTAGTTGGGTTCAGGTTGTGTCTTACATGTAAAAATATGATTAATTTTGTTTTGCGACATCAACCATTGTGGATTACACATCTCAAAGTATTCTAATTATCTACTACTATTTTTGCACAAATCTCAAAATGACCATTATACGATCTAGTGGATGACATCCCAAAAGTAGATGGATCATTCTTTTGTGTGAAAGATATAATACGAACTCATCCTAGTTTGATGAGGACCTATGATTGTTCATGACTAACAAGTATCTAATATCATGTAGAGGCAAGCCAGTACCCCTTGTTCTATTCAATAATTGTTGAAAATCATACAAATATATTTTTTTGATAAAATCATACAAGTATTATCGATGTCCAACAATTATATTATATTTATCATTGTTGTGGGCCTTCATCCCGGCCTCGACCAGTCTAATCCTTAATTTTGGCAGAGGTGTGTTAGGATCCATCACACCCTGGGTAACTATTGATCAAATGTTGCATCACAAATACAGGGCATGATTTGTACATACTTTTTAGAAATGGCCATCGTCTCGGATGAATGCGACCATTGCTCATCCTCTATAAATAGAGTAGAAAAAGGAAATCACAGGTAACTCTTCAATAGCCTCAAGATGCTCCACTATACCATCCTCTCTCTCTTTATTCTTTAATTTTTAGTTGATTTGAGTGCCAGAAAAATTCTTCTGATCAAAGACCATTTTACAAATCCAACTCTAGCACCTTGGATGTAGCATCTCTAATGATATCTCATCTTCTACTAAAAAATCTTTCATCTTATCTTCCTACGAGGAGATTAGCCTGACCTCATTGATTTGAATTTTAGTAGCAACAACTATGAAAACAATTATGAAGGTAAATACTGATTTATGAATTTGACTTTCTAACAACAGAATCACAAGCAAATTGATGCCAATCAATGAATTCTTTGGTAAAACCATAGGGTCTTTTGATTTGATAGGTTTTGGCTCTAAATTTTATTCTTTTCAAGTAAGAGATTGAGTTGAGCTAAGCTGAGCTGAGTCGAGTAGCTAAGAGTTCAAGCTCAACTCAATACAAAATATTTGAACTTAAAACTTAGCTCGAGATCGATTGAGTCTTAATATCCTGAGCTCGAACTCGACTCGATGAAAAAAGTAAAACTTGAAATTAACTTAACTCGAATATCAATCGAGTCTAACTCGAATATCAATCGAGTTATACTTGAATTTGAATTCGAATCCTAATCTACTAATAATATATATATATATATATATATATATATATATATATATTATAAATAAAAATAATATTATTAAAAAATATATAAATTTGAATAAACTTATAAACTTTTAAGCCAAATATACTGTTACTCGAGCTCGATAATAATCGAATTGAGTCGAATTCGAATAGCCCATGAGTAGCTCAACTTATTTGTATTTCTATTTTTTAGTTAATCTAATCTAAATTAAGCCATATGGCATTATAACCTAAAAAATTGGGGCACTTGCTTGCTAAATGTAATTTGAATTTTTTTTTAAATGGAGGATTTTCTTAAATGAGCCAAACCTTGGCGGTCAAACACAGTTGCCTGGTCTGTTAATACTTCTCTAGCTTTTTTTCTTCCTTGTAGAGCTCGAGAACCTCCTTCAATAAAGATACAATTAGGTCAAGCCGATATCATCTTTCGAGCCTTGGAAAACCGACTCGGCAGGACCTAACCGGTCCAACCTTGGATTTATCAGGCAATACCGGTTGGTAGAAGGTGCTCCATTCTCGTTCCACTCCACGGCAAAAACGTGCACGGCGGGCAGCAGGGACCGCATTCGTACGGATGCCCGCATAGAGATTCTATTGAACACTATTCACGTTTCGCGGATAAACGTACCGGCACTTCCCTCGCACCCGCCACGGTTTTCCGGGCTACGTCAAGGATAAATCTGGGCCGTCCATTCGGACGAAATATTTGTTTCACCGCGCCCGCTATTTATTGGGAGCTGCTGCGGCAGCGCCCCTCTGCCTCCATTCTCGTTTATCATCCTCCATCGGAGCTCCCTGGCTCCTTGCTGGAACGGGAGGAGGAATAGAAGAAGAAGAGAACTTAGAGGAAAACCCTAACCCTTTCTCGTTTCTTGACTTCGGATTCCAGGTACGGTTCCATGGCGCTTCCTCTGCTTCGTATCTTCTCTGATCTTGGTTTCTATGTTGATTTCGACTTTCGTTGCTGATTTATTGGATTTTATGGGAGTGAGTTTTTTCTTTTTTTTTTGATACTTGATGCGTTTTCTTGGGGTTTTATTCGATTTTTTCTTGATTTCTCTGGAAAGAGCCAGTTTTTTTTTTTTTAATAATAAAAATTGAGATCGGTGTGATTGGCTGTTCTTGTTCTCTATTTTGATCTTTGAGAAAGTAGGGTACAATCGATGAGGTTTAGTTTGATTAACGCTAGTGTTCGTATAGGGCCTGTGGAAAAAAGCGCTGCTTTCCTTTTTTTGAAATATGGCGGTAGCTCTCCAGCTTGGAGCTCGAGCTCATTGTTCTGGAGTCACGAGGGATTCGTGGAGCTCGCTGGCTTTCTCATCGAGCTTTCGGAGTAGGCTTGGGTTGGAGTCGTCTGTGAGGCTGGTTTGTGGAAAGAGGGAGAGGAGCGGCGGGAGGAGGGGAGGCTTGAAGGTGCGTTGCCAGAGAGCAGTGTCTGCTGTTGTGGAGAAGGACGAGGTGGTGAGGGAGGGTGCTGATGGAAATGCTGCGCAGCTGAGCATCGTGATGAAGTTTGGAGGGTCGTCGGTGGCGTCGGCTGACAGGATGAAGGAGGTTGCGGACCTCATTCTTAGCTTTCCTGAAGAAAGGCCTGTGATTGTTCTATCTGCAATGGGGAAGACAACGAACAACCTTATGCTGGTATTAATGCATTTCTCCTTGCAATGAATTTTTCGGCCTTTTGTTTTATGCTTAGTTCATGAAGGGGTAATCTGATGCCTGTTAAAACTAGGCTGGGGAAAAAGCGGTCTGCTGTGGAGTGAGTAATGTGTCTGATCTTGAAGAGTTGAGGTTTACAAAAGAGTTGCATCTGCAGTATGTTATTTTTACTCATTTCTTTCTATATATTCCTATTGTGTTGTTGTTAGTTGGATTGTTTGGGAGCTCTGTCTTTTGATGAATCTTGTTTTATGTTTTGCTTTCAGGACAGTTAATGAGCTTGGAATTGAAAGGTCTATCATTTCAGGTGGTTTCCATCATCCCTTTTTTGCTTGTTTATCAATATTTTGTTTCATCAGGTTAGTCATGCTGCTTGGTCTTAGATTGGATCTTTAGTTATTCCTGTGGGTTGTATAATTGTATAATTGGATTAGTGCCTGTAGCATTTGTTGAAAGTGTAACACTGATAATTGCTACAATGCCGATCTTTATAGTACCATGGTCTCTCTGAACACAATTCTCTGGCATGTGTTCTGGGGTGCTTGGTGTTGGACCTGTTGATGTATGTGTTGAGGTATGAGATGTTTTCGGGCTGATGGTTTATCATAACAGATTAAGTAATGTGGTCAAATTGAGAGATCATTTTGTAACTATAACCCTATGTGTGGTTGGGGTCATGAGATGGTGGATGGATGAGGTTGGAAGGATGGATGGTTTCCATCCATCGTTTGTTTCAAAAAGTTACAGAGAAAATGGATGAAAAAAGAGAGATTGTCCATTCATCCTGGTCCACCAAGTTGCATCCTCCCAAATTGGGAGGATGCAAGAAATGATGAATGGAGCATTGATTAGTAGATTTTTGCATTGACAAAATTACCTCTCATTGATTTTTTTGACACAACTATAATATTTCTTCACTTTTTCATTCATATTATTTATATATATTTTTATATATACTATTAATCATATACTATTAAATTTTATTACTAATTATTTTAATTTAAGTACATAATTAAATAATTAAATAACAATAATTGAATAATTAGAATTATCTTCTATTTCTCTATTTTTATTTATTATTTTTTAATTAACTATTTGTATAATATTAATTAACTATTTAAATTAAATTATAAATTAATTTGTTATGTATATAATTTATTCATTAATGTTTAATTTATAAAATTATTTATTAAATTAAGTTAAATTAAATTAAAATCAAATTTTTATATAATTTTTTATATAATTATAGATTATAAGTTTATACTTTGTTTACTTTTTTATTATAAATAAGTATTATAAATTGATAATAATAATATTTTTATCCAAAGATAGTCTAGTAAAAATGTTATATAAATATCATCCATCCTTCCTTTCATTCCTTCTATACCAAACATAAGAGGAGATTATTTCCATCCATCCTTCAATGTTTAATCAAACATATGAAAGGATGGATGGAAGATCCATCCATCTCTTCTGTCATCCATCCTTTCTTCTCCATCTATCCTTTCTTCAATCCATCCTTCGTATCAAATAAAGGGTAAATGATTATGCACTACTCCTTTTTCATACATCTCAAATAATCTAGATAGATGATCAAATTTGTTAACTACTAAAGGTAGACAGAAGGATTGCACTAGTTTAATAAACCTGAAAATTTGACATCGAGGCTTGTGTATTACAAAGACAACTTTCACTCCATTGTGTAAAAACATGGTTTAGTGACACATCTTACAAGTGTTGGGGATTTTATATCATTAGGATTTTTACTAACTTGATGCTTTAAATTGGTGTTAACCTGATAGTTTAATCACTTAATTTTTGGCTCATAATAATTTATGAGACAAAATTCCTTTATCAATTGCTCATGAAATTTTTCAAAAATATAGAAATCTAAAATGCACTCTTGATAATATGATGGATTTTTTAAGGATGTTGTTAAATTGTGACATGAAGAATAAAGGAGGGATGAAATAGTGAAGGTTTGCAAAAATATCAATGGACATGTATATGTAGACCATTTGATGCAATACTTATGGCTAAAGAACATGTTTACAAAATTCATAAGCACACACTTATGATAAAGATTTTAGGGATGCAAATGTGGAATCACAAGAAAACATGGCCAGATAGAACTTAAGCCTGAACAAGCACATACTTTAGGTGGTGCCTTAAAAAACTCAAAGTTGTATAAACTTTTACTTGAGCTTAAAGGTGGTACAAGATTTTTAGGTAGGTCCAAGTCTAAATGTGGTAGGGTCTATAGCCTTTGAAGAATATAAATGTGTTATGGGTCCCTTAACATACATGTGGTCACTTAAAGCCTCAATGTGGACATTAATCACTAGAAATAAAATTGATTTGATGGATCCTCAAATTAACACATGCACATGGATATGCTTATGCACATGTATGTGGCCCATATACCTTAATGGCATATGAATTTAAGGGTAGGCCCTTAAGAACTATGCATAGGTTAAGAATACCATGTAAAATTTAGTGATTTATGTCTGATTGGTATAAATTTAAATTTAGAAGCCTAATGAATTCAAATGTGGCAGTCGAAAACAAACATGTTTATGTGATCCTATTGAATGAATGCTTACAGGTTTAAGATCATGGTTTCAAATAAATGAATTTTGATTTAAAACCTGAACAATTTTATAATTAGACCTAGAGCCCAAATTTAGATGGACTTCAGGTTAAGGGTAGTGCCTTAAGGAAAACAAAAATGGTATAATTCCCTAAGGAACATGTAAATGTGTGTCATGTGCATCGCTATGACATATACTTCCGAATGGGATTTTATTCTTTTCTAGTTAGAAAAAAGAAGTATGACATATACTTAAAAAGGAAATACTGGAACCAAGGTTGGCGGACTTGACATAGACATCTGTGCTGGCTAGCCGGCAGTACGAATCGGCACAGGTTGATACTGGATCGGATTGGCACGAACCGACACAAGAGAGAAGAAGGTAACCAGGGGGAGAAAAAGAGAGAAAGAGGGGAGGGGGAGGGAGAAGGGGGGAGAGGGTGGCTGGGGGAGACGTCAACGGTGGCCGCAGGTAGATCGCAGGCATGCTCGGAGGGTTGCCAAGGCCTCCACCTCCACCAAATATCAGCTGAGAGAGAAATAGAGAGAGGGGGAGGGAAAGAAAAGGAAGGGACCTGGTGGAGAGGCCTTCGGCTGGCCGTCGGATGGTGCACTTGTAGCTTGAACCTCCCTTTAGTACTATCGCTCCTTCTCTCTGCTCTTTTGATTAAATGTCCTATCGATCGATGCCGAGCCACAGAGGCCTTTGTGGCCCTTTGGCGGCCTCGACGGGTCAACGTCGGCCCCTGACGGCGTCGTCCCATCTTTTTCTCCCCTTTGCTCACTCTCCCTTCTTCTCTTTTCCTCTTCTTTGTCTAGTGTTTCGATTTGCCTGGACGAACCGTCCCGATTTGCCACAAGTACGGCTCGGAATGTCTTGAACTGTCCAATTCGAGATAGTTCGACGAACTTGATTTGGAACATAAATGTTATAAAGATACAAATATATATGTGTGCTTATGTCTAAATAAGAAATAGGCTTAAGGTCAGTATTTCTCAAGATTCCAAATATTATTTGGATCACTAAAGAAGCAAGGACTTGAAAACTAGGCATCAAACAAACTTGAGGTTAGTAATGCTTGAGAACCTAATTAGCGCATCCATCTCTTAAAGAACAATGTATACAACACCTTGTATTCATAATTTAATATAGACAAAAGGTTAGGACCTTTAAAGAAATCAAATATGGTGTGGATCCTATAATCGACTAGTATATGAGAACCATCTAAACCCTAAAGTGCTGTAAACTTTGAAAATGTGATAATTTGTGATCTGCAACTTGATGAGTTAATAAAAATAATTGGTGTACCTTATCCTTCTCTTCAGAGTTTACTTTGAAAAATTAGTCTTTTGATGTCTATTCTTAATCTAACCAGTTTTATAGGACAATATTTAGCAGAATTAGTTATGTCACTCTTGTTTTTGTCCATAACAAGTATAACAGTAAGCGGAATTAGTCATTTCACTCTTTTCTATCTATATCGGACTTATGAGAAATAAATTATATATGTTGGGCCTAGGGACACACTTTTGGCTTGGCTTATGGAGCTCTTTAGTTGCAAGCTCATTTGGCAACTTATTGGGCTTCTTAGTTTAGAAAGCTAGTTTGGCTATATGAGGCACACGTTTGGATTCATTGTGTTTTGAGGGCTCTAAATTAGTCAGATTGGACTTACAAGAATCCACTTTGGCACTGTTCATTTTGAGGGCTGCATGCTTATACTAATCTTTTTGACTTGCATGATCAATACGTAATCTTTTAAGCTAATGAGTTCTATATGGCTTTGTGGAGTCAGCATTGAATTACATGGATTATGATTTGTGAACTTTTGTTTGTTTTAGTTAGCATCTACACTAAGGCTAGAAGGCTTAGGCATTGTAGAGGATCTAGACTGTTGTTTGAACTAGTAAAGCTTTTCAAGGTTTCTTAAGCAGCCATGGAAGACTTCAGCAAAGGAGAATTTAGCCTTGTATTCAAAAAGTTGTTCAAGTTGTCTAATCTTTAAAGAACTTAACCTTGTCTTTTGAGGGCCATATAGGTCAAATGAGTACAAGTTATGCTGTATAGAAAGCTGAGAGTTCTTTAAGGGAGAACTTCGCTTCATGTTTAGAAAGCCATGGAAGGGTTTGGTGGTTGAGGGTTCAACTCTCATCAAGGAGCATAGATTTTACATACTAAGAGAACCAAGGTTCGGCATCTCGATACCGGACCCCGTACTAGTACCATTCTTTTATAATGTCGGTATGCTTGGTATGGTACTTGGTTCGACATACCAAGCATTGGTATGCCCTCCATACCGCATATCGGTTTGGTATTAATATAGTGTGGTTTGATCAGTATGCACTAGTACAACAAACCTTGGAGAGAACCATGCTTGCCTTAATGAGATTAAACATAACTTTATATATGGGAAAATTTGAGATAACGCTTGACATTTTGCAGATAAACATCAACTCCTTTCTCCAAAAGCCTTGAAGGTTATGGTGGTTTGATAGAGGGATCAAACTCCTAGTGAGCCACATGGGCTTTGCTAATGGATTACTTGCTTCCACCTCAAGAGCTACAATAGCTCAATGAATGACCAATGTCCACTCAAGGGTACCTAAACTCTGATTTAGATAATTATGAGGCCTTTGGTAGAGTGCCTTACCTTTTCTTATCGGAGAACCCATTATTCATGCTTCAAACAGAGTTGTATGATTAAAAGGAAAACAGAACAAAAGTATTAGAAGTGAAGAACAGTGAAGTAACCTGCCTTTTCTTCATTAGGTAGCTGGCGAGCAAGTCTGCATTAAGTGCTTGTAGTAACTTTTTATAGCTCTTTCTTTGCTGTTCTTGTAGGAAGAAGTGGAGAACGCGTGGTTTCTTGATTTCAACAACAAGGAAGGTAAAGCATTTTTGTGGCAATTGTTTAACATTGATGCACAATGTAGAGTTATTCTAATTAGACAAGTGGTTTGACTAGAGGTTAAGAGTGAGTCTCCCTACATTCTTCAAGGTAGGTAGTCTATGATTACAGAGTTTAATTAGGATGCATAACTTAAGCAAAAGGTCACTAAACAATATTCTTGAAATTTCCATATCTTATGTAGGCTTGTAAGTGGGTCATTTACATGAGAGTTTTCAACCTAGTTACAACATTACCCATTCTACTCAACATATATTAAATTTATAATTAGGTTTATTGTCCACTAATAAATGTTCATCTAAGAGTATAGGGAGGGGATTTAAGATTTACCTTGAGGTGATAGAGGCCCTTCTTCGATTCCCCTTTATTGATGACCGCTAGGCAATAGTCACTAGTGATATTGGAACCATGAATATCTGATATGCTTCCTCTAACCCCGAAATGTCTTCCACTTCTTTGGTTTGATCCTATTTCTCTTAGAGTGAACTTGTGAATTCCATTCTTATTCTCAGTTTGATCAAAGAAGCCATAAACTTAACAACTTTATCATGCCCTAAATTTTCCTTCTCAACTTTTCACTTCTCTCTCACTCCTCATCCTTGCTTCTGGTTTTGATCTTAATCGAGGGAATGGTGGTGATTACATTGGTCTTAAAGTACAAATCAGTGGCTAAAGAGTCCTGAATTCATGGGACTTTTAAGACAGTGAAACTCTTTATTCCATCCCTCCTTTTGCCATTAGTTCTTGTTGCTTCATTTGTTAGTCATGATTTCATTTGATCTTTGGTTGTTTTGAAGTTTTAGATATTTCATTAAATGGTGTCAGACAATATTTTAATGCTGTGTTTCTTGGTTTGGTTGGTTTTAGATTGTCTGTTTATGAGCGATTAAGTGATGCATGATGGCTGCAGTCAGCCTGAGGACATCCCAATTTTTTTACAAGGGTTTGTCTGACAGCTCAACCTGTGAAGTAAATTTTGGCCTGCAGACCAACCCATGTGCATTCCCTCATTGGATTGTCAAGTCAGGTCGAATGTTTAAAATTTCAGGTCAGGTGCAGATCAACCCTGATCCACCTCAAATCTGACTTGTTTACTGTCATAATTATAAACAAGGGTATTCTCAATCTGAATGGATGCTTTGCACCTTGCTTCTTAGGTATAAGTTGATCACTTAATTTAAGATCCTGTATAGGCTTTTGAACTTCCTATCCAATCATCAGATTAGGTCTAAAAGAATCCCTTGTTAAATTTGGCCGTTCAGATGTCTTATCAAACGCCTTCTATCAGAAGTTGCATAGAACTTGCATGTGTAAGCTGGACAAACCCTACTTCACTTGTACAAGTTCTAACATAGTGTTAGAGGATACATGTGTTCTTATTCAATTTGCTCCTTAAATAGGGTGCTTCCTCTTGATGCTGCTTTCATACCAAACTGTTGATACTTTGGTGGGTCTGTGGTGGGTACTGCTCATTTAACCTAGTTGAAGTTCACTGCTTGGATCTCTTTTGTCAGTCTTCTAGCTAATTTATGCTATTAACTGGACTGACTTAACTTGGATTGTCTACTGACGGAGATAGACTGGATATGAGCAAAAATAGGCATGCGTAAGGCCTGGGCTCGTCCAACTGTAGTCACAAAGTTCTTCATATGAAAATAGTTGGCTAGATGGAAAGAGTCAGAAGATTAAAGATTTAGGAGCATACCAAAAGTTTGAAAGGAAATTATAAAACTATAATTATTAAAAATTAAGCTTATTGGTATATCTATATGGTGGTTCATGAACAAACAGGCATGGAAGAGGGAATAACAACAATCAATAGCAACACCACTTCCATGAACGGCAGTTGGTAAAGTTGTTTCTTTGCAATCCCTGATTCTTTGAAAAGAAACATGAATAATTTGTGCAAGCTTTGTAGGATGCATATTTAAGAAAAAGTTGTTGAATAATATAAATATTCCAGAATAGCTTGGAAACCCATTCAATTGGTTAATAGTTTGTGAACAATTAGGATGCTTTGTTGGAAAGGTTGGAAACATTGTTGCTATGCATCAAAGCAGGCTGTTCTGGCTCTTATTAATCTGTTCAAGTTCATTTTAGCCATATAAGGGGTCAGTTTACCAGATAATTAGGTGGAGCTGACCTATATGATTATTTTTGTGGATGTAGGAACATTAGATCTGACACAGATAATTAATTTAATTTCATGTACGCTAATCTTTTGTTGAACTACCATTAAACTTTGCCATATTGACAGTTTTTCACATTCTGATCATTATTTTCTTATTAAATGTTAAAATTCACAAGATATATCATTTAGATTGCTCAACTGTGAGTAGCGTGGCCTCTTTTTTTTGGTATTGATGTGTTCAATCATGGGATTTTTAAGCTGTCTAATGTATCATCTTTTCTCCATCCACTTAGTCTTTTCTCTACTTTTAGTAGGTGCTCATGTGATCATTATTGCTTTGTGCTTTGCAATTTTGCAGGTCTGTTGGATGAACTGGAGCAACTTTTGAAAGGCATTGCCATGATGAAAGAACTGACACCTCGTACAAGGGACTATCTGGTTTCATTTGGAGAATGCATGTCTACGAGAATTTTTGCAGCATATTTGAACAAAATTGGCACTAAAGCACGGCAGGTACTTTTGATCACATCCTTCATGTTAGAAGAATGTGAAATGTATATAGAATCAATATAACATAGTGACTTATGCATGTTACAAAGTTCGGGACATATTGGTTGCTACATATGCAGATTAGCTTTTCCTGCCATTGCAAATTCTGTAGTATAGAGAAATAGCAGAACTACCTATATAAATTGTACCTTATGGGACTTCTGTATGTTGGGTTTTTTTAAACTTGTACAATAGAAACTGATATCTGTCCAATTAATTTTCATGTCCTTTGACATACTGTTACTCATCTATGGTGCTTTATGTAAAATGCAGTTAGCCTGTGATATTTCATTTTGACTGTCTTACAAAACTGTGCAAATATTGTTGCAAAATCAGTGCTTAAATTGAATTTCCAGACCATTTTGAATTGCTATTGCATATATTTATTCCCTTGGTTATTGGATGTTAACTCTGTCCTTGACGTTAGTTGGCTGTCTTCTCACTAATGAGAATAGTGTAAGATTGTTCTTCTGTGCAGAGAAAACTTTTTGTCTGTGAATGAAGCATAAGATATTGGAATCTCCCAGTTATCTTCTAATACCATCTTTGTTGAGTATGTGAAATAAAAAGGGAAGCTGGAGAACAAATATTATGAGATGTTTAATTGGTCCATGTAGAAGCTAGTGTGATAGTTACTACTGTTTTAAAGGCTGCTTCTTTGATTTCTAGCTGTCCTTTCTGTCTGTCATTGCTCCTAAAAAATTAGCATCTGCCACACCCTTTCCTTTCATCTGAAAGTCTTCCATTTTTCATGTATAATAGAGGAAGTATTAAATATCATATCAAGGCGGTGAAAGCTGGCCATAAGAATTGCTATGAATTTTTGATTTTTTTTTTTAATATTTTGAAGTTCAGTTGAGTAGTTAAGCAATTATTGATTCTTAACTGTTTAAATACTGATCTAGTTATGTGAATTGAAAATTTAGTCTGTGTGTCTCTACACCTGCATGCACACATGCACACATTTCTGGCTGCCCAAACTGTATAAGTGATCTCTTGCTGCCTATATCAAAGCCCTTCACATATTCTGACAATCAGCAACCCAATCTAGTTGCTTGGAGAGCAAATGTCCTATTTGATAGCCTGATTTGTGAATGCTGGACACATTCCCTCTCTCTATTTCTTTTGCTTTCTCTTATTTTTGACATTCAATATCTATATATCTCTTTTTTCTTTCCTTTTAATCTTAGTGTTTGTTATGAAGTGTCTATTGAAAAATAATTTGAAATACTCGAAAGTTTTCTATTGTTTTTTCATGAAAGGCCTTTTATCAGATTCTGTGTAACTTTTTTATCCTCTTAAGTCTTAACCATTTAATAGCCCATTGGAACACATAAACCTATTAAACTTTTTAAAACAGCAATGCTACTTATGGTGTACCAGTGTTCATTTTTTTTGTTATTATTTTGCATTTTGGAATCTTTTAGTTGCAATTTTGATTGATGTGAAATTGTAATTTAGAAGGTATGTTTCTCTTCTTTTCCCCATTAATTCTTCCATGCTGTTGAGCTTCCATACAATATTTAGTTGCTATCTTCCATACAATATTGAGCTGCTATTTGAGTCTTGACATGAGAGCTAATCATGTGGTTGCCAAATCTTTTGCAGTATGATGCATTTGATATTGGTTTTATAACCACAGATGACTTTACAAATGCCGATATCTTGGAGGCAACTTATCCTGCCATCGCAAAGAGATTACATGGAGATTGGATTAATGATCCTGCAATTCCAATTGTTACTGGCTTTCTTGGAAAGGTCTATAGCATTCAATATCATTTTCATTTCATAAGGCTCATATAAATTTATTTTAATTAACTGGAGTTAAATTTTTTGTTATGTTCCAATTTCAGGGATGGAAAACTTGTGCTGTCACTACATTAGGCAGGGGTGGTAGTGACTTGACAGCTACTACCATTGGTAAAGCCTTGGGATTACGAGAAGTTCAGGTCAGTTTGAAAGTTAATTTCTGACACAGTCACCATCCTTTTTTGTGTCGAGGCAACCTGTGATGTATCGTTGGTGCTTTTTAACATGTTGTCACAGTTTGCTTTGAATTCATAACAGGTTTGGAAGGATGTCGATGGTGTTCTGACATGTGATCCTAATATATATCCAAATGCAAAGCCTGTACCACATTTAACATTTGAAGAGGCTGCTGAACTTGCCTATTTTGGTGCACAGGTTCTCTCTCTCTCTCTCTCTGCATGCGCACGCTTTTGTGTGTGTGTGTGCATGCGTACGTGTGCCTGTGCGCATTTGCATGTGTGTCAGTGTGATTGTATTTTAGTTGCACTTGATGCTGATGTTCTGAAAGTCTTCAAGGTTTTGTTTAACTTACCCAAGATCTATTTCCAGGGATCCAGAATTGCATTAATCTAACCTTTTCTTTTTTGAGAAATGATTAAAGAAATAGTTTGTATGCTTTTTATATAACTTGGTTCAACATAATTAACAACATTTTCTATATGTGCATCCTCCTTGAAACCTAATTGTCATTTCCATGTATCTTCTTGATCATGATGTAACTTTCAAATTTGTTACTAAAGAAACATTGTCTGTGAGGTTGTGAAAAAAAATTAGTGTCATCATTTATGGGTTTCTTGATGGTTATAATATTTATTTAGATAGAATTTCTTTATTCAAATGAAATGTGAATTAAACTCTGAAAATAATGAGATGGGCCCTTGTCCTTTAATTTACTGAGCCTGATCTGTCAGGCTTGTCTAATATTCCGTAAGAGGTCAATTCCCATGTTAAAAGATGTACTCAAAAAATGTCATTACCGTTTAGGCTGCATTTTAATGATTTTTTTTTAGTAATACGAGTCCAATGTAAGATGCGCCTTGTTTTTCCACTGTTTAACTCAGAGAGAGAGGTAAGTGGTAAGTTTTTTTTTTTTGCCTTGTATGGTTTCAAAACCAGGTGGGTTGTCCCACAGGATGCTAGGACAAGGAATTCCTTCAAGTGTTGTGATGGACATCCTGCCATCATCCTAGCATCCTGATCGGTGCATCTTGAGACATTCCTTGTCCCAAGTGTTGAGCATGCGTGGGATGGCGATGCATCCTATTCTGTGGGAAAATCAGGATGGTCCCATCCTACGAGGATTTAAAAGCTCGATTTCTCTTTCTTTGCCAATGTTTATGATATATCTATCCTTATCTGTAGGTTTTGCACCCCCAATCAATGCGACCTGCTAGAGAAAGTGATATACCAGTCAGGGTCAAGAATTCATACAACCCTCAAGCTCCTGGTACTGTCATCACTAAAGCAAGAGATATGAGTGAGGTTTGTAGCAGCATATCTTTATTTTGCTAATTTACTCAGAAATATATAATGTTAAATTAACTGGCTATTGACCTATTGGTAGTGAATATATAATTCAGGCTATACTGACGAGCATAGTTTTGAAATCAAATATCACAATGTTGGATATAGTGAGCACTCGGATGCTTGGCCAATATGGTTTTCTGGCAAAGGTAAGAGTTTTGCATTCATCAGTTGAATATATTATAATACAATTTGGTTCTTTTTGTAACCTACATTTTCAGTTTTGTTCTTGTACTCTTTTAAGTGCAGGTTTTTTCTATATTCGAGGACTTGGGTATCTCTGTTGATTGTGTGGCTACAAGTGAAGTCAGTATTTCTTTGACATTGGATCCATCAAAACTTTGGAGCAGAGAATTAGTCCAGCAGGAAAGTGTAAGTATGAACTGAACCTGACATTCCATTCAGTTGTTCTTAACGAACCTAAAATGCATCCATTTCAGTTCTTCAAGAAAGACTATACAATTTCATTCATTGTTTTTTATACCGTACTGATGAGCGAGCTGAATGTGCCAGCACAGTTCATGCATTACATGCATTTATATATTTTAACCCTAAAATTGCTATAGTTCCTTGATATCTTGCATGCTCTCTTATATGTTGCTTCAACGTTCGTTGTCATAGCAGCTATGAGATACTCCAGCATTGTAGACAAGAGTGAGTAATACACTTATTTTCTTCCTCCAGTATCCTGATCATTTTGGATAAACCATTTATGGAAACAGAATGGCTGACCACCTTGACAGCAACAACCATCTGCTTTTGATTGGTTATGGTTGTTATTATCATCTAGTCTATCTAAAACAATCTATTGCAGGAGCTGGATCATTTGGTCGAAGAGCTTGAGAAGATTGCTGTTGTTCATCTCCTTCAGCACAGATCAATAATTTCCCTCATTGGAAATGTGCAACGGTCCTCTTTGATACTAGAAAAGGTTTGAGCATGTCTCCTTGGAGAGATGAAAATTTCTTTCCCTTCATTTCTCCTCTGTTTCTGTCTACTATTCCTCCATCCTTTCTTTGGAGGCGATGAAATAACATAGGTATTACTGTTGACACCAAAATAAAGTTCAAACCAATGCTCTCCATCCTTGTTGATCATGTGTTTGTATCATGTCAGGCATTTAACATACTACGGAAAAACAAAGTCAATGTCCAGATGATCTCTCAAGGGGCATCTAAGGTATCTCATGGAGTCTTTCTTCTGTGATTCTTTAAACTTGCAGGGTGCCAGCACTATGGTCATCTGTACATGCATGATGCTTCAAGTTTTGTTTGCTAAACTGATTCTACATGATTCTTTATTTGCACAACAGGTGAACATTTCCTTGGTAGTTCATGACAGTGAAGCAAAGCAGTGCGTTAGAGCTTTACATTTGGCATTCTTCGAGGATGGTTTCCTGTCGGAAGTCGGGGAGACAGATCTTTTCCAGAATGATTCTGCTGCTCTGTCCTCTTCATGCTGATGGTACCCGAACCTTTATCACTTGTTAGATATACCACTTCCTTGCTTCTCTTTATAGTTGGAGATTCAATGATTAGATTATTTCATTTCGACGCCTGGAAATTATCCAGGCTGCTAATCCATGGTTTGGTTGGAGAAATGCTGAGTTTCATGTTTAGCAGGGAATAACTATTTTTTAGTTATTAAATCAAGTGCCATAATTTCTTTTTAACTCACACATTGAAGGGACCAAGTTCACCAGAACCAAGTAGTGATATACATATATGATATGTTTAATTAATTGCATATAACTGAACAGTCCGAACATCATTAGTCCCTTCATGAGGCATCATGAAGCCGAGGTGACAACATCTGAAAACCACCGCACAGTCAGGTGCGAATTCTGATAAGCAGAAACTTCCTTGCTTCATTCAGATCCACTTGGATGCTGTTTCATCACATCTATTCAGAGGAGTGTGCGCCAGACTTGTTACACCTAAAACTCACCTTCATGCTTACCCTATGAAATGCATCGAGATGTGTATTCCATACCCCATAAACGTACGTACATATGTATGTACGCACATCATTTTTAACTGCTATTCTTCTTTTTCTTTCTTTTTGAAAGAGAGAGTTGGTAAACTGGAAATAGATCAGGTCTGGTGAAAAATGGTTCAGTTCAAGGATGCAAGGTGACCTGACTTTTTTAGGGTAAGGAGTAGAGAAAATTTCTTGAGCCAATGTGTACTAGGTGCTGCAGCATGAAGTAAAGCGACCATATCCGCAGGAAAAGGTTGAAAGACCTTCAATAAAAGGGCACTTAAAATAAAAATCGATACCTGTGGGTAGGTTAATATTTAGGGCTGCTAATTAACTCTCTAGAGGGAATTCAGCACATAAAGTCTATAATTTTGGGAGAAGGGATGCTTCCATGGAGAGGATGCAGTGATTAGCCGGAGTCAAGATTCTGGTCATCCCTTTGTATATCTCTTGCTTTATATGCTCTTCTTTGCCATGGAATACCATGCCACCTTCGCCTTCCTCTTCTGTTTCTTCATTCTCTTAACAACCCATTATAAAGGCTTTGATTTATCATGCAGTGCACCTCAAATTTGGATATAAAATATTATCACATGAATATAACTTAGACATCCCACTAACACTTCTGTCGGCCACTCACTTGAATATCCCTTGGACATCCAAGAATTTGGCCGTCCAAGATTGAAAATCGTATATTCATGTGAGTTACCACCTTAGAGATTAGACCTTGAATAGTGTACGTATTTTGTTGTCCATGAATATATCTTTGACCTTGAAGACCATGAGGAGGCACCACCTTAACGTAGTCTTTAGGTGCAAGTGTCAATACTTGGACTAGCATGGACGTTTGCAGTGCATGTCGAGCTGGTGATTTCTCCAACAGGCACACAGCTTTTCCAATATTTACGTGACCACTTTCACTTTTGGTTTCATATGAATATTGTTTTTTTAAAAAATAATTGATGCATATCTCTAATGTAGTTCTTGTGGAACAGGCTCAGCTGATTTCTTTCGAAAAAGAGAATGTTCCAAAGGATGTCTTATTGAATCGCTTTGCTGCCCTGCGTTCTCCAGTGATGAAGAGCCACGTCATGATGTGTAGGACGAGAAATATATTTAATGATTTTCTCATAAAAATAAAGAAAATAAAAATTAGAATAAACATGGAAGATCCATCTTGAGTGGACTCCGAATTTGCAGATGCTGAAAATATAGTATAGAATGCCCTTGATCAAGGTTTTTTCCAATAAGGGCGGTAATATGTTATAAAAAATCTCCATGAAAACTATTATTAACTTTGTTATTAACTTTGTAATGGTTATATTAGTTGTTATTGCAAAATGGTATGCTATCTAAAATAGATGGCTGCACCAACATATGATCCAAAACAAATATCAAAGAAAAAAATAATAATGAAGAAATGCTGAAAAAATAGGAGAAAAATATTTTATTAAAAATTTTTGTTATATAAGAAAGTTTTTCCTCATGTCTCACAGAAGAGGACAAACATCTCTCACTCTCTCCTCTATCTCTTTTCACACTATTCGATATCAAAAGTTTCTTTAAATATGTTACCAAAAAGTTCACTTTAAATTGAGCATCATGTGGGAGGGACGTTTGATTCTTATATAAATTTAAAAGCCAATATTCACTAAAAGATAAGCTTTAATAACCATTAAAGGGCAAAAATAATTATTCTAAAAGAACAACTAAATACAATAAAGAATATTTATTCTAAGTGAGATAGAATAAAATTAGGAATAGAATCTACTTAATGATTCTTAATATTCTCTCTTATTATGAAGTCTATATTAAATATCTAGTTTGCTGTACAAATCTTCAACCACTTGATTGTTCGTTCGTTGGTGAAGATATTTACTAGTTGGTCCTTCATGAAATTTTTTTTTTCACCTTGTAAAGCACTTACAAGAAATAAAAAAATATAAAATCTTATGTTTCATTCTTTTTAAGAACTAAAATCACTTCTTTCATGATATCCTCTCAAACTTCAATGCCCTAGGCCTCATCATATAAAGTATATTCTAACTGATCAACAATAGAAGCATAACAATAAATAATAGACAAATAATCATGATCTCTATATCTGTAATAATCCAGCAATCTAGACCAAAAAAAAAAAAAACCTTGAAGCATGTGAGTGGCACGTGAGATAAAAGGAAGAACATTCTGATTAGGAGTCTTCTTTCCTCCATTTTCGATCAGATTGGGGCTGCAAAAGTCCTCAACAGTCTAGGAAAACCCCTCTATAAAAAGTCCTCTTCCCCTCCCTTAGGTTCTTAACATGGATTGGTTGAGGGATCACCATGAATCGGTTGGGATCTCTTAAGGTTTTTCTGTGGATTGCTGCAAAGAAAAAAGATCGTCGGAACCCTTCTCAGGCCGTTGGAGTAAGGTAAGTTTCTTTCCCTCCTTTTCTTCTTTATTTTTGGTTGTTTTCCTTATTGTCGATGCCCGATTGGAGCCAGCAAGCAACCGATCTTAGTTGAACAGGGCTAACCCTTTTTTTTTTGTGGATCCACCATTTGTTGCCAACAAAAGCCGTCAATGGGGTCGTTGTGGGGCTGTGGTGTTCATCGCTGCTGGGAGCCACCACGGGTGGTTGGCTCCGGTGGTCTGTGACCGTGTGCAGGGAAGAGGAAGGGGGGACGAACCTTGTTTTGGAAGAGGAGGGAAGAAAGTTCTTCTCTCTCTTCTCTAATATCTAATAATTAATAAATTATGTAATTATTTATTTACCTATTTATTCTCTCTTTAGATGGACTATGGGAAATAAAAAAAAAAGAAAGAAAATTTTAGAATAGAAAATTTTGAGACTGGAGGGGGAGGATCCTGTTGAATCCTGATAGAGGGTTTTGAAAATTAAATTGGTTTATTTGATTTATTTTGTTATATCAATCTAAATATTTAGGAGAGCAATCCACCAGATAGGAGGACATCGAGTAAGGGTTTTTATATCCAATCATAATCTAATGAATCCAGTTTATCGCTAGTCGAGATAAGAATTTCTATACAAAATCATCATTATATATGTTATTTTTACCGTTGGATTTGTATTGTTGATTTTGCATCATTGGATTCGTATTGATGGATTGGTCATCTTGGAGACGTTATTATTTTTTTGTACGACTTTTCAGCATGAGTACATTATATGTTGATCAATGATTGATGGCATGATTATATAGATATAATATACTTATCTTAATTATACTATAAACTAGAATTGATATAGTGAAATCAACATGTAATAATCGGTTTGAAATGATATGGTTTGGACTAGGCTCATCATATAGAACAGCCTCCGGGCTTATGTATGAAAATTCGATCCGATAAAGATCGAATAGCCGGTTAGGAGCTTATGCTGAGACAGCTCTTACGGACTTACGTGTGGACTTGTGATCCGAGAAAGATCATAAAGAATTTGATCCAAAAAAGATTATAAGAATTTGATTCGAGAAAGATCATGAGAATTTGATCCAAAAAAAATTATGAAAATTCGATCCGAATAAAGATCATCATATGATCTTGGTTGGTCCAAAGTCGAAAAGTTAAAGGTTATCAAATTGAAAGTATGGAAAAGAGAAAATAGATGTTACGACCAGATAGACTTATATTGAATAAAAGATCTTATCTGATGGTACGTGATAATCTATTTCTTGATTATATGTTCGATGTATGTTTATGTTAGTATTTAAGTTATTTTAGATATGTGTTATGAGATTTCATGATTTCATCTTGATATACTTATTGATATATTTTCAATAAATTTATGATTCTGATGTAAATAGTACAGTGATTCTTATTGAGCTTGGAAAGCTCATATCCCTATATTATTTTTTTCAGAGACTACATAAGCTTAGTTGGATGGGTTGGGTGAGAAGTCGAGGATTGGAATTTTTAGTTCTTAGCTAGTTAAATTTTTAGATACCATTGGATATTTGAATATTTGTAATTGAACAAGTTGGCTATTTATTTCGATGGATCGATTTGGTAAGGATGAAAGTGGTATAGATATTATCCATCCGGATCTATTTCGTATGCGAATTAATTCGGATATGGATAGAAATTTTAGGATCCGCCTAATATCCGTATCTATATCAATTTCTATCAAAGAAAAATAGATATGAATATAGATAGATAACTATCTAACCTGTATCTGAATATCCAGATCCATATGTAATCCTATATAGTTTTATATAATATTTATTAATTTTTAAGAGAAATATACCACTATATAAATATGTTATTAACTTGATTTATCATCTATTTAGTAATATCTTTGATTGTGTAGTCATAAAGTTTAATTATCTAAGTAACATCTATAGTTATATCCATACTTTCAGTATTCGAATTTTATCCATATCCATTTAAAACAAATATGGATATGGATATGGTGGTATCCGATCCGATTTTAGTCCTACGACTTGGGTGACATGATTGATATTTATTTGATTATTTTGAAAATATTTAAATTTAAAAATTATTTTAGGCTTACATGATCTTTAAGGTATCGCTCTAGGATTCATGTGGCTGTGTGACGTATTTGACCCTAAGTGCTGCGTTCGGGGTGTGACAATATCTATCAATTGATTTCTTCTTTCTCTTGCTTCTCTACCATAGTGATGGATTCTCAAGAGCTTCAGATTCATCTTCAACTAACTTTATGTATTTTTTCTATAATATGTATTCTTTTATCTTAGAATTTGAGGCATGTACACTAACTTTCTATAGACTTCAAATAATTGTTAAGTTGAAGAAGCTAAAGAAGGGGAAGAATGTTCAATTTTTGTGGGAACAATATCCTTTTGAGATACCCAATCCTCATCAGAAACTAAACTCCTCAACTGGAACATAGGATCCATCAAAAGACCACCAAGAAGAGCTCTTATCAGAAATAACATATTTGAAGATACAAATCTTTATTATCTCAGGATTAATGCATCTCCAATCTTTCCTAGCTTTATCATAGTTAAGAAATATACACCTAATAGACTTTTTGTCTAGCTTATTAGAGAATGCATCGTACTCATGCACATATCAAATACATCCAAACACACGAATATGAGAAAATATTAGAATGCTTTCCAAATAATTTTTCATAGGGAGTTATATCGTCAAAACTTCTCAAAGATGTCTTATTAAGAACATAAACTGTTATCTACATGTATTTTGCCCAGAATTTATGCTTCACATGGTGGAATTTATCTGACTGAGCCCATCGAGATGTGGACAATACTAATATGCATCAAGATTTGTTTTAGATGTTTTAATTTGATATATATTCCAATTCAAGATAAGCCTCTGAAGAAGCAATTCTCTAACCACTATCACAAGTAAATCAAGGGACAACTCTATAAAGATCTATTAGAATAAAAAAATCTATTACATCTTTGGATTATATGGTATATTTAATTGATATGAATGAAAAGGATAATGATCTTGAGACATTCTTATTGGCTATGAAACATGAAAACTTTTTATAATGGTTGGATGCGATAAAAGAAGAGTTAAGCTGTATAGATAACAACTATATTTATGATTTAATTGACCTATATATAAGAGGTGCAACCAATAGATTGCAAATGAATTTATAAGACCAAAAGAAATCTTGATAATAAGATTGAAAGGTAGGAATTCATATAAAAGCAAGACATTAACTTTAAAGAGATTTATTCTCCAGTTTCATAAAAAAAACTCTTTTAGGATTGTCATAATCTTAGTAGCTCATTTGGATTTAGAGATGTATCAGATGGATAAAATGGCCTTCTACAATGATGATCTAGAAGAAGAGATTTATATGAAACAATCCAAAGATTTTATTATTAGTAGATAAGAGTATATGGTTTGCAAATTAAAAAAATTCATCTATCAAATTAAGCAAGCTTCCAAACAATTATATTTCAAATTTAATGGGACAATTACTTTCATTAGGTTTGAAGAAAATACTATTAATCAAGGTATATACCTAAAGGTTAATGGAAGTAAATTTATACTTTTAGTATTATATGTGGATGATATTTTATTTATCAATAGTAATCTTGGTGTACTAAAAGAAATCAAATAGTTTATATCTTAAAATTTTGAGATGAAAGATATGGATAAAATCACTTATATTACAGACATTGAGATTCATAAAGATAAATCCTAGAGTTACTTGGACTATCTTAAGGATTTGTTTGAGTATTAAAAAAATTGGGATAGAAAAATATTTCTCGAGATTGCTCCTATCATGAAGGGTGATAAATTTAATAAATTACAATGTCCCAGAAATAAGATCGAGAGAGAAAGAGAAAGGGAGAGAGGAAATAAGGTTCATACCTATGTATTTGTCATTGAGAGTTTGAATTATGCCCAAATTTGTGTGCATCTAGATATTGCTTTTGCTATATCAATGTCCGGACATTATCAACATGATTTATGGATGGAGCATTAAAAAGCTACAAAAAAAGTCATACATTACTTGTAGGGTGCAAAAGACTATATGCTTACATATAGACGATTTGTGTGATAGACCGATCTATTGACCAGCCCATCACTAACTCGGCCCATGTCCCTGGCCAAATAAGAAACAACAAGAAACTAGTTTGGAAAGGAGACACATCGAGAGTCTTCTTCTTTGACAAGTTTGAAAAGGAGGTAGACTCCTAGGGCCACCAAAATCCTAAAAATGCCCTAAAAAAGGAACCTCCTTCCTTCTAGGGTCCATCACAAGTAGTCAGTTTTCTTCATCTTTTTTTCCTCTTTTTTCTTCAAATTTACCAATTTCTCTAGCACTATGTTTGCCAAAAATCAGAGTTGGAGAAGCCACCGAGTCGAGATAATGTCTCGATCCCAGCTCCTCTCTTTCCTTTCTTTTGATGACCTCAAGCATCATCATCGGACATCGATTTCATCAAAAAACTAGGAAAAAAAGAACCCCTTATTTTGCATCCCCTATTTTTCGATTTGTTTCTTCATTTTTTAGCCATCAGTGCTGCACTTTATGATGCCGAATCTTGGTTGGGTCATCCAACCTTCCTACCATCCTGCATGGTTAGAACATTGCCACCAATGAATGGCCAATGACCAAAATGAAGAAAAAGACTCGGGTCCCCAATTTTCAAGCTTCTTCCCCTTGTTTTCTTGCAAACTGATTATCACCATCAACTATCCCTTGCCGCTCATCATAGCTATGCCCAGCCACCTATCGTCAGTCCTTCGACCACTAGCCACTCTTCCCTTCTTCTCCTGTTTGGCCAAAGAAGGGAAGAAAAAAAGAAAAAGAAAGAAAGAAGAAGGAAAAAAGAAAAAGAAGGAAAAAAAAAGAGTTCTCTCTCCTCTCTCATATCTCTCTCTATCCTCTCTTTCTCTCTCTAAGCTTATCAAAGATCTAGTTCAAAGTCTCGTTCCTTGATTATGGATCTAAGTTGACCCAAAGAAGCCCAGACTGTCATGGTGCCCAAGCAACTTGTCAACTGATCACCTGAGCCTTGATTTAAAATCCATTATTGATGAACCTATTAATTGATCTTAGCCTTGATCTAATCTGTGCTTCATAATTTCTTAATCAAATCACTTATATTTGACTCATTCGTCTATCAGACTAAATATCCGATCAATAGCCTTCTTTTTTTAGTCTTCAAATCCATTGAGTTTGTCAAATAAAAATAATTATATTTTTATATTTTAAATAGGATTAGCTGATTCTCCTAGAAAAATCTAAGGTCTAAAATGGACAAGATAAGTAGATTTTACGCTCTTTGTTAATTTTTAAATTTATCATATTATCTGTGCATATGAACTATTATTAATGAAATCATATTTTTTTTTAAATAAGAATCAGCATATATGATATAAAATTTATGCTTTGCTATGAAATGTGATTTCATGAATATTTTAATAAAAGTAGCATGTTTACAAAAGATGATTCTGATCATGTCATTTAGTATTTTTCACTTATTTATATGTATATTTAAAAAAAATATAAAGATTTAAAAGCTCTTAGACAGCTATATATGAATCCCTATAATTGAGAAAATCAATACTCGGAGCTAGCATCAGTACGAATATAGGCCCTACTAGTGGGTATAAAATTGGTATAAGAAAAAAAAACTCTATCGATTAAGAACATGAATTTTATCACGTTTATAAAGTGATCATAGTATGAATATTTGTGAGTAATAATTTTAATTTGATATGAGCATATGACAAGAATGACTTAGAATTATTTTTATGAAATGTTCATAATTTATGCATGCTATCTTTATGACTTTTTTATTATATTATTTTATGAAATATTTTATTTTTATAATAAATATTATTTTTAATATTTTATTATCATAAAAAAAATTATGCTTGATCCGATTAAAAAGTGTAGGTTTTATTTGTGGAGCTGGTGTAGTTCATACCTCTTTATTCTTCCTTTCCTTTTACAAATGAATAAGATAAGAAATAAAGGATGATCCAGAATTGGAGTCCGTATTAGCAAACTTAAAAATTTTATAGCTGAATTTTAGTTAGCTGGTTGATTATAGATATGTAATCAATTATTTTACAAATTTTGAAATATGATTTTGATATCTTTATTTGGATTTAGTTGCTCTAAACTAGTCTTTGTTTAATTACTTAATAAATAATTCAAATTGGGCCTCTTTGTTATATTTTATCGGTGACAGATCTTTTATTTTATTTAAGATTATGATTAATGGCTTTGTATTATCGAAGATAGTACCTCTCGATAGTATGATAGTATGATGTCCCAAATTTAGGGTATGACAATTTGATCATCTTGAAATTATTGACTATTTAGATTCAAACTTTGCTGGATGCATTGATAGTAGGAAGCATACCACTAGATACATCTTTCTACTTATAAAAGGTGCTATATCATAAATGAGTGCAAAATAAGTTTTATCACCATATCTATTATAAAAGCAAATATGTAGTCTATTATGAGATTTTCTCACAAACCATCTAGTTGCAGAAGTTTATCACAAGATTTAGAGGTTGATTCTATTAGCACATTGATAAAAATCTGCTATGATAATGATTTATTTGTAATATTTTCTAGCAATACAAAGAGTACAAACACTTCAAACATATTAATGTTAAATATGTTACTCTCCATGAGATAATAAAGCAAAACGAAATATTTGTGAGATATTTTAATATAGAGCTAATAATTACAGATCCACTAACTAAAGAACTTACTCCAAGGATTTTGATGAATCATCTGAGTCATATGAGACTCATTAGCTTATTTTATAGTTAATATGCATTGGATAATGTCATAAAATTATCACATTTGTTTTTATAATAAAGTTTAGTTTATTTATTTTATGCTAATTAATAGTTTATCATATGATATAAAGAGATTAAAGAATATACATGAATTTTCATCTATTTATAAAATACAATTTCACATTAAAAACTTAGTTATAACATGTCATTAATATGTTGATTGACAATATATTTATAGCTATGATTCACATTGATGATTACTTGGTAAGTAAACATATGGTATATATCCTATAATTTATGGAGGAATGTGGATCAGCATTAATTAAGTTTTTAAATATAGGTCCGCATCAATTTTTGATTACCAAATCCACATAAAATTATATTAAAAGTTTTAAAATATTTTAAATAATTAAAAATGAAAATGATTGTGTTAGGTTAGGCCAAAATAAGAGAATATTTGAATTTATCCGATTAAGCCCATCTAGATGTGGCTCATACTAATACACATCGAAATTTACTTTAGACATTTCAATTTGATATGGACTTTGATTCAAAATAAGCTTCTGTTAAGATGATAGGATATATTTTATGACAGTTGTAATAAAGTCAAATTCTATGTAGTTATTGTAGACATAAGGTCCATCTTAGTCTTCCAAATAATTTAGATATTACCTCTGATGGACGAGGTATGTTATAAAAAGATATCCTTTATGGATATAATTTCTAACTTTTTTGAGAGTGCTTATGAGGTCATCTCCATCAAGAATATTCAGAGTTAAGTTTGGAAAATCAAAGTGCTGCTTATGGACAGCGAGAAGCATCCGAATCGATCTTTTCTTCTTGTGATTGTAATCATAATAGTTGCAAAGATCACGACAACATTAATGACTTCATCTTCATGTAAATTTTATGGCCTCCTACAATTTAACATCATATTCTTTGCATAAATTATACTATAGATAGTCACAAATAGATGTATGTTCTTCTTCTCTACTATACCATTATATTTGAGATTCTTTGGGCAAATAAATTATCTACACATGCCACAGCTAATCAAATTGTTAAAAGAATTCTTTTCAAACATATTCACCATCTCCATCGGTTCTCAAATAGCCAATTTTTAATTTAAAGAGATTTTCAACCAAATATTTAAATTGATAAAATTTCTTAAACACTTCTGACTTTTATCAAACAAAATAAATCCAAGTATATTCAAAAAAATCATCAATAAAGGTAACTACATACCTCAACCAATAAAAAATGAGGCATTAATCATCTCTATGAGATCTGAATGTATCAACTATAGTAGCCGAAAACATCTTATTTGATTTTTTTAAAAGATAGCTTATGCTTCTTTTCATATTGTCATCCAATGCAAATAATGCTAGTACTGACTTTCATCTTGGAAAGTCAATTAACCATATCCTGCTTTGCATATCTTGAAGTCTGTTATAATTCATGTAAACAAACTAGCATGCTATAAATTAGCAGTATTATGTTCAAGAGTTTGATTCACATAAAAATTACTAGAAGATATAACATAAAGCTTGTTCACTTTTTAGCCTTGAGTAATAAGCTTTTTAGAAACTTTAACATTAGCATAAATCTCTACAACATCAAGATCAAATAAAATATAATATCTTTATCCATGATTTATGAAATAAAAAATAAATTTTCTTCATGCTAGGAATATAATAAACATCATTCATAAAAACAGAACCAGTAGATGACATGAGAAATAAGTCATCAATACTTTTAACAAAATAAAATAAAATATCATAGTAGCAATAGCATTGGAACCAATTTAATCATATAAAAAATTAAATTTCTCTATGACCAATAAGATGATTAAAACACCTAAAATCAACAATCCAGTTATGAGCAAAATCAATGTTTGATATGTGAAAATAAGTAGAAATACATACATGCTGACTATTAAAACCATTAGAATTAACAATAATAATAGTAAGAGCACAGTGGAAACACATACATGCTTACTATCAAGACCAGTAGAATCAACAATAATAGTAGTAAGAGCTCAGTAGAAATATATATATGCTGACTATTAAAATCATTAAAATCAACAATAATAGTTTGTAAGAGCCCAACTACTAATTTCATTCTCTCTCCCATGCTCATGCAAAGGATGCAACATTAGATTCTTTAAGCTTCAATTAGCTCTTTTGAATTTTGTGACCAAATTTTCCATATCTATGACCATTCTCTTTGAATTTATAGTTTTTTTCTAATTAAGATTTTTATCCTTATCCAACCCTCCAACTAGTATTATTTTTGATTTTTAAATTTATTATTTTATTTATTATTTATTATTTTTATTATCAAAAAATAAGGCATCTTCTTTTCGAGGGGACATCGTCAAATCATACATTAGATTATTAAGTGTTTCTTAGTTAACAAGTATATTTCTAATTATGCTAATATAGATTGTTGAGCTCATTCAAAAATAGCAAGCACTCTTTATTCAAACTATATATTAAAAGCCTACGTCATTTATTTTCATCATAACAAAAATTTGGATCAAGCATACCAAACTGATTAAACAATTTCTTTTCTTTGGGAATATATTGAAAAATTGTAAAATAATCTTATTTGAGAGTACTCATTTTGTTCTCCAAAAATTGAAATCGAGACTCATAAAACTTTGAGTGGAGAGTAGCAAGAACATCTCATATTATTTTTGGATTCTCTATATCTCGAATATGCTAGTGAGTTTTTTTCATCCATATTAGTCCGATATACATACTGTTTTCAGTTTTGATCTTCCATTGACTTCATCATATCTGTCCTATTCATGATCTCCCATAAATCTTATCTAATTAGAAAAGATGATGTAGGCCTTCCAATATGCATAACTATTGTTCAATTTTTAATCACAATACTAGAGACGATAGTAGTTTCAGTCATGATAATTCATCTCTTGAATCATCAAATAAAAATCTATACATTTGCACCACTGCATAGCGAATTAGTGAAAACTCTTCAACATTGTCAAGATACGTACATATGAACACCCAATTTTCAAGTATATGGCTTTCATACTATGTAGAATGGGATTGGGAGTAGATCGATCGAACCGACCTAGGATCCAAAAAAAATACTAAAGAAGAAATAATAAGAAATAGATACTGAAAGAGATTTTATTAAAAAAATAAGCCACATAAGAAGGTTTTCTCTCATGCCTCACAAAAAGAGGATATCTCTCTCTTTCTTCCCATACTATCCAATGAGATGCCAAAAGTCCATTTAAATAGAGCATTATGTGGATGAGATGTTTGATTCCTACCTAAATTCAAAAATCAAACACCCACCAGAAAACAAACTTTGATAACCACTATTTGACAAAAATAATTATTCTAGATAGAATAACTAAGTAAAATAAAGAAGATTTATTCTGAGTGGGATAGAAATAAAACTAGGGATAGAAGCCTCGTATGCATAGGACAAACAATAATTCTCAATAATTATTTGCTATAGCTAAATGATTGAAAATGTTATATTAAAAAGCTTATCGTAATAATATTATAATAAAACATAATGGATGATAATAGAAAAAGAAATTTACGGTATTCAAATCATTGTTTATGCAACAATAAATATTTTTTCAGGTTGTGCAAAACCTTGAAAGAAAACTAAGCTAATGTTGAATTTGAAAAGTATTTTTTAAGAATTAAAAATATAAATAAAAAATGAACATTATTTTTGTTATAATGAAATTTGACAATGCTAATTAATCCTTTATAGTAGCTATTATTGTTTTTTTTTCCTACTTATTGTTGTACATATAATATACAAGAAGGGATCCATAACTATTATAAGAGGTGTTGTACTATTATAATTGCCATGTTTTTAAACCTTGCACCTGATGACAGCATAGAGCAGCAGCATGGAGGTCAAATGTCGTCCGAAGGACCATCGTTGTCTTTTGCGTGCTACCACATGATCATGCCCTGAAGCTACTTTGAGACGATCGTATACGACGGTGCATGATTAGATATGATTACGTATTTCAAAATATCATTGGATAGTCGCCTCCGCGTGAAAGGTTTATCCAAGAGCCCTGTCAGAGAGGACCCAACCAGCACCCAGTTACAAACCAAAAGCACCACGCAACATTGCGGACTGCGAAGTGCCTGTTGCTATCACACGTGCCACAACCGTGTAAAGGCTCCTTCCGTTCCACCTCCCAGCCAAAAGAAATATTCTCGGTCGACGCACTTTCGGCGGACTGCAGAATTTTTTTTTTTTTTTGGGTGAAAAAAGCGGACGTTCCGCAACACCCCCCCCCCCCCCCCCCCCTAATGAGATTGAGAGGGGTTCTAACTCCACCATTTGTACCCACACTCCCCCTCCAGTCTCCACCAAGACCTATCTATCGAATCAGAGTGATAAATAATAGGTGTTTTTACCCTTCAGCATTCCGCCTCCTATCTTAGCTAAGATTGTTATTACGATCAATCTCCTCATCGTCTGATCATCGAAAACGAGCACCTACAAGAGAAATCCACACTGACCGGAGATACCTCCAGCGGAGACCCTCCGACGATCAAGTTAGAGAGGAGATTAGGCAACAGTAGAAAAGAATCAGGAGCTCAACGAGAGAGAGAGAGTTCAGGGGCTTCGAAAGAACCTTCCAACACTGTTGCCTTCTCCATCCTTATAGTAGAGTGCGGCATGGTCCCGCCATTAATGGCACAGACAATCGGGAGAGTTGTCAAATCGTCGAAGGCTGTCAGAGTCACCGCGGCCTGACAAGTCACCGTGGACTGTCAAATCACTGGGGCTGACCTATGTCCTAGGCAGGACGATGTCTCCAGGGCAGCCACGTCCCATGTCCTTGTCAGGACAGCAGCCCATAACAGTCGTACGGCGTTTGAGGGAGCTAACCGATCATACGTTGGTATTCGGCTGCGGGACGTCGGGTGAAGATCCGGGAACACCGTCGGCTAGTCTGGTGCACTACTGGAGTCGGACGTCAGCTGCCACCCCCGACAGTGAGTCGGTGATTTGGGCTCCACCGCTCGGCTGGTCGGGAACAGAATGGGCCTGCCCGACCGACACACCTTCGGTTGGATAATGTCGGCAGCTACTGTTGGCAATCGTCGGTCGGCACGGTCGGTAGAGTCGGGCGTCGGTCAGATAGGTCCGAGGGTAAGTCGGCATAAAAGGGGTCGGTCGGTATACCCCAACAGTTGCCCCCCCACTTTTGAGTCGGATGTCGTGCTGGCCAGCATCTCCGCATGGGCGATGGCTTCGGGCGAAAGGAGGGGATACCCATCACATCATGCTCTGACTCTGGCGACCGTACCAATGAACGGTCCAGCACCAAACGTCCCATTGGTGTCAGACGTCCTATTGGTGTCAGACGTCCCATCGGGAGTAGAAACCGCCGTTTCCGCCGTCTCCTCGGGAGCGCAAATCGCCGTCGGTCAGTGAATCCTGAGATGTGATTTTTCCGCCACGTGGCAGGGGGCCATTGGGCCGAACTTGTTCAGGCGGATGGAGGCAACGTGGCCTGATCTGGGGCAGGTGCGTCGAATCATCGGACCAAGGAAAGGCCCAGATGCCGCCATGTGTCACGATCTGGGAGACCCTCGTTGGGCGTGCTCTCATCCCGACCGTCGAGGGGCACTATATATATAGGGTCACCTGCATCCAAAACTCCACTTTTCGTAGCCCTGTCGTCGAGACTCTGGTTGAGTGGTCCCCCTTGTCTCAGGTAGTTGTCCCCGCCTTCCTCCTTGGAAAGTTTTCTCGAAGCCTTTATCTCTGTCTCGTTTTTTCTTTGCTTCCTTGAAATTTTCTTCCTTATCCTTCTTCTTTGGGACCAGCATCATGGCTAGGACCTCTCCTCGAGGAAGTCCGTCGGGGAACCCGACCGACGATTCTCGATCAACCCCGGAGGTGGAGATTTCTTCACTTTCGGGGTCGAATGTCGATCGGCTCCGGGAGCAGTACAGCATCCCGAGGCAGTTTCGGCTGTTCGCCCCTGGAGCCGATGGTCGGGTTAATAACTCGCCCCCACGCCAGGTGGCTTTCTATGTTGAAGACCTCCGGGCCGGTCTTCATTTTCTGGTTCCGGAGTTTATTCAGAACATCTTGGACTATTACGGACTTTGTCCGGTGCAACTGGTGCCGAACTCAGTCCGGCTGATAGTCAGTTTTATCTTGTTGTGTCGGCTTTTGCCGACCAATCCTCGTATCTCCCTCTTCCGAGCATTCTTTGTTCTTCGACCCCACCCTAAAGCCCGAGGGTGGTGGTTTTTTAACCCTCGAAAGGGTCTTTCCTTCATCACTGGTCTTCCATCGTCAATTCATGGGTGGAAGAATCAGTTTTTTTTTGTTTCCTCTTCACTTCCTTGGGGGTTCCCTTCCCGCTGGGGCGACCCCCCGACTCGGCCGAACAAGAATAGCCGAGTGGAGGCAGACGATTGGGAGGATTTTCTCTGTCTTAAAGATATGTCGGTCTTGAAGCAGAGAGAGCTTGTTACCGAACAAACTCTTTATGACGCTGGCTTGAGCTTGGTCCCCTGCCTAGGTACAGTTCGACCTATTGACTGTTTCTTAGCTTTTCGTCTATCTCCAAATTTGCACTAACTTTTTTGTTGAAATTACAGGCACGTCGTCGAGAATGAGGCTGACTGACGTCGAGATTCGACAACACGCGGTAAGGAAGAGGCCGGCGCCTAGGGTCGGACCCTCGCGGCCGCCCAAGAGGCCCCAGACGTCATCTCCGGCTGCGGCTGTGCAGCCGGAGCCAGTTATCGCATTATTGGCGTCGGAGGTGCCATCCGAGGTGCATCCAGAGGAGAGGACAGTGGATGGTGCAGCCGAGGAAGCGTCGGCTGTTTCGCCAATGGAGGAGGTTCGGGTCGAAGCTCAGGAGCCCGAACGACCTTCGACCGCTCATGTTGCGGCTTCGGGAGGAGCTCAATCAAGTTCGAGCTTTCCGTCATTCTCCGACTTTCAGGTCTGGGCGGCCGGACAAGGGAAGGCTCCAATGGCGCCGGGTGACGACACAAGGTCGGCCGGCCGAGCTACGTCATCCGACGTCCAGCTTCTTGAAGGAGCGTCGGCCCTGACCAACCATAATTTGGCCAGGAGGTTGTGTCAGGCAACCATTCTTCCGACCGATCAGTAGATCATGAAGAGTCGGACGGTGTCCGACATGCTGTCTTCCTTCTGCCCGACCATGATCCAGATGAGCTCCTTTTCCTTTCCCCTCTTCATTATTATTTTCCATCAATTCGATATTCTGATAGCCGGCCCTCCGCCTGCAGTTGATCTATAACATGTCCAAGCTGGAGGCCGGGTACCGGAGATTCTGTGACGTTCTGGCGACCTGGAAGAAGAAGGCAGAGGTCGTCGAGGTCGAGAGGGCGACAATAGTCGAGCAGCTGAAGCAGTCGGTCGACCGCGAGGCCCGGCTCGATGATGAGATTTCCCGCCTCACCGATGCCCTAGTTGCCTCGGGGGCCGAACTTCATTTGGCCCGTGAGGAAGCCAAGCGCAAAGGTCGTACTGCTCACCGACTGCGGCGCGAGCGGGACGGTCGCGTCGTCGAACTCGAGGCCGAGCGCGAGCAACTTCGGGTAAGCCTGGAGAATCTCGCCAAGACTGAAGAAAACTTGTTGATCGCCCAAGCCGATGCAGACATAGCGAAAGCGGAGGCGGAGTCAGCGAGGGAGGCTCTAGGTCGGGCGGTGGAGGACTTCCATGGCTCCGACGAATATCGCGAGGAGCTCCTGGAGAGTGGCTTCACCTCATACCGAGTAGGGTACGAGGATGCTCGGGAGGCGGTCCGGGTCCTGTATCTGGAGCTTGATCTCAGCAGCATCGTTCCCCCAGGGTTGGAGGGCCAAGCCGCGGAAGAGGTGGTCGATCCGTCATCGGGAGATCACACTGCCACGGAGGAAGCCATCCCGGAACAGGTCACCGAAGGTGAGGTGGCCCCGACCTCCGATCCTACACCGACCCGAGAGGGCACGCCAATCGTCCCCGAACTTCTCCCGGTAGAAGAAGCTGACTCCGACGAGTAGTCGGAGCATCTTTTATTTTTGTTCTCATTTAGCGTACTTGTAATCGGGCTTCGGCTCAATTTCATAAACTCAGTTCATACTTGAATGAAATTGAGAACTTTTCAACTTTTTCCTTTCATGCCTCCTGGAATGTATCTTAGAATGTATGTTTCGCCAAAATGCCCTCGAGCGCATAAGTCGTAGGCCCGACGTACCTTATTAGGACATTCGGTAGGATCCCGGGTAGTTAGCCGAGATAGTCGGTAGCGTGCGCCATGGTAAAGGTAGAGCGGGCTCCGATTTTAGATCGACGTCCTGACTGTCGTACAACCCGACAGTCGAAAGTCTAAGTCGAGCGTCCGTCACCCAGACCTGAGTCGGGTGCATTCGTCGAGTCGGGTGTCGGCCATCCCTCGGGCGTAGCCCTTTGACCCGATCATCTTGTAGAGTTGATAATCGAATAGTGTCCGACGTATTTGGTGATGACAAGTCGGTCATCCGTTGCCCAGCTCTTTGTCGGGCGTATTCATTGCGTCGTGTGATAAACGATGGTAAGCTGAATACCCTTCGATCGATCGTGACCTGGTCGGTTCGTCGCGAACGCGACGTTGTCGCATTGGCATTTTGCCTCTCTTGGCCGGAGCCAAGTCGGCAAGTTAGCCAGTCGTCTTGCTCGAGAGTTGACTGTGGAAGGAGCATGGCTTCAACTTAGGGGGGTTTCATTGCCAACGCCGACCTTCCACAAATGTAGATATATCGATTCTCGTAATAATCAGATGCATCATTGACAATCGGGCTGTAGATTCCCGACGGAGCGTTGGGCCCAAGTCGGGGCATCCGGGCTCATACTACTGGTGAGCACTGACCCACAACTGGAGAGCCGAGATTCCAGATTTCGGAGCTTTGAAACTGGGTTTGTATTACGAACGAGGGCACATAGGGTTCACTGGTAGTACAATCTCAAGTTGTCGGTATTCCAAGTCCGAGGAATGGCCATTCCTTCTAGAGTCTCCAGTCGGTAGGCTCCTGGCCTATAGGTGTCCGCTATCTTGTAGGGCCCTTCCCAGTTCGGAGCCAATTTTTCTTGGTCTAGGGGCTTCGAAACTTCTGCTTTCCTTAAGACCAGATCTTCGGGCCTGAAAAACTTCGGCTTAACCTTAGCATTGTAGTATCGGGTCACTCTTTGTTGGTAGGAAGCCATGCGGAGTTGAGCCTCGTGTCGGAGTTCGGGTAGGAGGTCCAAGTCGGCTCTCCGACACTCGGAGTTGTTCGGTTCACGGTACTGCTCAACTCTAGTCGAGGGTAGCCTGATCTCGAGTGGAATCATCGCCTCCGTCCCATAGGCCAAGCAAAAAAGAGATTCTCCGGTCGGAACGCGGGGTGTCGTTCGGTACGCTCATAGGACGGAATTCAATTCCTCAACCTAGAGGCCTTTGGCTTCATTCAGTTGGGTCTTCAGTCCATGCAGAATGGTTCGGTTGGTTATTCGACCTCGTCGTTGGACTGTGGATGCCCGATCGAGGTTAGCCTGTGCGCAATATAAAATCTCGCACAGAACTCTCGAAAGTCTCAGTTGTTGAATTGTCGCCCATTGTCGGTAATAATAGTGTGCGGTAGTCCGAATCTGAAGATGATGGACTTCTGGATGAAGTCTTCCATCTTTCGCTCGGTGATTTACGCCAGAGATTTGGCTTCCACCCACTTAGTAAAGTAGTCGATTGCGACGACTACGAACTTTCTTTGACCAGATGCCGGAGGGAAAGGACCGAGTATGTCGATTCCCCACTGGGCGAAGGGCCACGGGACGACAATGGAAGTGATTGGGTTGGCGGGTCGGTGTTGTATGTTAGCATACCTCTGACACGGCTCACATCTCCGAACCAACTCAGCCACATCCTTTCTCATAGTGGGCCAGTAGTAACCCTACCGTAGGACCTTGTAGGCCAAGAATTTGCCCCCCAAGTGACTTCCGCAGATCCCTTCGTGCATCTCTCTGAATGCGTAGTCCGCGTCAGTCGGTCCCAGGCACCTCAGCAAGGGAAGGGAGAACGACCTTTTGTAGAGTCAGCCATCCATCATTACATATTGGGAGGCCACCCACCGGAGTCGTTTGGCTTCTACGGGATCTTCAGGGCTGGTTCCGTCGGTCAGATACTGAACGATCGAATCCATCCAGCTCGGCTCGATCGTCAGTTGTAGCACCTCCTCGGCCCTATCGATGCTCGGTTGCTCGAGACTCTCCACAAGCGTCCGATCCAAAGTGTCATAGGCAGACGTCGCAAGCCTGGAGAGTGCGTCGGCTCGAGCATTCTCGGATCTGAGAATGTGGGAGATCTCGAAATACTTGAGGTGTGCCACGAGATCTCTCACCTTCTGAAAATATTTTGCCATGGTCGGGTCCCGCACCTCGAATTCGCCTTTAACTTGTCCTACGATCAGCTGAGAGTCGGAAAAGACTCTGAGGCTGTCGATCCCGAGCTCCCTTACTACTCTCAAGCCGACGAGGAGCGCCTCGTACTCGGCTTGATTATTGAAGGCTTTGAAGTCGAATCGAAGGGCGTACTCGGTAACCACTCCCTCCGAGTTGGTGAGCAGGAACCCGACCCCGCTCCCTCGAGCATTGGAAGCTCCATCGATGTGCAACACCCAGGTAGACCCGGGGTCAGGTTCGGAGATTGCAGCCTCTTTGGAGCTCCCGTCTTCCGATCCTTGGTCGGTTGTCGGGCACTCCGCAATAAAGTCGGCCAAGACCTGGGCTTTCAAGGCAGGTCGCGGTCGGTACTGAATGTCGAACTCACTCAGCCTCACCACCCATTTTGCCAGTCATCCCGATGTATCGGGGCGACGCAAAATCGCCCTCAGGGGATGGTCGGTAAGGACCACGACAGCGTGCGCTTGAAAATACGGACGGAGTCGTTGTGCAAACACGATCAAGGCGAATATCATTTTCTCCGCCTTTGAGTATCGAGCTTCAGCTTCGTGGAGCAGCTTGCTGGTGTAGTATATGGGCTGGTGAATTCGGCTCTCGTTCTCCTGGACGAGCACCGAGCTAACCGCCTCTGGGGAGGCCACCAAGTAGAGGTACAGCGTTTCTTCGACTTTTGGCTTTACAAGCAGTGGCGGGGAGGCCAGATATCTTTTCAGATCCTCGAAGGCCTGCCGGCACTCGTCCGGCCAAGAGACGTCCTTCGCCTGCCTCAGGATTTTGAAGAACGGGAGGCATCTCTCAGCCGATCGAGAGATGAATCGGCTGAGCGCGATGATCATTCCATTAAGCTAATGTACCTCCCTTTTGGTGTTCGGATGCCGCATGTCGATGATCGCCTTTATCTTCTCAGGATTGGCTTCAATTTCTCATTGAGAAACAAGAAACCCGAGGAATTTCTCCGAAGTCACCCCGAAGGCACACTTAGTCGGATTCAACCTCATCCGATGTCGTCGAAGAGTGCGAAAAATTTTTTTGAGGTCTTGGACATGATCTGAAGTCTGCACGCTCTTCACCAGTATGTCATCCACGTACACCTCCATGTTGCGCCCAATTTGATCTTTGAAGACCTTATTGACGAGTCGCTAATAGGTGGCTCCAGTATTTTTCAGTCCGAAGGGCATTACCCTGTAGCAGTAAAGGCCCTTAGCGGTCACGAAGGCTGTGCTCTTCGTCTTCAGGCGCTATCCGGATCTGATTGTATCCGGCAAAGGCATCCATGAAGCTGAGTAGTCGATGGCCGGACGTCGGGTCTACCAGCTGGTCGATTTTCGGGAGTGAAAAGCTGTCCTTCGGGCATGCACGATTTAGGTCGGTATAGTCGATGTAGATCCTCCACCTCCCGTTGGCTTTTTTCACCATGACAATATTGGAGAGCCAATCGGGGTATGTGGTTTCTCTGATGAAGCCCGCCTCGAGTAGCTTGTCCACTTCCTCGTCGATGGCCTTCTATCTTTCAGGAGCAAAAGACCGCTTCTTCTGCCTCACCGGTCTCATTCCAGGATCGATGTTGAGTCAGTGAGTCATCGTCTCCAGGGGGATGCCGGACATATCCGCTGCCGACCAAGTGAATACGTCGGCATTGGCTCTCAACAGCTCTATTAGCTGCCGTTGTTCAGGATCGGATAATTGGGATCCGACCTAGACCACTTGTTCGGGATTCTCTGCTATCGGGATGGAAACCAGCTGTTCGGCCGGTTCGCCCCGTTCTTCCTCTCCCCGCTGGTTCAACTCGTCGGCCGTCAGGGAGTCCTTCGCTTCGTTACTTCGAGCAGAGATTTGGAAGCATCACCGAGCGAGCTGTTGATCCCCGCATATCTCCCCGACTCCATTTTTGGTCGGGAACCGAACCAGCAGGTGGTAAGTCGAGACTATCGCTCTGAGGGTGTTTAGTCCGGATCTTCCAAGTATGGCGTTGTAGGCTGAAGGTACTTGGACGACTGCAAAGGTTAGGTGGACGGTGCTTTATCGTGGTTCGGTTCCAGTTGTCACGGGAAGAGTAACTTCTTCTTCCACCGTGACAGCTTTCCCGGCGAAACCCACCAGGGGCGTGGAGACTCTCTCTAGCCGATCAGCCGACAGTCGCATTCGGGAGAAGATCGAGTAAAACAAAACATTAGTCGAACTTCCATTATCAATAAAGATCATTCTTACATTATAATTTGCTATTGTCGTCGAGACAACAACAGCGTCGTCATGGGGAGTTTGGATTCTCCGAGCATCTTCATCTGTAAAAGTAATTACATCATCTTGGCGCAGCTTCTTCGTCGATTCCTCTCCAGCAGTCGTCCCCCGGTTCAGTCGTTTGGAGATCATACTGATGACCCCGGCCGTGGGCTGATTGTTCGCTGCCTCTTCAGTCGGTTGGGGTCGTCGGTCGGGGACGGATCGAGTCGGCAATTTCCTTCAAAATTTTTCGAGATACCCTCGACATATGAGGACCTCGATTTCATCCTTGAGTTGGATGCACTGTTCGGTGTTGTGGCCGTGGCCCCGATGAAATCAGCAGTATTTTCGCCAGTCGAGGCCCTTTGCTTTCAAAGACGGAGGCCGTCGTAGATATTCTTCCCCTTCGATCTCCATCAAAATCTGCGCACGAGGAGCAGAGAGAGGGGTATAGGAGTCGTACCTACGACGCATCGACCTCGGACTCCACCGTCGGGGCGATCTCGGGCCCTGTTGCCGAGGTGAGACCTGCTTGTCGGTTGGGGGCCCGCTAGGCTCGGCGGGAGCCCGACCTTTTCTTCGCTTCTCCTTCGGTCCCTTGGTCTCGATCAGACGCCAGTCGGAAGCTCCTTCGTCCGCGCGTATGTATTTGTACGCGCGCTCCAGCAGTTCGGCATATGTCTGGGGGAGGGTCTTGTCCAAGGAGTACTTAAATCGGGACCCCTTAGCCCTCTCTTCATGGCCGAGATAGCCATGTCTTCATTGAGGTCCCGAATCTCAAGCGTGGCCGTGTTGAATCGCGTCACGAAGTGTCGGAGCGTCTCATTTTCTCCCTGCTTGAGGGAGAAAATGCTGTCCGAGGTTCGTGGCGGCTTTCGGCTGGTGCTGAAATGGGCCACGAAAGCATGCTCGAGCTGTCCGAAGGAGTGGATGCTTCCTGAGCGGAGGCCGGAGTACCAGGCCCTGACAGCTTTGCGAAGTGTGGCGGGAAAACCGATGCAGAGGGCATCGGTTGCCCTTTGGATCGTCATGAGAGCATTGTAGCTCTCCAGATGGTCAACTGGGTCGGTGGAGCCGTCGTAAGGCTCCACATGAGGCATCTTGAACTGACTAGGAATCGGCTCGTCGAGGATAAATCGGGAGAGAGGTTGGGCGATCTGGAAGTCGATGTCGTTCGAAGACTTTTGTCCGTCCACCTGGAGCTGGACAAACCGACGGTCGATTTCTTCGAACCTACGTTCGTAGTCGTTGATCCGTCGGTGTTGGGAGACCCCAGGGGTCGAGTCTCCTGACGAATCTGAGAGGGAGGCGGACGGTGTCTGCAGCCGTTTCTCCTTCCTCACCCGCTCCAGCTGGGAAGGAGAGGGTCACCGAGACTAGTGGGTGTCACGCCGTGGCCGCCTCTCCCCTTCTCGGTGGGAGTGCTGGGACGGCTGCTCCTGGGGAGGAGACGGAGTCTGACGCGAGCATCGGTGGCTGCTCCTGGAAGGCATCGGGTGCGCTGCCGGCGTATGCGGCAATCGGGTTGGTTGCTGTTGAAGGCTTTTGACCGCATCCGTCAACACAGTCATCTGCCGCACGATCGCCACGATCTGCGCCTTCGTGGTCACCACAGGATGCGGGGAGCTAGGTTCCGCCATGGAGGGTAGAGGAGAGGCCTCTTCCCAGCGGGAAGAGTACCTCACCGATCCGGTGGCCCTCGATCGCTGAGCCCTGATTCTTGTCATCTCAAAAAGATTTTTCAAACTCTGTGGAGGTCGTGATCTACCCCCCTACCTGGCGCGCCAAACCTGTTGCGGCCAATCCCCTCATCGTCTGGTCGCCGGGAACGAGCACCTGCAAGAGAAGTCCACACTGACCGGAGATGCCTCCGGCGGGGACCCTCCGACGGTCAAGTCAGAGAGGAGACTAGGCAACAGTAGAAAAGAATCAGAGGCTCAGCGGGAGAGAGAGAGAGAGAGAGAAAGAGAGAGAGTCCAGGAGCTTCGAAAGAACCTCCCAACATTGTTGCCTTCCCCGTCTTTATAGTAGAGCGCGGCGTGGTCCCGCCATTAATGACGCAGACAATCGGGGGAGTTGTCAAATCGTCGGAGGCTGTCAGAGTCGCCGCGGCCTGACAAGTCACCGTGGGCTGTCAAATCACTGGGGTTGACCTATGTCCTAGGCAGGACGATGTCTCCAGGGCGGCCACGTCACATGTCCTTGTCAAGACAGCAGCCCATAACAGTCGTACGGCGTTTGGGGGAGCTAACCGACCATACGTCGGTATTCGACTGCGAGGCATCGGGTGAAAACCCGGAAACACCGTCGTCTAGTCTGACGCACTGCTGGAGTCGGACGTCAGCTGCCACCCCCGATAGTGAGTCGGTGATTTGGGCTCCACCGCTCGATTGGTCGGGAACAGAATGGGCCTGCCCGACCGACACACCTTCGGTCAGATAATGTCGGCAGCTACTGTCGGCAATCGTCGGTCGACACGGTCGGTAGAGTTGGACGTCGGTCAGACAGGTCCGAGGGTAAGTCAGCATAAAAGGGGTCGGTCGGTATACCCCAACAATTGTAAATAGATCGGATTGACCCATATTCTGATCTGATCTATATAGATCCGATCCGAGTCATTTTAAAAATTTGTGGATCCGAATTAGATTATAAAATTAAATCTGTTCTATTTTTTGAATCAGATATAAATTTACTGAATTTTGACTCAACCCAATCCGATTCATGCAAACTTTTGGATTGATCTAAATCTTGAGATAAATAATCCGATCCAATCTGATCCGATTCGAATCCATCCCTCATCTTTCTCTGTTCCTATGTTATATGAATATTTTTAATCGAGGCTGCTTTAATATCTGTTGCTTTTGAAAGTGTATTCTATTGATTTTTAGATTATTATTTTTTAAAATTTTGTTAGATATTATGAATTTGAATTAATCAAGTCAGGAATAGTGGTGAGAAAAATAAGATTAGATAATTGAATGAAATGTATGGGATATAAGAGCTCTAATAATCTCACATATCATGATCAAAATTTGTAGTGCAAATAAAATCGTTTATAGATCTTCTACTTATTGATCTTTTTATTTATAACTCAAATCCGAACAGATCTAAATTCGGATCCGAACCTGTATTTCATAAATCGAGATCGAATTATATATGAACCTGATCCGATCCAAATAATCCGTTGGATTAAAAAATTTGATCATAGATCTGATCAATCCTATCCGATCCGATCTTTTATTGGATTGGATTTAAATTCAATATTCAGACTCGATCAAAGATCCGGATCGAATCGGGATCATTCATGATCTGATCTGATCGAACCCATTTGCAACCCTTGTCTTAGTTAACAAAGTACCGTAACTAAAATAAAATAAATAATTTACATTCTCTGTGCTAGTATCATTGTTCCTATTTATTCAATAAAAAAAAATGAAAATGACAACTTGGTACTCCAAGGAAAAAAAAAACAGAGAAAGAAGCGATAAATAAAAAGGGATAAAGATATACATCAGGTTATCAAATTTACTTTCTAAAACTTAAGGTGAAGATAAAATATTATCTAATAAAATGCAAAATCAGAGCATAATGGAACTGACGTTCCCTAAATTCTCTCCGTCATGCAATTGTTTTCATCTAAACTTCTAAAATGCAGGAGCATGAACAAATATTAAACGATTCAAAAATTGGGACATAAAAGGATCTAATCGATTCCTATAACATATTTATTAAATAAATTAAATCAAGTTAACAAATTAAATAGATTAAACAAATTAAATGAATCAGATTAAACAAATCAGAAATAAATTAAGTAAATTTTAAATAGATTAAATAGATCATATTATGATCCGATTTAATTATTAAACAAATTAAATGGATCTAAGATTTAAATCTAATATAATCTATTTAATAACTGGTCTAAACAAATTGATTGTTTATGATCCAAATCTTTTTAAGTTAAACTCAAGTCTACTTAAAATGGATCATTTAAGTATTGAGTTGATAGACTGAAACATAAACTGCCACCCTGAAGTGATATTGCAAAGCAGCAGTTCAAAGTAGGGCAGGCCTGATGTCAGGCTTACTGATTCCAAATATGAAGTGGTTCAAAATTCCAAACACAGAGGGACAAACATGTATTATTGACCCAGCAGTCCCCATCCCAAAAGCGGATGGATAAAAGCCAAGCTTCAACTGGCTTTATCAGATGGGATCCTTGGATTTTATTGGTTGGATCCGAACTTAGAAAGCTGGTTCCCCCAGTAACCTGGCAGACATTACATCAAAGTCGATAAGAAACCAAGTCCTCCCTTAATTATTTATGATTGTAGGGACTCCTTCCACACCAAACCCTCTATTTTCAGTGGTCCACCATCAAGAATGTAAAGTCCCCAGCTCTGCATTCGGGTCCAAAGATATATAAAGCAAAATGGTTCAAAAAGGTTCAGAAGACTAATGAAGCCTAAAAGGAAGAAGATCATATGCTCGATGGCTTGCATTTGTTCCAAAACCCAACAAAAAAAGGCAGCTTTTCAAAGCCATACAAGAAGAGGACCACAGAACCTATGCCTTAAAACTGAGGGGTCCTCAAGATTCCTGCCCCCAACACAGAGGACCACCACTGCAATCCTTTCCACTATAATAGCCCTCCACCATCTACAATCATGTTGAGATGTTTCTCCTATCATATGGACTATGAAAAGGTCGCTGTTAAAACAACTTCCAAAGTGTACACCGGCAATGAACGATAGAGTTGGACATTTACCTTTCCATGAGCTTTAAATCATGTTGCGAAGCCTAACAATACATGTCAAATAGGCTGGATCAGATCAGCCAGAACATTCTTGATGAGTCAGATCGGCCAAAACTTGTCTGGTTTGAGTCTGGGTCGAACAAGTTTTTGCCAGATCTAACGAAACATTTGGATTAGTAAATCAGTTGTGCTTTGATATTTGGGCTACTACGTAACTCACAGAACTAAAACTTTAATATGGCACCTTTTTTCACTATTATGGCTATCAAAGAGTTTTGGATAGAGTGAAACAAACAATAAGTCTTTCCCCTACCACTTCCTCGTGACGCTTGGATTATTTGCCTTTAAAAGTTACAACTTGACACATTAATCGTCATGTTATAAATAAATAAATGATGCAGAAAATATAGTACTAAATGCCCCCAATTGACAATGATTTCAATTAGAATTGAGTCAAACATGCATTTCAACCAGCTATGAGCAAATCTGGAGGGGCTTCAGCTAAATACATACAAATACTCGAATTTGCTTAGCGCAAAAAAAAAATAAATGATATAGTTTTTGCTTATTATGACAAGCTTTAATAAAGAAGCTATAAAGAGATACATTTGATAATCCTGATAGCTCTTAATGATAAAGTACTTAAAAAATTCAGTTGACAATTGCACAGTGGAGCATGCATGCATTTTCTTATCAAATGTATGCATGCATGCATTTTCTTATCACCAATTCCTCGTCTGTAGCTAGAACCACTCTCTCAACTCGGATGTCAAGGATTCAAGGATTGGTATCAATGCATGCATTTCCATAGATACGTTCCCAAGTCAAAACAAACTCCAACCTATCCACCTTCTGAGTTGATTTGCCCAAGTTAAATTTTCAGCATAACCAATCTGCTCAGAAATCTTGAATTTTAATCTCAAACACAGGTCAAGCTCTGCCCAGCTGAAATTCTTTGTTCCCACTACCACCATTCCAGTGGCGTAACTTAGAAGCCAGCATACAACTCCACTCCTACACGACAGTGAGAGGATAATATGTGTGGCTATTAAAATATGGGTGCATGGTGGATCTTTTGTATCGCGTCAATTCATATACTCCTCCATTGACCATTCCCCACTGCAAGTTCTAAAATCAGATTTAGCATTAAACAAGGCTCCGTTGCCAGGACACCAAGCAACAACATTCAGAATAGAGGCCAAGACAGGCAGATGTACCCAAAGACAATGAACTAATACATTTTCTAACAGCTATATGTGCTTCTAGTTCTATATCACTACCAAATTTTTAAATCATACGAAAGTGTTAGAAGAAAGAACTACATAAAGTGACTGCAACAAGGGCTCTGCAGTCCGAATGAAGGACAAGAAACCACTAGGTTGACAGCATAAAATTAACAATGCGACAAGTGAAGGGAGATATCTACATGACAGATCAGGAAAGAAGGGCTGCCGCTTTATCTTTTTGAACAGCATGGTGTAAGGAAGAAACATATAGACAAACCTCAAGAGCAGAAATCACAACACATCCAAAAACTATATTAGATAAAGAAGGCTCCTAGCCTACAATGGAATGGGGCTTACTGACGACATAAAGTAATTTGGCTAGACCGCACCAAAGAAAAAGCTTTCCAGGAATCCTCTTTTGCTGACCACTGCTTCAAAACCCTACAAAGAGCCAAAACAGATTCAAAAGATGAGTCCTTTCCTGTTTGATTTCTTGACGGAAAGATTCAAATAACAGAAAAATCTGTCACCATGTGCCTATTATTATCATCGGCCTAGACAGCACATGGAATGCATATAAGAAATAGTATGCGTAACTGTGATCTTCCAATCTGATTAAAGATTTATTATTATTATTACTACTTAATGGATAACTCAGAATTGGGGAGGTGTACTTCTTTTGATTTTCTCCCTCAGTGAAAAACTGAACTAAATGATGAATATTTATTTTTTGATGGTAGAAGGTATAACAGTATGGAGACAGATGACCAACATGTAGCCTCATGAACAGTGTGGAATTCAGGAGTTTCAGTTTAACATTGAATTTTAGATATTAGATGTATGTAAAGAACAAAATCTTCTGAGATGAAGAAAAAAGTGGATGAAAAGAAAAATCTTGCTGACAACAGCATCTTTACCTCAGTATCCAATGCATTACTTGCTTTAACTCTATAATCTTAAAACGCAATCTTGGAACAGCCAAATACAGCTAATATAATGAATGTACCAAAGTTTAACATAGCAACAGAATCATCATGCATCTTTTTCAGAATGATCTAATCACCACCAAACATTCTATATTATCCCAAAGGAGATGGACAAGATAAGCAGTATAAAAGATGGAAAAAGAAAAAGGAAAAAGATGCCACTCACCTTACCAATTCTAGGAGGTACCAGCATCAGTTCTCTGGGTTAGCTGTTGATGTAGGAAAAAGGACTTTTGTTACTTTTGCAGTTGCGTTTCCTCTCATTACAGTAGGAATCCCTTCAACTCTAGGGTTCAGGGTTCCTGGTTTCATCTTCTGAACCTCCTCTCTTGTGTATATATAAATCTTGCAGACCATACTACAGAATTCTCTGCTTATGCAAGAATAACTTCAGTCAGCATTATTTACGTGAGCATGCACAAGTCTTCATGTGACTTATTCAATGTGATCATGGCAAGTGATATAAATACAAACGTGAAACAAGAATGATGCTTACAGCCAAGGGTCATCTCCCACAAGCATCATATCACCCTCATTATCAGTGTACACAATAAGCCAATTATTGTTTGGCGCCGTCAATTCACCCTCAAATTCAAACATCTGATCTAACTCTGCAATCAGTTCATCATAGCCATTGAACTTTGTAAGGTCTACAGATCTTCCAAGTGCAATTCCTTGTTTGTGGACCTGGAATAAATAATCAATTGCCACTCTTTGTTTAGCCAACATTCTTAGACTAGCAGAAAATAAGAAGGGAAACATTGTCGCTCCTTGGATATCAAGAGCTACATGATAAATTTCTCAAATTTTGACAGATCCTGGATGCTTATTTGAATGCCAAATCAATGGATGAAGTGCTGACAATGGGCAAAATTATATGGATAAATAGGTTAAAACAAATAACAAAAGAAACGAGCATAGCAAATGGCACAAAAAGAACTAAAGAAATGTGAAAGTGGGAAAATTTTTGTAAGAAAAGAAAAAGAAGTGTTCTAATTGAGTAGAAAGAGCACATAATAATCATCATTTCAGAGGCTGTATATTTCCATAAAAATGTATATCCACATTTTAGTAACAGTCTGTCACCAAAGTTGTCCGTCATTCATTACAAGAATAACACCAAAAGAAGAACATCAGGAAAACAAATGCATGCAAATATAATATAATATAACATATATTAAGAAAAGGATGATGCATGCATTCGTATGAATAAGGAATAAACCTTTCTGCAGCTCCTACTTGAGCCACCCGGAAGCTTGCTCAGAACTTCCTTCATAGTCTCTGGGCAATGCTGATGATGCATCTCATGCTCAGTTGCTGCTGGAGCAGTGGTGACTGATTTTGTACCCCTGGGCAACTTAGAATGGTGGTCAACTTCTAAGGTTTGTGACTCGTCTTGTGCTACTGTAGGTTGAGTCTGTGACACTAAGTTATTGGTGGCATTTGTTTGAGGCATTAAATGTTCGGATCTCATTATATGGTCAGATTTCATCTGAGGCATGGAATGTTCAGATCTCATTACATGGTCAGACTTAGTGGGATTGCTGTTGAGATGAAAACCAAAGAGCTTGCAGTTGCCACTTTCTTTAGGTCTTGTTATCTCATTCTGGGCTGCTTCCAAAGGCTGAGGCATTACCGCCCTCTTATGTGCACGGTTTTCACTTTGAAAAGTTGACTGCGGATGTGCTAGCCAATTTGGAGGATTTTGCTCAATACTATGACCTTGCACCAGAGAAAAATCTTCCAACCCACCATATGTAACATTTTCAGCACTCTGATAAGGTAGCTCACCAGCATGTGGAGGCTTCTTGAATGTTGACTCTTTATTGAAGGAACACTTGGAAGGTATCAAAGAATATGGGTCCAAAAGCAAGTTAAGCTTGCCTTCCTGGTCCTCAAAATGGTTCTTCAAAGGATCTGTACTAGTAGAAATTTGTTCAAAAGATGGTTTACCAAACCCATGCATGTCACTGAAAGGTCGAAATCCTGATCGCATGTCCTTGTAGGTAGGTTCGTGCCCACTCATTTGCATCCAGTTGCCCGAACCCAACCTTCTCCGAGAAGAAACAACATCATTTTTGTCTTCATCAAGAGATGAAGGCCACATAAGGGGCTTCTGAACAGTGTCTGAATCATTACTGTCGCTTAAGTTGTTTCTCAAGGTCATCCTATCTTGGCCTTGCAAGATCCTTGAAACTCCATGAATTTGGGAAGGGTCTGCAGTGACTTTGATTGCAACTAAAAAAGTTAGAATGAAAAAATGCTGCATCAATAACAAGACGATAGAATAATCATCTAGGAATCAGTTGTTTCTATTTATTTCTTAAGCTTCAACAATCATATCGTTACCTTCTTTTGTTAGAACAGATGAATCAGGGGACAAGGGCATGGCATTTGGTCGAGGCCTTTTGGTCTTAGGTGTTGGAAGGGGGTTCAATGGAGGATTCAGAGCAGGTTCTATGTTCCAAGGAGAAACTCTCTGCGGACGAGGAATGGATGATGTCTCATCCCACCGCACCTTAAATTCCAAACAAAAATATCCATATTAATGTGCTTAAGAATTCTGAGGTAAGAAAAAAATGATCTTTGATATGACCTGGAGGCATCTCCATTTTGATGCAGGCCAACAGACAGAGTCAACATCTCCTATGCCAACTATGGTGCCGGTAAACCTGCCAGGCAGAATTGTTGAAATTAGCTAAATGTCTGATGGGTCCATTAACTTCAAAGATATATCATAAGCTCACTGGCATCAATTGCCAGGGTACAAAAAGGTCATGATACCTTTGCTCTGGAGCCTCTTCACCTTCAAACCTCATCTTGAATCTCATCCCGATCGAGTAGTTGTCCTTGAGAGATTCCATGTATCGATCATAGGGAACAATGAACTCACATGGACTAGTCCTGTTTTGTTGGATTCAATAATCAGTTGACCCTAATGATTACAATGAGAAGGATAGTTTTAAACAAATTTAGACTCACGTAAATTATAACCATTACTAAACCCATTTTGTCATTCAATAGTACTCTGTTAGTTTTCCAATATCAGAAGCAACATAACAGACAAGACAATTGAAGCATACAGATCACACCTTGGTTTGTAATAAACAGTGAACATGGTTCCGGTTGTTACAGCATGCCATGCTGTTGCAAGGACACCAAGGTGCATACTGTGACTAGATATGACTGACGATGGAACATTTGTTTGTTGTCTCATAGCCCGCCTCACCCCAACACGTAGTTCACCATTTTCTCCTCTATGGGCCATGCAAACAATTCAGTACCAAATCATGACCAAGATGTTGTTGTAGACATTCATAGGAGAGAAGGACAGCATACCTTAGAAAATAAAAGCATCCCCAGCAACAAGCCTTTTAGAACTAACAAAGACACTCCATCCACTCTGAAGCAGATGTCTCCTTGGTTGACCTGAGGTTATTGCACCTACGTCAGTCATGTAAGTAACAAAATGCAACTGACAGATAAGATCCATAACAACATGCCAGTTTTAACAAAAGGAACATGACAAGGCTTTCCTTAAATCACACAGCTGGACTCAGCCATCTATTAGCCCATGTAAAGCCAGCATTCAAACAGTGGGCATCCAAACTATTAGCATCATAACGTGTCACCATGAAATTGCTAAGTGCCTTGACTCTTAACTTTTCAACAAAAGAAACATGACTACACGAATCCCATAGGTGTCCTCTCTCAGATATCATATACAGACAACCACACCTAGAAAATGGTTGATCCCTGAAATGTTGGGGGAAAAAAGGACTCTAGAAAAGCATTGGTGAGCCCCTTCATTAAAAGGCAGTTTCTCAGACATTCCCATGCACTAAATAGCCAAAATTTTAATGATTTAGTGACAACAGCAATTACCGCGAAAGATGTGGCGGAAGCGCCATTCAACCCCATGCAAATCCCTTGCCACCAACTCCTGCGTTGGAGGTTGCAAGCGCATATCCTAACGAAAAAAGACAAAGAACACTACAAATAAAACAACTTCGCAAATACCTGACAAACAAAAGGGTGATTTAATTAGGAAACAACAAAGTAAATGTCCTCAGCAAAAGTTTCATAACCTCACCAATGGAGGGAGGCATTCATCGGCATGCCTCCTCAACACAGAGAACCCACCGTGGGTGCTTGTGTCAGATGCAGTCAAAGTCTTGCAGAAAGAGTGCACATGAGGCCTTGGTGGTGGAGACGGCAAATTCTCCTTCTCCAAAGCGTTCTCATCTTGCTGCCAAAAACGAAACATAATACCAAAAAAATTTCGAAAGTACTCTCTTTGCCATAATTCCGGCGCCGCCCTCCCACCAAAATATAAATATATATGTATATCAAAGCAGATGTCAAACTCTTACATTTGCCTCGGGCAGCAGCGTCACCTGAGCAAAGACCTCATCCGTCTCCTGTTCGGCCTGTCCAACACAATAGAGAAAGTTCATCAATGGAGAGACAAGAAAAGCCCGGAAAAATCTAATTATTTTACAAAAAGAGGGATCTAAAAGGCGTGCCTTCAGTTGGATGTTTATCACTCGGCAAAGGATTTTGGATGGCAGGTCATATATTTTCACCTGCTTCTCGGCCAACTGATTTGTAGAAGCCTCCACCTGAATCTCCACATGAAATAATACTTCCAATTTAGAGTAGAAGAAGACAAATCCAGGCAAATCGAAAATAGGAATTCTTACAGGATGAGAAGAGAAACCCTAAAATTCAAGACTTTAGCGGGAGTAATGAAAGGAATTCGAGAGGAAACGGAGTTACCTGCTCTATATGACCTTGAGGAAAGTAGAAGACCCTCTCCCCCACGCGAGGAATCGTCACCAGAGGCCCAGCGCACGCGAGCCAGAGCTCAGTATAAAGTGAGTCCTCCGCATCTGAAACAGAGAAGAATGAGAAGTAAACAAATCCACAAGCAAAAATCCCTACAAGAAGAGAAATCGGATACCCATCTCTTTTCTACCTCTCCTGGGAGCGGCGGAGGACGGGGTCCTCGCGGCGTCGGCGCCGGATCGCAGCATACGGTGGAGAAGCTTTCTCCCCTCCCATTACTGCCGTTTCCCCTCGTTGTCACCTCCGACGACGCCATATCACGACCCCCGCCGGAGATCTCTCATCCACGCCCCAAAATCGAACGTTTCCACCGCTCAATCGCCTCCCGAACCCTAATCCGACGAGATCAGAGACGAGAACAATCCCTAATTCGAAGATTTCTCGCCAGAACTCCCCAAAACCCTAGATACCCCTCCGATCTCTCCTTCGAAGCCGCCGGATCTGTCTCTCTCTCATACCCCTTTCTTCTGAGCAAGACAGCGAGAAAGCGAGAGAGGTGGAGAAACGCGGGGAGGGACCAATTGTTAACGACTTTTCGGACAGTAGTGGACTGGGGGGTGACGGGAACTCAGAAGCCTCCACCCAGGAGTCGAAAAGTTTCTGGCGACCGTTTCGCCCACGGTTTGGTTTTTAGACCTACAGACCGGGCCTTTCGGAGCGGCCAAGGGGCGACCGGCCGGTTCTTTTTTTTTTTTTTGAAAGTCGTTTTGGTAGGTAGCAGGCAGGCGGCGCATTGTCCAGTAATTAGACGGCAGGCTTTAATAGTACGAGATTATGATAATAATAATTATAACAATAAGAATTATCCAGAGCTAGTAACCCCAACTTGCTCCTATAATTTTATTGCGCACTCATCTTCCTCAAAGTTAAAAATATGCACAGAGGAGTGACATGAGTTTGATGTTTTATTTTTTTTTTAAAAATTTCTACCAAAATAAAATTATTTGGATATTTGCTCCCTAACTTAATGCATGTCTCTAACTATCTATGTTTGTGTGTGCGATATCTGCCAACCAAGTCAAAAAATTAATTTATTTTCTCATGTCTTGTTGTGATACCTGATTATATATATGATTAATTATAAAATATCGATGTTCATTTGAATATATATATTGATGTTAAAAATTTTATTTTTTTTTAAAAAAAATTTAAATTTTTAAACAAAACTTTAATTATTTTTTATAAAAATGATTCATATTTCAAAAATTCATTCTTAATAGTCCATATGCATTTGTATTTATTGATCTAGAATTCAGACGATTAAATTTTGGAAGTGATAGGCCAATGATTCTGTACGTGCTTGCTCAGTTGATCATGTATGTGCACATGGCATGATCAGAAAACATGGATCTGAACTAATCAATTTTTTTTCTTTTAAATATTTTAATCAATTTTTTTTTTTTTAATTTTCTTAAATCTTTCTTGTTCCTCCTATAATATAATTGAAGGAGTTCATTGAGTACAACCACCACCAGAAGATGTGATAAAAAGCTTTGGACTGAGAAGTTTCATCGTACTTTGAAGGTGATCTCATCTTGAGTCTGCATGAGGGAATAAAATTTATTCTTAGCATAATATACAACTTCACATATCTTGTTTAGGGCATCCCTTCCTTTCTATTTATTTTTGATATTTTTTTTGTTACTACATTTTGAAATAATTATTTTATGTACTTACTATACTCCTTCTTTTTTATTTATTTTTAATTTTTTTATTATTAAAATATAATATTTTATGTAATTATTGCTAGATTTTTGAAATCATCATCCAACAAACGGTACTAAAAACATACTATTTTGTCTTTTATCTCTTGATCATTGATCATCTTTTATCTCTTCATCAAACATCACTTAAAAAATTTTTAGATGCTCTTGTTTTTGTTAATATTTTTTATCTCTTTTTCAAACCCCTTTTAGAGGCTAGATAGCGTTTAGCTTAAATACATGACATATATTTTGAAAATAAAAACAGTGTATGTAAGTAAATTTAACCGTACATCAAAATGAAATGGAGCATCTTACGCATTTGCAAATATAGGCAGCGATTTTACTGAGAAAATACCTACTTGAGAGGTTACAAATTCGGGAAAGACAGCACCCTTCTCATCCTTCATTTCCTTCAACGAAAAGGCTCACATTTTTGGAGAATCAAAAAAAAAAAAAATCGTATGTGTGTGTATAAATATATATAAAAAGGACTAACTTCTAAGTGGGCATCTTTGATAGAAAATCTGTTTGCGTATTAATAATATAATATGTCGAAATGGTTATTAGACTAATTAAAATTTCTAAGGATAAGAACGAGATAGCTTGTACGATTTGTCTGGATAAGGCTTGCCACAGGCGCACACGAAAAAAAAAAAAAAAGGAGGACAAAATCTGAAGCATATCAGCATGGTCAAAAGAAAAGTCCATTTGATGCAATGAATCCGGTCTTGACGGTTCATAGACTAATTTGAGGGTCACCATCAACTACACGTTGCTTAGTGCCCGTCAACATTTGTGAATGTACATGCAGCACAAGTGACAGCGATGGGTCACACGTGCTCCCTCATTCATTTCTAGCTTGTCAGGTAAGTGGCAAGCACAAGCTATGGCTGCAACGCATGTTCACCAAGACATCCCATGTCCCTGTGAAGAAAAAATAAAGGTGTTCTTACCGAGGATTAATCTATATTCTATCCATTTTTCAGATTACCATTTCTTTATAGGAATCTTAAAATGGTAGTTCTTGGTTCCATTAGTTCCCTTATCCAACGTGATAGATTAACGGTCTGTTTTTGGAAATGGTTTGCGAGGGTTAGAAAGTGCTTTTGGAGGATGAACAGTACTTTCAACCGATACAGCGAAGTTTGGCGCAAAAATTAGTAGTGCTTTTTAATTTTTCAAAAAATTAAAAAATATCTATTTAAAAAAAATTTATTTTAAAATTTTTCATCAAAATTTTATTTGATTAATATAAAAAGCTTTTTAATTCCATGAAAATTTTATGGTGACTAAAATGCCGATTTATATCATATCATATCATGTTATATTATTATACTATATAAAATAATATTAATAATTATATTATATTATTATAATATTATACTATGATAATATTTTTATTAGTAAATTACTATATCATATTATTATACTATATAATTTGATATTATATATATTATATTATACTATATATTCACATCACATATCAATAATCTAGTTAGTGGTCAAGAGTAAGCACCACATGGATTGTGTTTAATGAAACCGGAGGAAATGAGAATCACATGGCTCTCTCTAAACTATGGAGAGTTTGACTATGACTAATATCACCGGTGTGGAGGAATAGACCAAAAGAATAAATTTCAACCAAAAGTAAGCTGAGAGCCTAAAACTTGATTATAATCAACCGTAATATTATAAATAGGCCAAGATGATTGAAGTGGTCTCAAGGATAACTTAAATATAAAACTATAATGATTGAAATGACATAATTATCAGTTTGATAGTTATAGAGCAATCGTACTAACAAATATGCATAATGGAGGATAACTAACATTAAGAGGGAAAGTTAGATACGAGCAATCATGAAACAGTGTAGTTATTATCTATTAGTATAAATAAGTAAAAATTATACTACATAAAATTTTTTTAGGAATAAATCTAATGTATCTTTATCTTATCTTAGTTTAACTCTACTTTTGATCTTAAAAGTAGGTGTAACTTATATTTATACTATAATCCAGTGTTACATCCATACCATAGTCCAGTGCCATACTTTTCTACTTAGCCTAGTGCTATACTTCTCTGCTATAACTTAGTGCTATACTCTTTATCCATCGAATGATTGTGTGATGGTGGTTGAAATCCTTGAAGATTTAGATAGCTAGATCCATGCTACTCTCTATCCTCTCTTTGATCACTTTCTAGCTGATTCAATGTCAGTGGCTTGGCTGCATGCCCCAATCAACACCATGTGCCTTATCACTGTTTTCCTCCATGGCACCTAAATAGGACTCCCCAAATGGACCCCGAACATATCCAAACAAGGCGAAGGAGCGACAAGACTATAATAATATTATATATAATAATATTTTAATATATAATAATGCATTACTATATTATATTAAATTATATTATATAATAATTTTATATTATATTACACTATATTAATTATAAAAATATTATATTATGCAATAACATTTTAATATATAATAATATATTGCTATATTATATTATATCATATCATATTATGCATATCATATCAATATATAATATTATATTATATTATACTATATAATATTAGGCAATGTCTTTTATTACCATGTTGTCATATTAAAATTTAATTACCAAACAACAAACAACTTTTTATTAAAAGTACTACTAGCAAAACCTCTATTTCTAAAAGCTTTATTACGAACAACAATTTCAAATAGGGCCTATAACATGGTTGCACTTATTTCACGAAACTTAAGACATTTTTCAACATCAATCACTATGCTAACTCCTAGTTAAAAGTAAAGAACTAGAAAACTGTCATGCAAGTTATTATTTGAAACTATATATATTCTTTAAGATATACTATAAGATATAAGGCAATTAGCTATGCAAACAAAGCTTAGCTAAATCTAAAAAAAACGTCGCAAAAAATAACTACCGACGTAAAAAGCATCGGCAAATAAACGTCAGCAATAGGAGAGTCATTGATTCCATTTGTCGATGCTTATTTTTTAACATTGAAAAATATTTAGTTTTACTGATACTTAGCTAAAGCATAATTAGTTACATTTATCTATACAAAAAGAAAGCATCGGAAATAGTCAATTTAGCTACGCTTAGAAAGCAACGGCAAATATATATTTAGCGACGTAAAAATTCTATTAAAAAAATTTTAGTTTACCTACGCTTATCAAGCATCGTCAAATATATTTTTTGTGATACTAATTTTATGTCGTCAAATATTATTAACGATGCCATTTTAGCATCGAAAAATATTAAGTAGCGTAGCAAAAGGGTGTGCCCAATCGGAAAGCTAATATCGTTATTTAGTGATGCTTATTTTATCTACATTTATTTTCCATCGCTAATATTATATTTAGCGATGCAAACTAAGTGTAGGCAAAATAGCGATGCTAATTAACGTCGGTAATTATAATTAGCATCGCTAATGATGGCACGTCTGGTATCCTGGCATGCTCTTTGGCGATGCAAATGGATATTTACCGATGATTATTAGCATCGCCAAAGATCTTTATCTATATTTATTTTGCATCACCATTTAGCGATGTTAATTAGCATCGGTAAATATTTTATAGCATCGCTAATGGTGGCATGCTCGATACCCCAGCACGCCCTTTGGCGATGCTATATTTTATTAACCAATGCTAAATAACGTCGCTAAAGATTTTTACTTACACTTCTCTTACGTCACTAATTGTTCTTTTTACAAAAAAATAATTACTTTCATGATAATTTTTTATAATTTTTTTTATAAATCTGTACACAAACAAACATATATAATATACACTACCTTCTTCATTCATGCATATGTCAGAATTAAATTTATTTTATTTTAACAATAACATAATATATATATATATATATCAAAATATTATGTTCATTTTTACAACCACACAAGTAATAAAATAAATATATATACAACCATATAAAATGTCATATAAAAATATATACATCCATACAAAATAAAACTCCACATGCTCACAGACCTGCAATAGATTAAAAAATTAAGTTAGCAAACTAATTATTTACTAAATGATGAAAATATATAGATAAAAAATAATATAAAATAATATTGATCATAGGAGGACACCCAACATCATCATCAGTAGAGTCATCATTAGAGGCATTAGTAGGGACATCGGGAGGTGGTGGGGGAGGTATGCAGTGAATTAACTCATCGAGCTTTGTCCCAAATGCTATAAGCTGGGACCTAAGCTCAACATTGTCACACTATAAGGCCGCTATATCCTCCTGAGATCTACGATGCTCCTCAGCTCGACGCATCTCCTCCACATGTCTCCTCTCCGCTGCACGGAGATAAGCATCACAAGAAATATGTGATGCTCTAGAGAAGCTGGGGGCTACAACCGTATATCCCAACCCCATAATATAATTGGATCTCCTACCAAGCACCTCATCACAGATATCATCATCTATGGATGGGGTGGAGCGCTCAGCGATGGGCTGGGATTGTATCTCCATCATCTGCTCCTAATTAAAGAAAAAAATAAATGTAATCAAAAGTTTAAACTTCATAATGAAATTAAAATATAGAACTTAATCAATTAATACTTACATGCCTCTTCCTAGTCTCAGGAAGTCACTCCCTTATCGCCCAATGATAGGTCCTCTGGTAGACGTCAATCCACTCGGGCAGCTGCTCTATCTCGATGTCTCTCTAAAATTTATGAATGTAAGTATACAGACATACATATATTCTAAAAAATTATTAGAGATGTACGTATATGTACTTACCAGCTCATACTGATGCTGTGCAAATAACTTCAATTTGCCACAATGCATTGTCATGAGCCTTGACTGGTTCTGTGCATTCTTTTCGCAAAAGACCTAATAAGCAAATGCATTCAAGATATTAGTGAACATATTATACCACATCAATTCGATAATTCATATTTTTATTATATATAATAGTTATAACCAGTGTGCAGGGTCCTCATACTTGTTGCAAAAGAGATCCTAATCGGAGTGTGAAACATTCCTGTGGGATGTCTCACATGCCGCCGCCACCCCACATGCACTGGAGACCTCCTTCCAGTGGCTATGGAGGTCATATTTGAATCTCTTAAGCAATCTCTCCATATGCCTAAGGATAGCCTCCTGCATGCATGGGGTATCAATCTCCTCGATATCAAAGTCGTACTGCACAAATAATATATAACATATAAGATTTAAAAAAATAAAAATAAGTACTTATCAAATTAAATATAAAATAAATAAAAATATCTATATTTAAAAAATATAATATAATTTATATTTAGTTACCGATAAATAATCGAGGAGGATATGCTTCTGCGGCTCTAAAACTCTCCGTCAATCAAACATCGTCAGGGGAGCGTACGCTCTAACAATGATGCCAACCTCGCATACTTATGGATCCCTGATGTGGTGCTAAACTAGCATGACATATCTCAATGGGATAACAATCCTCATCCTCTCCCCGGGATATGCCTTCCTCCACTCTTCCAGCTTCTCATTTTTGATGGCTCCATGAGTCTGCCTGATGACAGTATTAGCTGTAGTAAAACAAAAGCTTAAAATTAGTTATTTATACATGATAAAAATTTAAAATAAATTAAATATAAAAAATTATAATATGTAAAATCAACCTATCATGGTAGGAGATAATGTGCCTACCTCGATAGCCACGTATTGAGATGAGGAGGTACTGACATCTCCGTGCAGGTCCCTCTCATCAGATGGTTCTCTTGATCGCATAGCATAAAATCAGTTATTTATATATGATTAAAAACTAAAGTAAATTAAATATAAAAAAAATATAATACGTAAAATCAACTTGGCATGGCAGGAGATGATATGCCCGCCTCTAAATGAGTCGACTGCTGCTCAGATGGAGATGTACCGATATCTCCATGTGGCCCTCTCTGCTCAAATGATCCTCCTGATGGTATAACTTAAAATTAGTTATTTATATATGATAAAAAATAAAAATAAATTAAATAAAAAAAATAATAAAATTTAAAATAAATCTATCATCGCAGGAGATGATGTGGCTGCCTCATCTCTGCATGGACCCACCTTACTCAGTCATCCTTCTGGTGCCATGTCTGTATCAAATAATATATTAGAGACAATATAATATGGATAAAAAATTACATCAATACTAAATAATATATGAAATATAAAATATATAATTTTAAAAAAAAAATTATATGTTATTATTCAATGCTCGTATCTTCATCAGGTGAATTATCAGCATCTTCATTATCATAATCCACCAATGTATAATCTTCCTCGCCATCATTTATGAAGTTGTTATCATTGTCATTATCATCCTCCGATATGTTCAGATTTATTTCACTGACATCAACATTATCAAGTTGCACATCATCTCTAATCAAAGGAGATGTGCTTCCAATATCGGTACTTTACTGTCCCAAGTTAGCTGTATTCTGTTTCTCTTGAAAAAAATCCTCATCTATTTCTATCTCAGAATGAATATTTATGTCATAAACATCTCTTGGTGCAATCCTTTGTACAACATGCCATTCGTCTTTATATCTCATATCCTTTAAGTATATTGCCTGCTTTGCCTGACTCGCGAGTATGAAAGGATCAGATTGGTATCATGTTCTCGCAAAGTTGATGCTTGTGAAGTATGCATCTTTATGAATATCAGTCCTATTATTGCTGATATCCCACCATTGACATTTAAACAGGTAAACAAATCATTTTGACACATATCTTAACTGTATAATGTCCATTAGAATACCATAATATTCAATCTCATTATCTCCATCGATTTTCAATGTCAAAATTTTACTATTTTGAGTTCGCCTCTGCATATTAAGATCTCTTGTATGAAATCTCATGCCATCAAAAATACATGAGCTATAATATAAAACCCTAGGATCAAGCTGGCATGCCAAATCATATATGTTGGGCATAAAATACCCTCGACCGAAGTTCTTGGCAGGGTCGACCCTCGCGAGGCTCCGTCCATGACTTCTGCCGCAAGGAAGACTTCGTCCGGACTCCTACAGGAGCCGGACTCCGCTGACAACTTCAACCGCAAGTATACTTCGCTCGGACTCCTACGGGAGCCGGGCTCCATCCTCAACATCAACTGCTGGTAAGCCCTATCCGGACTCCTACGGGAGCCGGACTTCGCCTTTGACTTTAATTGCAGGAAGACTCCACCCGGACTCCTACGAGAGCCGGGCTTCATCCTTGACTCCAACGGCTGCAGACAGACTTCGTCCGGACTCCTACGGGAGCCGGACTCCGCCGACAACTTCAATCGCAAGTATACTCCGCCCGGACTTCTACGGGAGCCGGGCTCCGTCCTCAACATCAACTGCTGGTAAGCCCTGTCCGGACTCCTACGGGAGCCGGACTTCGCCTTTGACTTTAATTGCAGGAAGACTCCACCCGGACTCCTACGGGAGCCGGGCTTCGTCCTCGACTCCAACGGCTGCAGACAGACTTCGTCCAGACTCCTACGGGAGTCGGACTCCACCGACAACTTCAACCGCAAGTATACTCCGCTCGGACTCCTACGGGAGCCGGGCTCCGTCCTCAACATCAACTGCTGGTAAGCCCTGTCCGGACTCCTACGGGAGCCGAACTTCGCCTTTGACTTTAATTGCAGGAAGACTCCACCCGGACTCCTACGGGAGCTGGGCTTCATCCTCGACTCCAACGGCTGCAGACAGACTTCGTCTGGACTCCTACGGGAGCCGGACTCCGCCGACAACTTCAACCGCAAGTATACTCCGCCCGGACTCCTACGGGAGCCGGGCTCCATCCTCAACATCAACTGCTGGTAAGCCCTGTCCGGACTCCTACGGGAGCCGGACTTCGCCTTTGACTTTAATTGCAGGAAGACTCCACCCGGACTCCTACGGGAGTCGGGCTTCATCCTCGACTCCAACGGCTGCAGATAGACTTCGTCCGGACTCCTACGGGAGTCGGACTCCGCCGACAACTTCAACCATAAGTATACTCCGCCTGGACTCCTACGGGAGCCGGGCTCCATCCTCAACATCAACTGCTAGTAAGCCCTATCCGGACTCCTACGGGAGCCGGACTTCGCCTTTGACTTTAATTGCAGGAAGACTCCACCCGGACTCCTACGGGAGTCGGGCTTCATCCTTGACTCCAACGACTGCAGACAGACTTCGTCCGGACTCCTACGGGAGCCGGACTCCGCCGACAACTTCAACCACAAGTATACTCCGCCCGGACTCCTACGGGAGCCAGGCTCCATCCTCAACATCAACTGCTGGTAAGCCCTGTTCGGACTCCTACGGGAGCCGGACTTCGCCTTTGACTTTAATTACAGGAAGACTCCACCCGGACTCCTACGAGAGCCGGGCTTCATCCTCGACTCCAACGGCTGCAGACAGACTTCGTCCGGACTCCTACGGGAGCCGGACTCCACCGACAACTTCAACTGCAAGTATACTTCGCCCGGACTCCTACGGGAGCCGGGCTCCGTCCTCAACATCAACTGCTGGTAAGCCCTGTCCGGACTCCTACGGGAGCCAGACTTCGCCTTTGACTTTAATTGCAGGAAGACTCCACCCGGACTCCTATGGGAGCCGGGCTTCGTCCTCGACTCCAACGGCTGTAGACAGACTTCGTCCGGACTCCTATGGGAGCCGGACTCCGCCGACAACTTCAACCGCAAGTAGACTCCGCCCGGACTCCTACGGGAGCCCGAGCTGGGCTCCGTCCTTGACTCCAACGGCTGCAGACAGACTTCATCCGGACTCCTATGGGAGCCGGACTCCGTCCACAACCCCAACTGCAAATAGACTTCGTCCGAACTCCTACGGAAGCCAGACTCCGTCTTCTATTCTGACTGCGGGAAGACCTCGCCCAAGCTCCTACGGGTACCGGACCTCACTATCGACTCTAACCGAACTTTGGCCGATCAGTCTGGACCCCGTGGCAGGCCACAGTAACGGACAACACTGCTCCACTCCCTGCGGCGAACCCTACGCAGCTCCATTACTCCCTGACAGGCCGTATTAACGGCCATGATTCTGCTCCACTCCCTGTGGCGGATCCTGTGCGATTCCACCATTCCCTGACGAGTCACGACAGCGGACACCACTCCACTCCCCGTAACTGATTCCACGTGGCGAGCCACGGCAATAGCCACGATCCCACTCTACTACCCTCCGCAATAAATTCCTCCTGACTCTGGGTGGCCCACTACCAGACGGTTATAGGCGTCGCCATCAATTTGTTGCCCCCTCCACCTATAAACGGGGCCCCAGATACGTTATTCAATAAGCTCTAGTTTTTTACCTAAAAACTCTGCTAAATTCTCCGTTCGAGCACTCCATTCTTGTTGAGGCAGAGAACTGACTTGAGCGTCGGAGGGTCTTGCCGGAGCAATCCCACCTCCGGTTTAGACTTCCTTTGCAGGTCCCGGCGGCGACCGCGACTCCCTCGACTCCAGCTTCTCCGGTGCAAGCGGATTTTTGCACCAACAGGATAGTTCTTCGATTGCACCATCTTCTTTAATAGGTCTACATTCCCCATGCAAATCCCAAATAGTATACTTTAGATCCATACCCCAATTCAATAAGTGCTCCAATGTTGTATCTGTAGGCTAGAAGTAATTGTTGTGACATCTCCGATAAAGATATTTAATTCTATTGGGATCATCAACTCTTTCTCATGTAAATCTTATAAAATTTCTAATACCTTGTCGGTATTCAGGTAAGATGATAGAGCGAGCATTCATCCAACTTTTGTCGATATTTTTTATCTATCTACGAGAAATATTCATCATTAAAGTATGTGTTATAAAAAAGATTTTAAAAATGTATGATCCTATCCATTTCAAAAATGCAATATTAACTTCACCAACTCCTTCCTAATAGGTGTGGTCCTATCCCTTTCAAAAATGCATCACTTTTATTATTGCCATGGCTTTGTTCTTTATTCCATATCCAGAGAAAATCTGACAGCATCTCCCTATAGTTCTCCATGTACATGATATAGATGGATCATATTTAAACCATATCTAATATATACACGAAGAATAAATAAGATAACTGTGACAAAATTTTTCATAATAGAATAAAGAACACCATGACAACAATAAAAAATTGATGCATTTCTGAATTGTCCAAATTGGAGCATTCAAGAGCCATTCATAGAGTCTGTTTTGGGGACTCTAGGACCGACTCTTGAATGGAGGTCTTAGGTTACATCAATACATGCATTAAATCATGACCAGATCTCAGACCAAATCTCGACTCGGATCCCGGATCTATGGTTCTATGCAATATAAATTTTATAAAAATAAATATCTAATTAATTAATTAAATTAATAAGTAATTATAAAATATAAAATCATCAATAACAACAGCTCATATGCATTAAAAATTCACTAGAGGATTCGGCTAATCACAATAAAATACAGGGACTAAATAAGCAAAAGCATTAAATTATAATAACCAAAACCAATATGCATTAAACAACAGGGACTAAATATAACCTAATGAAGTAAATTAGGTTCAGATTTTGGGTTTGAAACCCAAAACTCGTTAATCCTTCACCTTCCACCCCCCGCGGCACCCATTTGACCCTAAAAATGGGCCAGGCCCCATGGGCCAGCCCATTTGGCCCATGGGCTGTGTCAGGCCAGCCCATTTACCTCGTGGGCCGACCTCGCCTATCAGTGCCCACTCATATTTTTTAAAATTATTTTTTTTAAAAATAATATTTTATCATTATTTTAAAAATCTAACTATTTTTATTATAAAAAATAATTTATTTTTAATTATTTTTAAATATTTTATTTATTTTATTTATCATTATTATTTTTAATACTTATTATTATTTTTATTAATAAATTATTAATTTTAAAAATTAATTTTTTATTTTTTTCCTCCTCCTTCCCCTGCATGCCACAACCCCCCAACCCCGACCACTCCACCCCCGGTCATCTGCCCCTTGCCTCGGTGGCCGTCCCCTCCCCCCAGGCCCTGACAATCCATCCTCGGCCTCCGCATGACCAGGCCCCCCTCCCCTCCCCTCCCCCCGTCGGTCGTATGTGGGAACACAAAACCACCCCTCGATCCTTTGCCCCTGGCCCTGACAGCCATCCCCTCCCTCATCAGGCCCCGACGGTCTGCCCTAAGCCTCCACACGACTAGCCCCCCCTCCCCTCTCCCTCGAGCCCTAGTGGCCATCTGTAGGAACACAAAACCACACCCCCCCAGCCTCAGCAGCCATCTCCTCCCCCTCGGGCCTTAAGGATCCGCTCTCCTCCCCCTGGAACCCAGCGGCCATCTGCAGGAACACAAAACCACCCCCCTCGATCCTTTGCCCCCAACCCGGGTAGCTGTCTCTGTTAAAAATCCAAGTAGAAAGTATGTATAGATTTCAAAACTTTTTGAAATTGCAGTGGAAGAGATACTAGGTTAAAACCCTTTTAACCCATATGCAACATATCATATCTAAAGACTACTTGAAGCCTGGGATCTATGACATACATACAATCGATTTAAAAATGTGTAGATCACATCTATATATACAATGAAATCAGATCTCATCACCTTTGTGCCAGTCATAATTCACCACAGCCGATGATCCATATAATTGAAACTGGTTCCTTTAGTCGTGCATGCATCCGGCCTCCACAGGTATCCACACGAGGACTTCTCGAATCAAAGGTTGGCGATCTGCTCTGGCTGCTAGCTCTCTTGCAGAGATCCCTCTTGATGTTGATATGGGCTTCTTCTCCTAGACAATCTAAGAGACAAAAATAAGTGGAAATGTAGGAAGATGAAGCAACAACTTTTCTCACAACCCACAAAACCCTAGACTTTCTAGGTTCCCATGCCAATAGGATACAAGTTGCTCATGCTCAGATCCTTTCTCTCCTCTCTTTAGTCGGCCAAAATTAGATGAAAACCATCATTATTCGCAGCTAAGAGAAGAGGCCTTTTGGTGATAGGCGACCAGGTTTAGATGAGGATAAGAACCAACTTGATAACAACCCTGTTTGAACTTGAATTTAAATTCACTTTGAATTTAGATTCAAACAAGTTTTATCCTCATCCAAAAGGAAGTTAGGGCTGGTCGACCGAGATCTTTTGACATTCAAAAATTCATGCCAAAATCAGATTGGCGTGGGCATGGGGCGAGTGGGTTTGGGTCTAGGCGCTAGGTTCTAGGTTCAGCCCAATTTGGTTCAACCTGGTCCAAACCGAATCAGATTTGGTGAGAGCCAAATTGATACATAAAACCTAATCTAATTAGGTCCCAAATTGGATGAATCAAATTCTAATCAAATTAGGTTTTGATTGAACCCAAGTTTCGATCAAATTAGGAATCCAATTGAGTCATCTCATAACTTAATAGGACCTAACCCAATTCAAGTCGAACTGAGTCCAATTTAATTAGATTTGATCTAGTCCTCAATGCTCAATCAAATCAAGTTAATTAGTAATCAAATACTAATTAATCCTCCTGTAATATTTGTATAAATTTAATCATCAATTGAATTGATGACTAAGCCCTTCAATGATTTACAATCGTTGATCAATCATCTAATCCGATCAGAACCTCTATTGTGTGTGACTCCATAGGCTCTATTCTATTTGGTAGTAAGATATACTGTGATCTCTATTACAATATCATTAAATTTTTTTTTGATGGATTGGAATAATTCCAACTCTGCCTTTCGAGGTCATTGATCATCAAGATAACTCCCGATGAGTCTCACAATTCACTAGTGATACCAGTAGTATGTAGTGGCAATCCAGCAGAATAAAGATGTGAACCTCTAGATGCAGTTAATATATGATTCAGTCTTTTTATTGTAAGTTTGAATTTGATGAAGGTCATAAAAAACTCATCAAACTCAATCATCAGTCATATGCCAGATTGGCTCGACACGAGTTCTTCTGTGAATCGTCTGAAAACTCTTTTCCAGTACTCACACATGCTCTGATCAAAGATTTTCTAAACTCAATCTTATGAATCACATAGGACTACTCCTCATCTATCAAGATCGATAGATCATATCTAAATGCACCCTACTCTAACAGTGAACCTGAACCTATTATAGCTAACATATACAGCAAAGATCCAAATGGCTAGGGATCAAGAAAACATGCAGTCAAACTACAGTAACCTCACTATGAATAATCGATGCACCATAGATCAAAGAACCACTCACACCATTGCAGCATTGAGACTAACCACTGATGAGTGAGTAGACATCCAAGTAATTTTTTGTGATGGTCACTTTCAGTGCAAGTTGTTCTCTAACAACCACCTGCACTCTCATCCTAGTATCTCTACACCACAGACTCGAGACTCATCGTCCGAAAGGGAGGTGATCCGTGCATTGATCTTGATGAGATCGATCACTATCCTCTATGATGATAACATGATCGGAAGTATTTAGAAATTAATCACTAATTATGTGTGTCTCAAATTTTCAATATCTTGAGAATATATAAAATCATGTTTGTTAATTTCAAGGATAAATCATGGACACAAAAATATGATTGAAAATAAGAAGTCTTTTTATTAATAATAAAATTTTATAAGTATACATACAAGTCCTAGAATTATAATGTGTTAGCCAATAATTGACTTTCTAAGGCACACATCCAACAAACTCCCACTTGATCTAAAGTCAATTGGTTATAAACCTAAGACCCATCTTCTCAAGGTGAGCTTCGGTCTTTTGCTGGCTGAGAGGCTTCATCAGTGAATCCACCATATTCTGCGTGGAGTCGACTCTCTGTATCTCGATGAACTTCTTCTCGAAGTAGTCACATATGATGTAGAACAACCGCTCTACGTATTTGAACTTTTGATGGGATCTGGGCTCTTTAGTAAAGGCTATGGCACTGTTGTTATTGCAGTGCAGCGCAATGGCATCGAATGGCATCACGCTCAGCTCTGCAACAAACTTCTTAAACCTAGTAAGCTTCTTTAGCAGCTTCAGAGGTGGCGATGTATTCGACTTTCATGATCGAATCTACAATAACTGATTGCTTGAAACTCTTCCAGCTGACTGATCCTCTATTACACAAAAAAATACACCCCGATGTAGACTTTTATCATTGACATCAGACATGAAGTCTGAATCGATGTACCCTTCAATTTTTAGCTCTGATCCTCCATCAAAGATCATGAATAAATCTTTAGTCCTTCTCAAATACTTAAGATTATTCTTCACAGCAATCCAATGCTCCATATCTGGATTCGACTGATACCTGCTCGTGACACTTATGGTAAGGACTATATCAGATCGAGTACACAGTATGGCATACATGAGGCTCTCTATTATCGAATTATAAGGGATCTTGCTCATGCACTGGATTTTCTTAGGTGTGTTGGGACATATCTTCTTGGAGAGGTAAATACCATGCCTAAGGGGCAAAAGATCTCGTTTGGAATTTTTCATACTGAATCTCTTCAGCACCTCCTCTATATACATTCACTGTGAAAATCTTATTATTCTCTTAGATCTATCTCTATAGATCTTAATACCAAGAATGTAGAAAGCTTTTTCAAGATCTTTCATTGAGAACTCTTTAGACAACCATATTTTGATCGACATCCGTATGAGAATATCATTTTCAATCAGGAGGATATTATTTACGTACAATATGAGAAATATGATAGCACTTTCACTGAACTTTTTGTACACACATGGTTCCTCTTCATTTTTGATGAAATCAAATGATTTGATCACATCATTAAAGTGAATATTCCAACTCTGAGATGCTTGCTTGAGTCCGTATATAGACCTTTACAGCTTGCAGATTTTGTGATCACTATCACTAGATATAAAATCCAAAGACTGCTCCATATAGATATCTTCATCAAGATATTCATTTAGAAAAGCAGTTTTTATATCCATCTATTAGATTTTATAATCATAATACACTGCAATCACAAGTAGAGTATGGATAGATTTCAGTATGGTTATTAGCAAAAAATTTTTTTGATAGTCAATGTCTTCGCATTGACTATACCGTTTCACCACCAATCTTGCCTTATAGGTCTCTATCTTACCATCCGACCCAATCTTTCTTTTATAGATCCATTTACACCCAATAGGTATAATACCTTTAGGTGGATCTACTAAAGTCTAGACCTGGTTGGAATGTATGGAGTCAATTTTTGACTTCATTGCTTCCTTCCATATCTCAGAGTCTACATTCAATATCGCTTCATCATAGGTTCTTAGATCATTCCTAATGTCTCTATCTCCTACAAGGAATGCTTTCTCTAAATCCTCTATAAAAATATCTATTTCAGAAGGATGGAAGATTCTACTTGATCTACGAGGTGGAGGAGGTATCACATCAACTGGCTCCCCAATGGGTTTAGGCTCTTGGACTTGCTACTCTACAGAGATCTTCTCTTCGAGCTCAATCTTTCTCCTAATGCCTCCATCTTGGATAAACTCTTTTTCTAAGAAGATGGCATGATGGCTCACAATCACATTGTAATCCTCTGAAAGATAGAAATAGTATCCCATGAATTTCTTGGGATATCCTCTAAAATGAGCCCTAAATGATCTAGCCTCTAACTTATCCATCTGCTGTTGCTTAACATGGGCTAGACATCTCCAAATCTTGAAATAACTCAGGCTCAGCTTCTTACCATGTCATAACTTATATGGTGTGGTAGGAACGAATTTAGAAAGAATCCGATTTAATAAATGAATCATAGAAAGCAACACATATCCCTAGAGATCGATAAGAAGATCCGTAAAGCTCATCATGGATCGGACCATATCTAATAGGGTCCTATCCCTCCTTTTGGATACCCATTGAGTTGAGGCATCTCAAGAGGTGTCCACTATGAGACTATGTCATTATTCTTGAGATAAACTTGGAATTTTCCGCTAAGGTATTCCCCTCCTTGATTTGATTGAAGAACTTTTATGGATTTTTTGATTTGTTTCTCTACTTCATATTTGAATTTTTTAAACTTTTCAAAGGACTCAAAATTATGGTGCATCAAATACACAAACCCATATCGTGAGAAATATCGGTAAAGATTATGAAATAGATATAGCCACTCCTATCTTGCATATCAAATGGATCACACATATTAGTATGCATCAAGGCTAATATCTCAATGGCCCTTTTTCCTTATCCTACAAAGAGAAGCTTAGTTATTTTTTTTTGAAGACACGACTCACAAACTGGATAAGATTCAAAAGTCAACAGTCTGAGGAGACTATCTTTGTTCAATTTGTTAAGTATGTCTTCTCCAATACGGCCTAGCTTAAGGTGCCAAAGATACTTTTGGCTAAACCTATCTCTAAGTTGCTTAAACCCTACGGCATTCATTAATTGCTCGTTAATATGAATATTCATATCCATATGCAAATGATAAATTTCATCAATTAAGAAAGCATGTGTAGTAATTTTATTTCTAAAATAAACTGTATACATATCTTTATTGAAATAAAAATTAAAATTATCTTGTGCCAGCATAGATATGAAAATTAAATTTCTGCTGGCTACAAGTACATAATAACAATCCTTTAATAACAATCTAAATCCTAATAGTAGTCGCAGAGGGTAGGTCCCAACGGCCATAGTAGCAACTCTTGTTTCATTATCGATTCGAAGAGTGATCTCACCTTCTCTCAGCCCTCTAATTTCTTCAAGACCTTGCATAGAAGTGCACAAATGAGCACTTAAATCAGAATCAAGAATCCAACTAGAAGATGAAGAAACTATCAAATTAGATTCTATAATGAGCAACTTAGATGTACCTTTAGAAGGTGCACCCATCTTTCTGTTCTTCACCATCGTCAGGTATGCTGGATAGTTCCTTCTCCAGTGGCCTTCGACATTACAGTAGAAATATTTTTTCTTATCTTTGACCTTCTTTGAAATGTCCTTCTTGGGCTTGGCCTCGATCTTTTACTTCTTCATGGGCTTCTTTTCTTTCTTCTTTCAAGTAGACTTTCTTTTGGAGGAAGTCCGCTCCATAGCCAGAACTATACCCCTTGAACTCTTCAAGGTGTCTTCTACTGTCACCAGCATATTCAGCAATTCGGATAAAGTGCTATCAATCTTATTCATATGGTAGTTCATAATGAACTGTCTATATAAATCAAGAAGGGATTGGAGGATGAGATCCATTTGCAGTCCCTTATCCAAGTCTATTTCGAGTTTCTTAAGCTCCTCAATATCTTTGATCATTGTCAGATAATGATCATTGACAGACTGTCTATCTCATATCTTTACTCTAAAGAGTTTTCGAAAGATCTCAAAATGAGCCATGTGACTCCGCTCATTGTACAACTCTTGTAGGTGGACAAGCATATCGTGGGTAGTCCTAATGTCTTCATGCTGATACTGAAGATCATTAGACATGGATGCTAAGATATAGCATTTTGCCTTACTGTCCTCGTCCATCCACTTCTCAAGTGCAGCTTGTTGATCAGTGGATGGACGGGCCGACAGCATAGGTGCCTCCTGGCCAAGGACATGAGTCAATTTTTTAGAAGTGAGAACGATTCTTAGATTTCAGAGCTAGTCCTTATAGTTGATGCCGGTCAACCTATTGCTGTCTAAGATTCGGGCCAATGGATTTGAGTTTGACATGGTGATCTACAGAGAAAATAATTTGAAGTTAGATAATTTATACTTGTAATTGTTTGTTCTAGGAACTTTAAAAATAAATAAGGGCTCCCACTATTTCTCTAGATCTCCTACACTCCTCTAGTGGAGAAATGAAAATCTATACACAATCAATTTCAAGTGGGTACTGCGCTCCCACTTTTATCCATTGCTTCACTAAGCAAGATGCAATGGGTTTGGTCTCCAAGTCTTGTGGCCTCATCTAACAGTTCTTGACATATTTCTTAGTTAAATCAAACCCACCGTTCACTAGCAGGCATAAAGCGATCATTGGGATCCTCACCTAACAGTTATTGGGCCCAATCCTACCTCCACCTTGGGGCATTAGATGCCAATAGAGTGGTTGTGCATCTTCGAATTAATCAAACCATTGTGACTAGCCGAGAACGATCAGCACTGGAAAAGGCACCTGCATCTCTACAATGATGGAAGATCGCTAGACTTAATATTCAATTGAGAAGATTTAATTTAGGTCTCTTCTACTAAGTCACATACATCAAATATAATGACTAAACTAGTTCAAATCAGTCCATCTCATGTTTGACCCACCTAGTCGGCATGGGTGAACACGAATTACTAATCAACTAAACTCAATCCATAATCCCCCAAATGGTCAGATAAATGAGATCTATGGAAAGATTTCCAACACTTACCTTAGACACCCTTTCGGACCAAGTAAGCATTATCCAATTAAAAAATACCAATCAACCAGTCAGTCAGTCTGCCAACTTATCTTAAACACCAATTGATCTATTAGAATCACATAGGTTGACCTAGTTATTCGAGCTCGGATAATAGAGCCAAATTTGATCTTGAGATAACCAACTCACATCAAATGTGAATCGATTGACCAACTACAATTAATCTCAATTTTGAGCCCCTATTGACCTAATCCCATCAATATTTGATTGGATTTGATCAACTACTCAAAATTTGAAAAGGGTTTTGGCCTAATCTAATCATGGATCCTATTGTAGTTTAGTCTTTAGATCTAATTGATTCAACCCATATCCAAACCCATATTTTATGCAATCAAAATTTAAATCTTCAATTCATAATTTTAAATCTTTAATTTTAGATCTTAATTCATAATTAAGTGCATTATGAACATGGCTTTTAGTTTAGATGTCAAAATACTTTTTGAATCTAAGTATTTTAATTATGTCTTACATAATTTTTCTATCTTCAAACTGGTGTCTTTTGAATTTCACATGCAACAAACCTAGGGTTTCAAATCTAAGATTTTGCATGAAATTAAGTTTTCGATCGAGGGTACAAAAATTATATATTATATATATCTTTTTCTTGATCTAAAATGAAGCATAACATATATCAAATATATGCATAGAGGATCAAGACTTAAAACATGCATCATATGCAAAATATAATCAGATTTAAAATAATGATTAAAATCTTTGAAAATCTTTTTCAAAAACTTCATTTACATCGTACTAGGACAACCTTTTCAATATAGGGGGTAAACCTTATATCAGGATAACCTTATAACAGTCTGATGCAAACTTTTAATCATTCTAATTTCAGATCTAATCAAAAAATTAACATCTAATTTTAGATCTAAAAAATTGATTTTAAGTTTTAAAAATACTATTCAAGAATAATCAATCTTGTGCTAGGACAATCTTCACAATATAGGGTGCAACACCCTATACTAGGATAACCTTATTTCAGCATAAGATCGATTAAAACCATCTACTTTTCAGATCTAAATTAGAAAAATCTATTTGATATATGTCAAAAGAATCAGTGGCTCTGATACCACTATTTGAAATTCAGGTAGAAAGCATGTATAGATTTTAAAACTTTTCAAAATCACAGTGGAAGCGATATTAGGTTAAAACCCTTTTAACCCACATGCAACATATCATATCTAAAGACTACCCAAAGCCTTGGATCTATGACTTATATAAAATTGATTTAAAAATGTGTAGATTATATCCAAATGTACAATGAGATCAGATCTCATCACCTTTGCGTGGGTCATAATTCACCGCAATTGATGATCTATAGAGTTGAAACTGATTCCTTTAGCTGTGCACACATCCGACCTCCACAAGTATCTATACGAGGACTTCTCGAATCAGAGGTCGATGATCTCCCTAGGGTGCTAGCTCTCTTATAGAGATCCCTCTTGATGTTGATCTGGGCTTCTTCTCCTAGACAATCTAAGAGACAAAAATAAATGGAAATGGAGGAAGATGAAGCTAGATATTTTCTCACAACCCATAAAACCCTAGACTTTCTAGGTTCCCACGACAATAGGCTACAAGTTGCTCATGCCCAGATCCTTTCTCTCCTCTCTTTAGTCAGCCAAAATCAGATGAAAACCATCATTATTCATAGCTAAGAGAAGAGGCCTTTTAATGATAGGCTATAAGGTTTAGATGAGGATAAGAACCAATATGATAACAACCCTGTTTGAACTTGAATTCAAATTCAATTTGAATCCAGATTCAAACAAGTTTTATCCTTATCCAAAAGAAAGTTAGGGCTGGTCGACCAAGCTCTTTTGACATTCAAAAATTCATGCCAAAATCAGATTGGCATGGGCATGGGGTGAGTGGGTTTGGGTCTAGGCGCTAGGTTCTAGGTTCAACCCAATTTGGTTCAACCTGGTCGAAACCGAATCAGATTTGGTGAGAGCCAAATTGATACATGAAACCTAATCTAATTAGGTCCCAAATTGGATGAATCAAATTCTAATCAAATTAGGTTTTGATTGAACCCAAGTTTCGATCAAATTAGGAATCCAATTGAGTCATCTCATAACTTAATAGGACCTAACCCAATTCAAGTCGAACTGAGTCCAATTTAATTAGACTTGATCTAATCTTCAATGTTCAATCAAATTAAGTTAATTAGTAATCAAATAATAATAAATCCTCCTATAATATTTGTATAAATTTAATCATCAATTGAATTGACGACTAAGCCCTTCAATGATTTACAATCGTTGATCAATCATCTGATCCGATTAAAACCTCTATTGTGTGTGATCCCATAGGTTCTATTTTGTCTGATAGTAAATACTGTGATCTCTATCACAATATCATCAAAATTTTTTTCAATGAATTGAAAAAATTTTAACTCCATCCTTCGAGGTCATCAATCATCAAAATGACTCTCGATGAATCCCACAATCCACCAGTGACACCTAGTGTCAGAAAACTGCTACAGTTTCGTACGTGTAGTTTAAAATTTTTTTAAACATCTATATAATAAAAATAAATAAATTAAAATAATTTTAATTTACACATGTATCAGATCTAATTTGAAAATCATAGTAAGGATCTAGATACAAACAAGTAACCACGATCTGAAATCTGAACAAGAAAAATAATCGTTAGCCAAAAATAAGTTAGAGATCAGATCTCCATACCTCGGATCCTGCGGATATCTCGAGTTTTGATTGTAGCTACGCATGTGTCCGACCTCTGTTAGTATCTACACAAAACTATCTGATCGAAGCATCGAGATCACCAGTGTGCTAGCATCTTACAGATCTCGCTCCTCATCCTTAGATCTAGATCTCTTCTTCTAGATCTTGAAGAAGGAGACAGGATCTGAACCAGATCACCATGAAGAAAAGAAGAACCCTTCTTCTTCCCTTCTTCTCTCTCTTTTCTCTTCTTAGATTTGATCTCCTATCAAATCTAGACATTGGATGTGAAGGGAGAAAGAAGAGAGGTGTTGGGAGGAGTTTTGCGGTAAGAAAGAAGACCCTTACACCTTAGCGCACGCCACCCTTTTTCTCATCTTAATTTTTGTTGCACCACCACAAAACCTTCACACCCCCTTAGAGATAAGATTAGATCTTATCTAAATAAGGAAGAATGGCATGTAATAAAAGAATGAAAAATTTTGTACACCAAAGAGAAAATGAGAGATCTCTCATGCAAATAATTTTAGCACACGCCCATTACTTCCAAGAATTTTTGTCGCACAAAAATTTTTCCACACCCTGACAAAATTAGATTAGGTAGTTCTCTTGATAAGGCATCTATTCAAATCAAATTTGGATAGATATCCAAAAAGAGAGAGAGTCCCAGAAGGATGGGGCACCAACTATTGGCGCCCCTCCTCTCTTCACGCATGCAAGGAATAAGGGGTGAGTTTCAATGTGCACCCTTCTCTTCTTGGCATGAATTTTAGAGGCAGAGTCTTAGAAGACCTAGACTCTCCAAGTCATAGTTCATCTAGTTTAAGTTGGGCCTTAATCGAATTCAAATCGAGTTTGAAACAAGCCGAATTCGAAAAGGCTGTCAAGCCTGATCCAATCAGGCTTGAAATCCAAATCTGATTTGGATAATTGAACCCAATTAATATTAAATTAAATTAAATTAAATATAATTTAAATTAATTAATACTTAATTCATAATTTAATCGGTCTCAAAAAAATTATAATATTTATAATTAAGTCCCTACGCTAACAATTAGCAGCTGCCAAAATAATAATGATTACAAATTAGCAGTTTCTAATATTCAAACTATCAATCCGATTGATACTTCTAATATGATCCAAATTATTGATCAGGTCATGCTTCTTTTGTGTGTGACTCCTCAGTTTCTATTCTGTCTAGATATGAGACATACCATGATTTCTATCACAGTATCATCGAAACTCTTTTCGATGGGCTTGAACGATTCCAGCTCACTTTAACAAAGATCATTGATCCAAAAATGATCTTAGTGAGTTCTCACGATCCATCAGTGACATCTAGCAATATGTAGTGGTAATCCAGCAAAATAGAAAAGTAAACCCTTAGGTGCAGTTATCGTGTGATACAATCCTTCTATCGTGAGTCCCGACTTGACGAAGGTCATGGATACTCGTTAAACCCCATCGTTAGTCATATGCTAGATTGGCTCAATTCGAATTCATTTTTGAATTTTGTGAAAACTCTTTTTCAGTATTCACACTTACTCTATTTAAAGATTTTCTGAACTCAATCTTATGAATCGCATAGGACTTCTCTTTTTCTATCGAGACCGATAGATTCCATCTAGGTGCATCCTACTCCAAACAGTGAACCTGAACCTACAATAGCTAACATACACAGCAAGAACTTGAATAGCTAGGGACCAAGAAAATGTGCAGTCAAACTAAGTAACCTCGCTGTGAATAGCCAACACACCGCAGATCAAAGGATCAGTCACACCACTACAGCATCGAGAAAGATCATTGATGAGTGAGTAGACATCCAAGTGGTTTCTCGTGTTGGTCATGCTTAGTGCAAGTTATTCTCTAACAACTATCTGTACTCTCACCTCATTGTCTCTACACCACAGACTCGAGACTCATCTGTCCTAAAGGGAGGTGATCCATGCATCGATCTTGAATGGATTGATCACTGTCCTCCATGACGATCCTTCGATCGGGATCATTTAAAAATTAACTACTAATGATGTATATCTCAAATTCTCAATACCTTGAAAATATACAAAATCATCTTTATAAATTTTTAGGATAAATCATAGACACATAAGACATAATTGGTTATAAAGACTGCCCATCAAGTACAAAATATGTCCTAGAGAAAGATATGTGTCAGTCAAGATTGACTTTTAGGACACATATCTAACAAACTTTTACTTGTACTAAAGTCAATCTATCATATACCTGAGCCCCATCTTCTGAAGATAGGCTTCAGTGTTTAGCTGGCTAAGTGACTCAGGCCCACCACATCTATGTGGAGTCTACTCTCTGTACCTCCATATATTTCTACTTGAGGTAATCACGTATATCCCTGTTCTATATGCATGGACTTTTGGTGAGACCTTGGCTCTTTAGCGAAGGTTATGGATCATTATCTTTGTAGTACAATATCATAGTATTCAATGGTATGATATCTAGTTCTACAACTATCATAAGAATTAGAACGCATCTTGCACATCTATAGCATATTCAGCTTTTATTGATCGATTGCTTGGAACCCTTCTAACATATCGAACCAACATAATTCAAGAATATATGTTGATGTAAATATTCTACCATCAACATCAGTGTATCCTCCCACTCTTAGTGCTAACCCTTCTTCAAAGATGAAGAATAATCTCTTAATGCTTCTCAAGTACTTAGAGATATTTTTACAGCCATCTAATGCTCCCAGCCTGGATTCAACTAATATCTGCTCGTGACTTTCACAGTAAGATATACCAAGTTGAGTACATAGCATGGCATACTCCCATGCCTAATAGGATAACGGATCCCTCTTGAAGGTTTTAATGCGGAACCCTTTCAGCACCTCTTCTATGTACTTATCTGTGAAAATCAAACATTTTTTTAGGATCTATCTCTATAGACCTTTTATTTCCAGAATGTTTGACCTAGATCTTTGATAAGAAAATTTTATATATAACCACATCATAATCGATGTCAGTATGAGACCCTCCCACTGACATTCATATAACTACATGATTGCTCATATCACGTCGTTGTAGGTTTTGAGATCATCCCTATGTTCTCAATCTCCCTTGAGAAATACCTTCTCTGAATCCTTTGTAAAGGATGGGAGATCCTACTAGATCTACAAGATGGAGAATGTACTACATATATTGACTCATCTTAAATAAGTTGTACAGGTCCTGTGACTCATTGTCCTTCAAAGATTTTCTCTTTGAGTTTATCCTCCCATTATTTCCAAGAAAATAGGATAATTGCTCACAATCACATTGTGAACTACTGAAAGAGAAAATGACATCCCAAACCCTTTTGAGCTACCCCATAAATGAGTTCTTACAGACCTATCCTCTAACTTGTCCATCACATCATATCTCATATGGTGTGGTGAAACCAACTTTAGAGAAAATCTAATTTAAATTTTAGAAATTAAATCTTATTCCTAAAGAAATCATAATTAAATTAGTGATATTTATGATGGACTCGACCATATCTCATATAGCACCATCGCTCCTCATAAATACCCCATTAAGCTGAGGTGTACAAGGATAACTCCATCATGAAAACTATGCCATTCTTTTTAGATAATCGATAAATTTTTTATTTGGTATTGCATCCTCGATCTGATCGAAGTATCTTTAAGAATTTTTCGATTTATCTTTTTTACTTCACATCTAAATTCTTTAAACTTTTCAAAGTCTTTCAGATTTGTATCTTATATACATACCTATACCATGACAGTTCATTAGTAAAAGTGATGAAGCAGTGATAACTTCCTAGTCTGGCTCATCAAATGGGCCATATACATCAAATGTGTACTAGGGTAAGTATCTCAGTGGTCCTTATCTCTTTATCCCACAAAGGACAGCTTGGTCATTAATCCTTAAAGAGATGATTCACAAACTGGATATGACTTAACAATCAATGAGCCCAAAGGCCCATTTTCTCCAGTTAGTAAATTATTTCTTCTCATACGTGACCTAGCCAAAAGAACCATCTATATACTTCAGGTTATTTGGTTCTGGATCTCTCAGATCCATTGGCATCCACTATTTGCTCAAATAATTTTACAAATGCATCACTAAGCAAATGATCAAGAATTAAATCCAAATGATAATTAGCGAGATTAGGTGCCCACAGTCTCAATGCAACTTTTGCACCATTGCCAACTCAAAAAAATCACTTCATCTTCACTCAGTCCTCTTCCTTCCTTTAGACCTTATATTAAAGCGTGTAATATGCACTAGAGTCTAATGAAAAAGAAAAAATTATAAGATCAATTTTTGAGCAATTCAACATACCTTCCAAAGATGTGTCAATAATTCTTTAGATTTTTCAGGTATATACCTCTGAACTTTTCAATGTCCCTTAGTTATCAGTATATTGACCAATTCAGTTAAGATGCTATAACATTTATTCATATAATAGTTTCATAAACTATTTGTATGAATTAAAAATTATAAGATCAAATCCATTAGCAATTTCTTATGCATGGTCATGTCGAGCTTTTCAAGCTCTTCAATGTCCTTGATCATCGATCATGTACCAATTGCCTATCACGCATCTTATACACTGTGTGACTCTGATCATCTTACAACTATTGCAGATGAATCAGCATGTCATTGATAGTCTATATGTCCTTATGCATACATTGGATTTCATCAACTATGAAGTCTAATTTATATCACCTAACCTAATTGTTAATGTCCAACCATTTATCAAGTATAGCTCATTGATCATGGATTGAACAAGCTGATGATATTGGGTTAACCAGATCAAGAACATGGCTTAATTTCTAAAAGCTAAGAACTATGAGCCAGAATATGTAATTGGTTTCGATTAAGTGGTTGATATCTAGGATTCGAGCTAGAGAGTTGGAAGCTGAAGAATTGATCATAGAGAGTAAAAATTTAATTAAATAATTATACTTATAATAATTTATTCTAGAGACTTTAAAAATAAACAAAAGCTCTCACTAATTTTTTGGATCTCTCACACTCTTCGGGTGGAGAAACAGAAATCCTAACGTGATAATTGATTCTAGTGGGTGCTGCAGTCCCATTGATGTACGGTACCTCATCTAACAGTTATTGATGACACGTATACCAATGCATGGACAACTCTTTATCCAGATACTTCTTCAAGCATATTACAACGACTTGATCTCTAAATTTTGTGGCCTCACCTAACAATTATTGATATATTTTTTAGTTAAGTCCGACCCACCATTCACCAGTGAGTGCAAAACTATCATTAGATCTCTCACCTAATAGTTATTGGGCCCAACCCCATCTTTATCTCGAGGCATCTAATGTCAATAGAGTGGTTGTGCCTTCCTGATATAACCGAACCACTGTAATCAGCCGAGAACAATCAACATCGAAAAAGGCACCCACATCTCTACAATGATGGAAGACCAGTAGACTTAATATTTAGTCAGGTAATTTGGGTTCAGGTCTCTTCTAATTAGTCACATACATCTGATGTAATGACTAATATGGTTTGGATCAGCACATTTTATATCTAACCAACCTAGTCAGCATGGGTGAACTCAGGTCAATAAGTAACCTAATACAAAACATAATCTCTCAAGATGGCCAGATAAGTGAAGATGAGTGAGATCCTCCCATTACTTTTCTTAGATACCAATGAATTGGTTAGGTTAGACAACGGAATCAATTAAAAAACCATCATCTAATACTTACCTTAGATACCAAATTAGTTGATTAGAATTAATTAGGTTAACCTATAGACCCGGGCTCGAATCGCTGAGCCAAATTTGATCTTGACTTAATCAATTCACATCACATAAGAATCAATTTGACCAACTACAATTAAATTTAATTTTGAGCCTCTTTGACCTAATTCCAACCAATTTTTGATTAGGTTTGATCAACTGCTCAAAATCGAAAAGAATTCTAACCTGATCTCATCAACGACCCTAGTTGTAGTTTAGTCTTTAAACCTAATTTGTTCAACCCATACCCGAAGCCCATATTTTATGCATTGAAATTTAGATCTTAAATTTATAATTTTAGATCTTATAATTTCAAATCTTAATTCTCAATTAAGTGCAATATGTGTTGGGAATAGTGTCCCAAAGCTAATCGTCAGCCTGTTGACAGTTGTGCTCTTTCTTGTATTAGTATATGAATTATAAATAAATAAAAATTATTTTGATATTTTTTATCACAAATTATTTCATCTTCTAATGAAATCTTGGGTTATGGTGAAGTCCTTAGGACTATTTAGACTCGACAAGGGTGGATTTGTCATTTAGTCCTTAAATCTGTTCGCGACCAAATAATACGTTGTTATCAAGGACAACAATGTTTATCAAGCATAGGTCGTTGTGTGCCATATGGGTTGGTTGTCCTCTTAACCAAGGAGTGTGGAGATACTGGTATGGCATACAGGTGAGATGTAAGGGTACATCTACACTGGACGTGACCGACTCCAGAGCTATTTTATGCTATCAAGATTTGCTCTAATGGGATATGGGTATAACTGTCCCTCCAATCTGAGACCGCCATGGTGACTTGCAAGCAACTCACTGTACTTAGGCACTGGACTACCTGAATTTCTAATTCAGTGACGGAAGGCTGCTGGGTGTAGTCAAGTACTTAACTTGTCGGTGCGTGTGTCAAGATGGGATTGACCACTCTAGTTCAGGAGCTGTATACAGTCGTATTTTAGTTTAGCAAAACCTTGGCCAGGGTAGTCCTAGTAAGAAGTACAGGACTGTTTGAGTTGAGCACGATTCGGATGATCTAATCAGGGTTGACAGTTTAACCCTGAGTCGTCCTAAACACAGGGGTCAAAAGGATGAATTATACAATAACCATATTCACGTAGGTTCTGAGTATTACGATTATGATAATTCGATCTATCCAAATATCGGGTACCATTGCTAGATGGTCACTTCGATTAGTACAGGAATTGGTTCCTGTGCTACAGGCTTAGGTTCGAACCTGTGGGGTCACACACATTAGAGGTTTCTATCTGATCTGATGGCTGGTGAAGAGTCCCAATGATCATGGACTTTGAGTCCTACGTGTCTGAAACTCTGTGATCGAGAATCAGGATTCTCTAATCATGAGTTCCATATATTTTGGGTACCGAGGTCAAGAGTCCCACTGGTTTGGGACTTTTTGATTAGGATTTCATATCGATGGACTCTGATGCCCGATTGCCTATCGAATTTGGATTCAATATTTATGAGAGATTTAATTAGTAATTTGATCATTAATTAACTCAATTTGATTGAGTAATTATTTTTGGATCAAGTCCAATTGAATTGGATTCAGTTGGGTTTGACCCGATTAGGTTAAGTGTTGACCTAATTACCAAGGTGGTTTGGTTCCTGATCTGATCAGGAGTTGGGCTTAGTCAATTTTTGATTTGATTAAGATTTTATTGAGTCTAATTAAGCCTAATTAAGTTAGATTTAACTTAATCTAATTGTGCCTAATCTATTTTGATTAGGTTGGCTCAATTAGGTTGAAACCACTTTGACCTCATCTCCCTGCGCCACCTCACTCTTCTGTGCCCATTTGAATTCATGAGAAACAACTTCTCGTGAATTTTCTCCCACACAGAAGCCTTCCCATGCCCTCCCTTGTGCACCATTTATCTAGATAAAGATTGATTTGTTGACCATTCAAATTCAAAGGATGTTTGAATTTGAATGGGCAACTAATCCATGCGCCACCCACCTTATCTTGTGCGTCATTTAATCTACACGAGAAAGAGTTTCTCGTGTAAATTCTCCATGCACAAAGAACCCATGCCTCCTCTCTTCTCTTGCCCTGAGTGGATAAGGATGGGTTGGTTTGCATTTGAATTCAAATTCGATTTGAATTCAAGTGAGCAACCACCTATCTTTATCCTCTAATGCGGATAAGACGCGTCTTGCACTATTTTAAAAGAGAAGAGAAGGTGGGGCATGAGTAGAATTTTTTTGAGAGAGAATAGTGGGCGTGAGGAAGCCTTGTGCATGAGTTGGAAGTTCAAAAACTTCCAAGAGAAAAGAAAAGAAAAGAAACAAAAGTGGGCGCAGGTTTTTCAGTGAGTACCCTAGGGTTACTACCTAGGGTTCGGGAAGTGAGAAAGTGAGCTACGAGTGTCATGAGCGCACCAGATCTCAGGGAGAGCTTCATCAATCTCTCAAATATATCTACTGACGATCCAGAGTATCTGAAGAGTCGGCAGATCAAGATCGAAGGAGTTTGATCAACATCGGTCGTCGAAAGGGTTCTGCAATGAACTAGCATTCATGAGGAGCCGATCAGATCGAAAGCTTCGTGTGGACAATCCGTAGAGGCCAGACACACTGTATGGCTATATTGTAATGATTGAATCTTTCCAACGATGATCAAACTACGGCGATCAACTACCCGCACAAAGGTAATGTGTTCTAAACACATAACAGCAAAAGATTTACTGTAGAATTCAAAATTTTAAATTTAAATGCATGCTATATATATTATATTTAGATCCTTGTGTAGGGTTAATTTATGTTAATTAATTAGATTAATTAATAATTTCCACTATAAAATTATAATTTTGAAAAGTTTTAAAATTATCGTTTTACCCCTACACTAAAATTTACTTCAATATGTATATGGGTTTAAGTTTAGATCTCGAAATGATTTCTAATCTAAACTATTTTATTATATCTTATACAATTTGATTGTCTGCTGAATCGAGTCGACTCGCTCAGGTACATGAATCGACTTATCACAGTGAGTCGGCACAACACAGACAAATAAAAATCTATAGACCTAGCCTGCACAATTGAGTCGGTTCATCAGCAAATGAGCTAACCTATCAGGGTCTCAAGTCGACTCCAACAAAAATGAGTTAACTCACCTCAACAACTCGAGTCAATCCAATTAAAATCAAGTCGACTCTACAGGCATACCAGTCACAGTTTTATATTTTTCATGCAAACAAAATCTAGAATTTTAGATCTAGAGTTTTGTAGAAATTAAGTTTTAGATTGTGTGACAAAATAATATATCACATATAATATTAATCGATCTAAAATACATAAAAATACATGCATAATCAATCTAAAATTGCTACAATTTCATACGTATAGTTTAAAAATTTTTTAAACATCTATACAGCAAAAATAAATAAATTAAAATAATTTTAATTTACACATGTATCAGATTAATTTGAAAATCATAGTAAGGATCTAGATATGAATAAGTAACCACAATCTGAAATCTGAAAAAGAAAAACAATCGTTAGCCAAAAATAAGTTGGAGATCAGATCTCCACAACTCGGATCCTACGGATATCTCAGGTTCTAATCATAGCCGCACACATATCCGGTCTCTACTGGTATCCACACGGAGCCATTTGATCAGAGCATCAAGATCACCGATGTGCTAGCACCTTGCAGATCTCGCTCCTCATCCTTGGATCTAGATCGCTGCACGAACTCTTTCACGCAGATCCGATGGGATCTGAATCAGATCATCATGAAGAGAAGAAGAACCCTTCTTCTTCCCTTCTTCTCTCTCTTTTCTCTTCTTAGATCTGATCTCCTATCAGATCTGGATGTTGGATGTGAAGGAAGAAAGAAGGGAGGCATTGGGAGGAGTTTTGCGATAAGAAAGAAGACCCTTACACCTTAGTGCACGCCATCCTTTTTCTCATCTTCATTTTTATCGCACCACCACAAAACCTTCATGCCATTAGAGATAAGATCAGATCTTATCTAAATAAGGAAGAATAGCATGTAATAAAAAAATGAAAATTTTTTTGCGCCAAAGAGAAAATGTGAGATCTCTCACACAAACAATTTTTAGCGCACGCCCATTCCTTCCAAGAATTTTTATCGTACCAAAATTTTTTCACACCCCAACAAAATTACATTAGGTAGTTCTCTTGATAAGGCATCTATTCAAATCAAATTTGGATAGATGTCCAAAAAGAGAGAGAGTCCCAAAAGGATGTTGGTGCCCCTCCTCTCTTCATGCGTGCAAGGAATAAGGGGCGAGTTTTAATGTGCACCATTCTCTTCTTGATGTGAATTTTAGATGAAGAGTCCCAAAGGATCTAGACTCTCTGAGTCATGGTTTATCTGATTCAAGTTGGACTTTAATCGGATTCAAATCGAGTTCGAAACGAATCGAATTTGAAAAGGCTATCAAGCCTAATCCAATCAGGCTTAAAATCTAAATCTGATTTGGATAATTGAACCCAATTAGTATTAAATTAAATTAAATATAATTAAATTAAATTTGATTTAAATTAATTAAAATTAATTTAAAATTTAATCAATTTTAAAAAAATTATAATATTTATAATTAAGTCCCTACGCTAACAATCAGTAGCTGCCAAAACTGTAATGATTACAAATTAGCAGTTTCTAATATTCAAACTATCAATCCGATTGATACTTCGAATATGATCCAAACCATTAATCAGATCATGCTCCTTTTGTGTGTTACCTCTCAGATTTTATTCTATCTGATAGTGAGACATACTATGATTTCTATCACAGTATCATCGAAACTCTTTTCGATGGGCTAGAATGATTCCAACTCATCTCAACAAAGATCGTTGATTCGAAAATGATCTTAGTGAGTTTTCACGATCCACCAGTGATGTCTAGTAACATATAGTGATAATTCAGTAGAATAAAAAGTGAACCCCTAGGTGCAGTTATCGTATGATATAATTCTTCTATCGTGAGTCTCGACTTAACGGAGGTCATGGAAAACTCATCAAACTCCATCGTCAGTCATATGCTACATTGGCTCGATTCGAGTTTATTTATGAATCTCGTGGAAAATCTTTTCTAGTATTCACACTTACTCTAGCCAGAGATTTTCTGAACTTAATCTTACAAATCGCATAGGACTTCTTCTTTTATTCTAAGGTCGATAGATTCTATCTAGGTGCATCCTACTCCAAACAACGAACCTGAACCTACAATAGCCAACATACACAGCAAGGAGCCGAATGACTAGGGATCAAGGGAACGTACAATTAAACTAAGTAGTCTCGCTATGAATAGCTAACACACCACAAGTTAAAAGATCAGTCACACCACTGCAGCATCGAGAAAGATCACTAATAAGTGAGTAGACATCCAAGTGATTTCTTGTGTTGGTCACGCTTAGTATAAGTTATTCTCTAACAACCACCTACACTTTCATCCCAGTGTCTCTACACTGCAGACTCGAGACTTATCTATCTTAAAGAGAGGTGATCCATGCATCGATCTTGAATGGATTGATCACTATCCTCTGTGATGATCCTTCAATCAGGAGTATTTAGAAATTAGCCACTAATGATGTATGTCTCAAATTTCAACACCTTGAGAATATACAAAATCATCTTTGTTAATTTTTAAGATAAATCATGAACACATAAGATATGATTGGTTATAAAGACTGACCATCAAGTATAAAATATGCCCTAGAAAAAGGTATGTGTCAGCCAAGATTGGATTCTAGAGCACATATTTAACACCTAGCAGTATGTAGTGATAATTCAGCAAAATCAAGATGTAAACCTCTAGATGTAGTTAATATGTGATTCAGTCATTCTATCATGAGTCTCGACTTGACGGAGGTCATGGAGAACTCATCAAATTTATCATCAGTCATATATCAGATTAGCTCAATTCGAGTTCTTCTGTGAATTATCTGAAAATTCTTTTTCAGCACTCATACACGCTCTGATTAGAGACTTTTTGAACTCAGTCTTGCGAATTGCATAAGACTACTCATCTATCAAGATTGATAGATTCATCTAAATGCACGCTACTCTAACAGTGAATCTGAACCTACTATAGCCAACATACATAGCAAAGATCCGAATGGCTAGGGATCAAGGAAACGTGCAGTCAAACTACAGTAGCCTCGCTATAGATAGCGATGCATCATAGATTAAAGAACTACTCACACCACTACAGATCGAGACAACCATTGATGAGTGAGTAAACATTCAAGTGGTTTCTCATGATAGTCACACTTAGTGCAAGTTGTTCTTTAATAACTACTGCACTCTCACCCTAGTGTCTATGCACCACAGACTCGAGACTCGTCTGTCTGGAAGGAAGGTGATCGGTGCATCATCTTGACAAGATCAATCACTATCCTCCGTGATGATTTCATGATCAGAAGTATTTAAAAATTAATCACTAATTATGTATATCTTAAATTCTCAATATCTTGAGAATATACAAAAACATCTTTATTAATTTTAAAGACAAATCATGGATACAAAAATATGATTGAAAATAAGAAGCTTTTTTATTAATAATAAAATTTTATAAGTACAAATATAAGTTTTGAAATTATAATGTGTCAGCCAACAATTGATTTTTTAGGATATACATGCAACAGTCTCCTCCCCCTTTGGGCCCCGGCAGTCCGCTCCTCTCCCCCCCACCCCCTGCTCCTTCTTTCCCCATGGAGCCAAAAAAATTACCTTTGACAGCTGTCGGTGATAGCAGCGACAACGATGGTGACGACTAATGCTGGTGACGATTGATGGCAAGAGCAGCGACGACCGAGGGAGAGGGAGGGAGAGAGGGAAATGGGGGCGGAGTGGTGGTTTGATGGGAAATAGGGTTCAAGGGAGGGCGGGGGTAGGAGATGAAAACATGCAGAGAAAATGGGTTCAGCAGGATTTTTTCTTTATTCAAATTATTTATCGATACAAATTTTACGTCAGAAATAATACCTAATTATCGATGCAAATTTTAACATCGACAAATAGGATATTTGCCTATGCTAAATTTGTGTCGGCAAATATTTTACTAAAATTAAAAAAATTAAAAAAAATAAAATTTTTTATCGATGCTAATTTAGCATAGAAAATTATCCTAATTACCTACACAAGATATAAGCATAGGCAACTACATTATTGCCTACACAAATTTTACGTCGAAAAATATATATATTTTTTAATTTTTTAATTTTTATAAATAATTTATCGTTATCTAAATAGTCGGTATAATTTTAAATTTAAAGTCTATCTTCACGTTCATTATTTAAATAATTATCGTTAGAGTATCATCATAAAAGACTGCTCGATCTAGTAGCCTTAGCTATTTCGATCAATAAAATTTGATTTTGATGGTAACGAACGACCGCATGATGATCTGATAGATAAAAGTCATCGATGGATCCAAAAACTTACAATGATAATCATGATATATTTATAGTATACTATCAAAATTTTACTTCAATCGAACATCATTATTAGAGTCAATTTAATATGGGATGATTTCGATTATTAAATAAAAAATGAGTGATCAAAAGGCCGAATGGTTTCCAATTAAGGTAATTTTTTAGATAAATAATCTTTGCTACTACTTTCATTATTTGTATGGTGATGATCATAAAATCTAAATCGTGCATGTATGAACCATCCACATTAAGCAGTTCTTACAAAAACACAAGTATAATTACCTAAGAACCTTAAGAATATGTATCAAGAGGCATATAGTTTTAGATTGTTCATATACATATGGTTTGAATTTTATGATTACCACCATACAAATGATCAAAATAGTAGCAAAGATCATTTATCTAAAAAATTATCTTATAATCGGACGCTGTTCATGATAATGATGTTCGATTGAAGTACAATTTTGATAGTGCACTAAAAACATTGTCAAGATCATTGTTGTAAATTTTCAAACCCATCAGTGGTCTGTACCTATCATATCATCGTGCGATCGTTCATGACCGTCGAAATCAAATTTTATTGATCGACATAGCTAAGGCTACCGGATTGAGGTGGACTTTTATGACGATACTCTAATGATAATTATTAAGATAATAACGATAAAATAGATTTTAAATTTTAAAATTATACTGATAAAATATATATAAAAAAAATAATTAAAAAAAATTATCGATACAAGATTGAAGCATAGAAATTAGCATTATTGCCGACGCAACTTTTACATCGATAAATTATTTATCTTTTTAATTAATTTTTTTTATTTTGATAAAATATTTTTCGACATAAAATTTGCGTAGGCAATAAGATTTAATTTCCTACACTTTCATCTTGCATAGGTAGTTAGATTAATTGTTGATGCTAATTTGCATCGACAAATAGTTTTATTTTTTATTATTTTTTATTTTCATAAGACATTTGCCTATGTAAAATTAGTGTCGAAAATTAGTCTAATTACCTACGTGGGAGTGAAACGTAGGCAATTAGGCTTTATTGCCTACACAAATTTTGCGTCGGTAAATATTTTACTTTTTAATTAATTTTTTTATCTTGAAAAAATATTTGCCAACGTAATATTTGTGTAGGCAATAAGGCCTAATTGCCTACGCTACTCTTCTGCATAGGTAATTAGAAAAATTGGCGATGCTAATTTAACATCGATAAATAATTTTATTTTTTATTAAATTTTTTATTTTCATAAATCATTTTCCAACACAAATTTTTATTGGTAATTAATCTAATTATCTATACAAGTGTAAAACGTAGGTAGTTAGGACTTATTGCCTACGTAACATTTACGTAGAAAAATATTTTTTTTAATTAATTTTTTTATTTTGAAAAAATATTTTGTGATGTAAAATTTGCATAGGCAATAAGTCCTAATTGCCTACATTTTCCTCTTACGTAGGTAATTAGAGTAATTACGGACCTAAAATTTTACATCGGTAAATGATTTTATTTTTTATTAATTTTTTTATTTTCATAAAATATTTATCGATGCTAATTTTGTATCAGTAATTACTTAATTACCTATGCAAGAGGAAAGCATAGGCAATTAGGACTTATTACATATGTAAAATTTGCATAGATAAATATTTTTTTAATTAATTTTTTATTTTGAAAAAATATTTGCTGACGTAAAATTTGCGTAGGTAATAAATCATAATTGCCTATATTTTTTTCTTGTGTAGATAATTAGAATAATTGTCGATTCAAAATTTTTCATCGACAAATGATTTTATTTTTTATTATTTTTTTTATTTTTGTCAAATATTTATCGATGAAAAATTTTACGTCGGTAATTATTCTAATTACCTACGTAAGAGAAAAGCATTGGCAATTAGGACTTATTGCCTAGGTAAAATTTGCATGGATAAATATTTTTTTAATTATTTTTTTGTTTTGAAAAAATATTTACCGATGCAAAATTTGTGTAAGCAATAAGGTTTAATTGCCTATGCTTCCTTTTTGCATAGGTAATTAGATTAAGTGCCGATGCTAATTTTGTGTCGGTAAAATTTTTTTTCAAAATAAAAAATTAATATCACCCATTATTGATGCTTTGGTTTCAATGCCGATGCTATTTTTTCGTCAATAGTTATTTTTTACGATATATTTTAATAAGCGTAGCTTGTTACTTCATTTTTTTTTGTGTTTATTATTTTGCGTAACTAATTATGCTCTTTACCTAAGCAAAATTTACGTAGGTAAATCATGCCTCAGTAAAAGCCCTATTTCTTATAGTGATATATAACCAGATATCGAGAGCAGATTTTCATGACAAATATCATGTCAAGTTCTATTACAAAGAAACATATAACTAAAATTGGTGCAACATACATAATCTCTTCGTTGGAAACATCATGGATGGAGAGAAAGCTATAACAACAGTTAAATGGAGATGTTAACTATGCTTGAAGTATTTCTTCAGACACAATGAAGTTTATGTCTAAAATCTACTTAGATTATGATTAAAAGATGATTTTGGACCTGGACCCAACTCATTACTTGATTGGATCACATTGGGTTGGGACCATGAAAAGAATTTTAGATGTAATGGGCCATTTGGGTTGGCTTGGGATCAAGTATGACCTAGACCCAACTCAAAATTTTTAGGTTCAGAGTGGGTTAGGTTTACCATTCGAGTTAAAAAATCTAGCTATTCTTTCATAGCTAAATTATAATAATTGATAATTAAATATAAAATTACTAAATAATTAAGTAAAATTTAAAAAATACTACCTTAGACTTGTATTTTCATTCAAAAACTTTTAAATTTATCATTTTTTAGTTACAAACTACACATTTTAAAAATATATATTGATATACTTGAGTGCATTATAAATAAGAATCCACCAAAATAAACAGTAAATTATGAATATCTAAATATAATTAAATCAGAATAAATGAGAGATGCAATAGATAAGATAAAAAGGAGGAATTAATCTACATGAGAGCGCATTTAATGAATTGGAAAAAATATTTAGAGTGAAGAAGGAAGTTTGCATGATGTGGGTTTTTGGGTTGAGCAAGATTAGGTTTGAGTCAAGTTGGGCCATTTTTTGTTGACCCAAGTTAGACATGTATATAGACTAAAATTTAACTCAAGTCCAAGTTTTTGAATCCAACCCAACCCACAAGTCCCCAAATATGGATGGAGTGAGTCTAATTAGGTCAAGATTAGATGAGTCACAGGTCAACCCAACCAATTTGTAGTCCTACCAAGAAGTAGATCCAAGATTTTTCTCATGAAAGGGCCCATAGAATATAATAATAATATACTAATAATTGAAAATAAAATTCAAATTTTTATAAACAAAACTAATATTTAAGTTGCATCCAATTTCATAGAACAAAATTCATCATTCTCATCATATTATAATCAATCATGGCAAATTAGGATAAATAATTAATTTTAAATTCTAATAAGTTGTGTGGAACTTTAATTTAAGAAAACTTCACATAATTAATTATTTGTAGACACTATCAAAGTTCTATATGAGGATTTCTCATTATGAATATAATGGCATTTGCTTGTACAATAAAACTATTAATATATAGCTCACACTTGAAATAATTTGTCAAGTAATTTAGAGCACAAGCACTTCTTCTTTAAATCTGTCCAACGACTCTAATATCTCCTCCCGCTAGATATATTTTATTTAGAATCAAACATCATTAAAAATATAAAAAATAAACTAAATTGCACCTACTTTGTAATAGATTGGAAGTTGAAGCAAGTGATGGATATACGATATAGCACGAGTTTTCAATTCTTGAACAATTAAAGTTTGGTACCTCTATACGCGATGGGATTGGAAGACAAGTTTCTCTTTTTTTCTCCTCCCAACCTCTCTCTCCATATCTCCATCTTTGTAACTCGCTGGTTTAGAGCCCATGGAAGGATGCAAGAAAAATATTGTATGCATTTTTCTTTTTCAATTCTAAAATTTCTAAAATAAAGAACTATGTAGGTAAAATCCTAAAAGATTTCGTACCATCCTAGAGAAATAATATTCTTAATTAATATGAAAAGAGCTATATCTATGAATGGTGGAATAAGATTGTAGGGGTCAAGAGGACTTTTAAGAGGATCATGACCATAAATTGATATGAGTCGATTTAAAATTATTTAGAGTCTTCCAAGCAAAATAATGCTCTAGGAGAAATTTTAGGAGCTTCGAGTCCTAGATGGAAGTGGAGCCAAAATAACATTGTATCCCAAGAGTTGAGAGATTGGAGCATAGGGCAGCCATGCATTGGTTTGGGGAGGGGGAGGGGGTGGTTTTGTTTGTGTATATGGGTAGAGGTCGCAATTTATGATCCAACAAATATTTAAGGCTTTATAAATTAGTTGAATGAAACTGATAAGGGTTACTAATATAGCTACTTAATCTTCTTATAACATATGCAATATTATTATGTAAGAAAACCTTTAATTTGAGAATATCTAGGATCAGATATAGTTCTATCAAGGTCTCTATCAAAGGGGAAAGGAAGGCTTGAGTGAAGGTAGCAAGTAAGGCACATAATTAGAGAAAGGGAGTGATGCAGTCAAGAAACCTATATATAGTATCTATCTGAATCAATGATCCAAATACCCTAAGAGAGGTCTCTTTAAAGTAACCTACATATGAATCAATTATGGTATGCAATTGACTTTGTTTTGAACTATAAGCTAGAAATTTAGGTTTTCCTTCCCAAGCAAAACTAATGGTTCTTCTCCACCTTACCTATTTTCCGACCAACTTTTTCTTGTCCACCATCCTCTAGAGTTCTCCAATAGTTACCTTTTAGATCACTTTCAATAAGCATATTAATAATAGAGGAAAAAATGCATGATGTATTTACTTTAAGTTTTCTAAAACTCAATTTTTCATAATGAATTGATTGTAAAGCTTCAAGTTATAATAGGATGGAGATAGCTTCTTCAAAAGGGTGAAGAGAAGTATTCTTTCTATCATATTTAACTTAAATTAAGGAACATAATGCATCCAATTATATGTTTTATAGACAGTATTATGCAAACTTTAAATTGTCACGCCCCCGATCCGAGATTGTGAATCGAGGGTCGCGGCAACCGCCGCATACTTATGAAGAACTCTCTCCATAAGCATGCAAGGCATCTCATCACGATATCAATGTATCACAGCAGAATAAATTCAAATAATTATTATTCAACTGTAATTCAAGTAATTAAATCAAATGTCTTACATCCAATAAAATTTTTGCTAAAAAAATAAAAATAATAGATCTAAGTTCAATGAAGTTGACAATGCTAATCTCGCTTCTAAAAGCTCTGTCCCAATATTTCGTCCCACGCTCGAAATTAATTATCTGAATCTGAAAAATAGAAAGAAAGGTAATGAGCTAGACAGCCCAGTAAGTAACAAATATCTCAACTAGATAATTCAGATATTATATAATTTTCAAGAATAATACTGCAAATAAACATAAGAGTATATTTCATGCTGATTTTATACAAATCAAATATTTTCAAATATTCACATATAATATAATCATAAATTCGATTCGATTCAAAACACTCGTAACTCAACAGCCTTGACTATGACTAACGTTTAACCCCCATTGGCGGGGTCCACAGAATACCAGCGCACAACCCCCACTGGCAGGGTCCACAAATACCAGCGCACAACCCCCACTGGCAGGATCCACAAACACCAGCGCACAACCCCCACTGACAGGGTCCACTGAGTACCAACGTATAATCCCCATTGGCGGGGCCCACTGAAACATAGTTAGGCCGAGAGCAAAAAATCCGATCTGTATCAAACACTTTGAATCATAATATATCATAATTTTTCACTGAATATGCGCATAATTCGACATATCATAATATTTCAAAAGTACTTTTCTTACAAAATATAATTTCATAATTCATGTATAATTTCAAAGAATAATTATTTATTTTCAGAATAAATATGAAATATCTCGAGAAGATGATTCATTATTTACCTTTCACGGAGCACTGAATGAACAGAATCGACTAACTTTCTAGGAGATTCTTCTGTGCCTCGGCCTCCGGTGACCTTGCCGGCGGGCAATCACGGTGAGAATCAAAACGATGTCCGCGGCTCCGATCGAAAAAAATAGGGAGAAAGAGAGAGAAAGGGGGCCGATGTTGGGTTTCTAGGAAAAGAGGAGGTCTTCTTATAGAGGGCCCTAGGACTTCGAGAGGTCCTAGGACTCCCAATTTGCCCGGGTCTCGTCGGAGAAGAAGACTCCTATCGGGAGTCTTCTTTCCGATTTTTCCTCTATTTTTTTTTTTTTGAATGGGCTTGGGTCTGGGCTATGACATTCTTCACCCCTAAAAAAAATTTCGTCCTCGAAATTTTTCATACCTGTCACCATTGTATTAGAAGCCTGTGCATTTTGTTGAGTAAGCGCATAAACTCTTCCATGATTTTTAGAAATCTGTCCACCACCCTTATGTTGTCCTTCATGAGTTCTTTGACCAACTTGATTTTCAGTATTTAGCGGACAGCTAGCAATTTTATGATCCATCTGACCACATTTGAAACAAGCACCTGTATTCCAATAGCAATCCTTGTCTGCATGATTTTTGCCACATCTGGAGCACGGCTCACCATCAATTTGTTGAGTCTTATTATCTATTGCTCTCTTAGCTGATCTTTTGATGTTTTTATTATTCTGCCCTTGTGTATCATTTGATTTGCTCTCTTTCTTTGCTTTCTTTCTCTTTCCATGCTTTCTTCATTGACTTCCCTTTCAATTATCAGTGCTTTGTTTACCACATCTGCATAAGTTGTCATTCATATGGAACCACTTATTTTTGAATTTCAGTTCTCAGTCCCATCTCGAACTTGTGAACACGTTCTTGCTCACCATCCACTAATCTCGGAGCAAATTTTGCTAACTCTATAAATTTTGCTTCATATTCAGTCACACTCATACCCTTTTGCTTCAAATAAATAAACTCTTGCTCTTTCTGGATCCTTATACTCCGAAGAAAATACTGATCATAGAATGCAATCCGAAATCTTTCCCAGGTAAGTATTTCGCCGTCTTGTTCATGCTTGCGCTGTAGTCGCTGACATCAGTTGTATGCTTCTCCTTGTAGTAAATAAGCTGCATATCGAATCTTTTCTTCATCAAGACACTCTTGGACAGCGAAGGCCTTCTCCATCTCCATTATCCAGTTGTCAGCCTCCAAAGGTTCAGTAGTCTCCTTGAAAGCTGGAGGTGCAAGCTTTTTAAATTCTGAAATGTTGTTCCGTTGTACTGGTTGCTCTCCATGTTGTGGTGGTGGATGCTGATGTTGTTGTGTATCTCGTTGTATCTGCTGTTGTTCAAGCATTTGCTGCTGTATTTGTTGTTGTGTTTGTACCATCCTGATTAGGGTCTGCATTAACTGAGCCATATCTGGTTCCTGACGTGCTCTCGAAGCACTCCCATTAGGATCTACGACTCCCTCCTCCTGAGGGGTGCCACTGGTCAGATGGGGAGTGCTACCATCCTGTGGTTGTGATGTCTCTCTTGTAATTTCTTGAGTAGTTCTTGTCATTCTACGGGAAGGCATGGTAACCTTGTAGTAGTAAAACTTTATTAGATTCATTTATCTATTTGTTAGGATGGGTTTATTATGATGCTTATACTCTAACGTCCCAATATTCTTAATGTTTACCCACCTACACTCATACTATGTCAAATTCTATGTGTCATAATTTATCCACTTATGCTCTGATACCATATTAATTGTCACGCCCCCGACCCGAGATTGTGAATCGAGGGTCGCGGCAACCGCCGCATACTTATGAAGAACTCTCTCCATAAGCATGTAAGGTATCTCATCACGATATCAATGCATCACAGCGGAATAAATTCAAATAATTATTATTCAACTGTAATTCAAGTAATTAAATCAAATGTCTTACATCCAATAAAATTTTTGCTAAAAAAATAAAAACAATAGATCTAAGTTCAATGAAGTTGACAATGCTAATCTCGCTTCTAAAAGCTCTGTCCCAATATTTCGTCCCACGCTCGAAATTAATTATCTGAATCTGAAAAATAGAAAGAAAGGTAATGAGCTAGACAGCCCAGTAAGTAACAAATATCTCAACTAGATAATTCAGATATTATATAATTTTCAAGAATAATGCTACAAATAAACATAAGAGTATATTTCATGCTGATTTAATATAAATCAAATATTTTTAAATATTCACATATAATATAATCATAAATCTGATTCGATTCAAAATACTCGTAACTCAACAGCCTTGACTATGACCAACATTTAAACCCCATTGGCGGGGTCCACAGAATACCAGCGCACAACCCCCACTGGCAGGGTCCACAAATACCAGCGCATAACCCCCACTGGCAGGGTCCACAAACACCAGCGCACAACCTCCACTGGCAGGGTCCACTGAGTACCAACGTATAATCTCCATTGGCGGGGCCCACTGAAACATAGTTAGGCTGAGAGCAAAAAATCCGATCTGTATCAAACACTTTGAATCATAATATATCATAATTTTTCACTGAATATGCGTATAATTTGATGTACCATAATATTTCAAAAGCACTTTTCTTACAAAACATAATTTCATAATTCATGCATAATTTCAGAGAATAATTATTTATTTTTAGAATAAATATGGAATATCTCGAGAAGATGATTCATTACTTACCTTTCACGGAGCACTGAATGAATAGAATCGACTAACTTCTAGGAGATTCTTCCGTGCCTCGGCCTCCGGTGACCTCGCCGGCGGACAATCACGGCGAGAATCAAAACGGTGTCCGTGGCTCCGATCGAAAAAAACAGGGAGAAAGAGAGAGAAAGGGGGTCGATGTTGGGTTTCTAGAAAAAGAGGAGATCTTCTTATAGAGGGCCCTAGGACTTCGAGAGGTCCTAGGACTCCCAATTTGCTCGGATCTCGCCGGAGAAGAAGACTCCTATCGAGAGTCTTCTTCTCGATTTTTTCTCTATTTTTTTTTTTTTTGAATGGGCTTGGGTCTGGGCTATGACATAAATAATTAAGAAATTAAAATGAAAATCAAGAAGATTTTAGGGAAATAATATACCAAAAAAGTTCATTACGCAATTTAAGAATAAAAGAATTTTAATATTTTAAACCATTAACTTGTTAATGATAGTTAGAGAATATTTTGCAGTAATCTAGTTTAATTGCAATTAATAGATATGCACAGAATATGTGATTTTAGGAATAAATACAAATTTAAAGAATTGATGAATTAATTATATAAATTACAAAAAAATTAAGAGAGACTATAGGACAGGTTGAAAAGAGTAACCCACATCCAACCCATTTATCTCATATAACGGCATGCCCAACTTTCTAAGCCAATGCGGTACGTAAACTATGATAGTGTAAATTTTTTTTATTTAGATGAACAAAATTTGTGATGCATGTTTGCTTAGATAATAAACTAAAAGTTCTTTCAAATCATAAAATCTTGTTTTAACTTCTAGATTTTAGAATTACATGGACTTATTTAGACCTATTAGGACTACAAACCTAGGAGAAAAATATGTGGACTTATAATTTAAATGATTTTTCTCATTTTACATAGATTTTATTTTTAACTTAAAAAGATGAAGTTTTTTTATACTTTTTCAAAGTTCTATCAAAAAGTTTCAAATGAAAAGAATTCAACTATAGTTTGTATTAGAAGTGATCATGGAATAAATTTTAAAATTAATAATTTAAAAATTTTTATAATAAAAAAATTGAATATAATTTTTCAGCACCTCATATATCTCGATAAAATGATGTTGTAGAAAGAAAAAAGTGTGGCCATGAACAAGAGATATATTGCTAAACTTTAAAATCGAATACTTCGTAGGAGAAGAATTGGATGCATAAAAAAAGACATTGATCTTAAACGTGAACTCTCTAAGCTAATGCCTTAAAATATGATAGAAAAGTATGGCCAAGAGAGGAAATAGTTTTGAGTTTCAAAATTAAGTGCTTTGTAAGAGAAGAAATTGATGCAGAGAAGATGACAATATAAATCTTGAATATGCTATCAGCTATGCTCCTCTATCATATAATTTGTTCTCTTAACTATTAGCTAAACAACTTTTCTAACTACCCAAAACTAGTCTTCACTAGTTCATAATTCACCACAATATTACTACCATCCTAGGAGCTTATGGATCAAGTTTTATGAATTTGTCCTACCTATTAATGGCCTATCAAGTTAGCAAGCCACACCCAAATCCTAGCCATGTACCATTAGTTTATGTGAGTAACTCAAATTTGCCTACTTATAGATTTCTTTTTGTAGAAATACCATAATTATTATAGATCAATGATATATAGACTTATAATTTCTTTGCATATTTTTAGATTAAGACCTCCTTTTTCCAAAGAAAATTCTAATAGAACTAAAAAAATAGATTTTTGTTTGTCGCAAAGAAATACTTATTGTGTTTCTTCATATTTCTGCTTTTACGCTTGATCATTTATGCTTTTTGACTAATAAAATAAATGGTTAGTTATGCTTTTAGTCCCAAAGTTTAGCATATTTTTTAGATGATCCCTAAAGTTCAAAAACTTAAATTTTGTCCCTCAAAGTTCTTAAATCATTTATTATGGCCCTTCCTATGGATTTCAGCCACTTTCTTTCACTAGAAATTTCAGTTGGTGAAAACCAATACTTATATGGCAAAACCGTCGAAATGGAGATAGCGTGGTATTAATCAAGATGATGTGGCATAATAGATAATAAAAAAATTTATTTTAATGAGTATGCATAAGTGATGGTGTGGCACATAGATGATGACATGACATTAGATGATGATGTGGCATATACTATAGAATTTTCTATCCAGAAGTATCTAATTATCGGGTGCCACATCATCATCCATATACTATGTCATCACCTATATGCCACATCATCACTTATATATTATAAATTATATTTTTAATTATTGATACAATGATTGATTTTGATAAATATAAAATATTTGGATATTTATTTTGATACTAAATGGTTATTGAAGTTTATGTTGAGAATATTTCAAGAAGCAAAAATCACTCTTAGGAAGCAACTCTTGAATGCCAAGATATAAAGCCAAAAAAAAAAAAGATTGGAAAAAGCCACATCGTAAGAAATCAAGCAAAGAGATCAAGAGCCAACTCCAAACTTCGAAGGGTTAACTCTGAAACACAAATATGAGGTGGCACAGATTAGGAGTCGATCTTTACTTTTGTTGAGTCAACTCTCTCAGATAGATAGAGAATAATTTTTTTAGCACTAGTCTCAAGTTGTCTTCTACTTAATCTCAAGTTGACTCTCTCAAGAAAGATAGAAAACTATATTATATATTATATGGATTGAACTTCGAATCGATCCCTACTTCTATCAAGCCAACTAGTAGTTACCTTGAATCGATCCTATTAGAAAATGTGTCCTAAAATCAATCGTTGGATGATTGTGCTCTTTATAATTTGTATATGAATTATGAATTAATAAAAATTATTTGATATTATTCATCACAAGGTATACATCTTCCTTGATAGAACTCATGTGTTGTGATGAAATCCTTAGAACTATATGATAATTGATGAAGAAGAATTTATCAAATAATTCTTAAACATGTTCATAAGCAAATGATACGTCATTAAAGGATGATGACGTTTTGAGTGTAGGTCGTTGTATACTATATAGGTTGGTTGTCCTCTTAACCAAAGAGCGCGAAGATACTGGTATGGCATACAGGTGAGATATAAGAGTACATCATCACTGAACAAAGTGACTCACCTACGAAGCACTCTGCTGTCAAGAGCAGCTCACGAAGAATATGGGCATAAGTGTCCCTCCGATCTAAGATCATCACGGTGACTTGCAAGCAACTTACTATGTTTTAGTGTTAGACTACCTGAATTTTTAATTTAGTGATGGAAAGTTTTTGGATACAGTCAAGTACTTGTGGTAGTCGGTGTATGAATCAAGATAGAATTAACCCCTCCATATTTCAGAAGTTGATGCATCACTGTATTTTAATTAAGTAAGATCTTGATCAGGATAATTTATGTGATAGATCACAAGATTTGAAAAAGATTGAAATACAATGTGGATGACTATCCAGGGTTGATAGTTAAACCCTAGATCGTCATTAGCATTCAGGATCAAAAGGATGAATTATGCAGTAATCATATTCTACGGTTCTTAAGTGTTGCCTTGCAAATATTTAACCTATCTGGATATCGAGAATCATTGTTAGATAATAACTTCGATTGGTACAAAAAATAGTTTTTTATGCTACTAGCTTAGTATTCGAACCTATGAAATCACGCATAAAAATCAAACAAAGCAGAAAAGAATTGACCTAAATCTTTGAGTTCAATTTAGAAGTATGTGACTTGATTAAATAAATAGATTAGCTTAATTGAGAATTAAGTTAGAGGTCATACGAAATTAAATAGTTGTCTATATCTAGCTAGCACTGGACATGAGGTACAGATTTAATTTTAGAGATGATGATGATCTGATCAATGATCTAAAGGATTTATGAGAGATTGAATTTATATCCTAATTAATTTCAGATTAGATCTAATTTAATTATGACTTAATTGGGTTAAAAATTCAAGTTAGACTTGGATTAGAATCTTAATTAGATTAGGATTGATAGACTCTTCGTATCGGATTCAAATCAGATCCAAAATAAGTCAAATCTAAGCCCATTTATTTTAGAACCAAAGAGTCCCAAATATCTGAAACTCTCTCTCATAGGAGCTGACTAAAAGAGGAGAGGAAGCACTAAAAATTCTACCCATAAGTGGGTGTGCATGAAGTTTGTTCACATGAAAAGATCGACGCTCTCCTTTCTACGTTGGGACTCCTTCTTTGGATAAAGTTTTGTGTCCTAAATTAGTTAGGACTTCTAATCAGATTTGGGCATCAGATCTATAAGAAACGAAGGTCTAACTATTGGGAATTATGTTCTAAAGTCAATCGTTTGACGATTGTGCTAATTATAAATGTATATGAATTGATAAATAATAAAAATTATTTGATATTTTTTTCATCACAAGATTACATCTTCTAACGAACTCCTATATTGTGATGAAGTTCTTGAAACTATTTTGATCAATAAAAGAGGATTTATCGTGTAGTCCTTAAATTGATTCACGATCAAACGATATGCTATTACTAGGATGATAGCGATATCAAGTGTAGATCGTTGTGTGCTATATGTGTTGGTTGTCCTCGTAATCCAATGGTATGAAGATACTGGTATAGTATACAGATGAGATGTAGAAGTACATCATCACTGAACATGATCAACTGCGAAGCACTCTGCTGTCAAGGGTAGCTCGCGAAGGGTATGGGTATAAGTGTCCCTCCGACCTGAGATCATCACGGTGGCTTACAAGTAACTCACTGTACTTTAGTGCCGAACTAACTGAGTTTTTAATTCAGTGATAAAATTTTTTTGGATACAATCAAGTACTTATCAAGTCAGTGTGTGAGTCAAGATGAGATTGATCCCTCCGAATTAGTAGGAGATATGCATCAGTATATTTTAATTTAGCAAAATCTGAGCTCGGGTAATTCATGTGATAGATTTGAAAAAGATTGAAATACAATGTGGATAACTTATCTAGGATTGACAGTTAAATTTTAGATCATCCTCGAGCTTTAGGATCAAAAGGATGAATTATACGGTAACCATACGCCAATAGGTTCTTGGATGTTACTTTGCCATCATTCGACCTATCCAGATGTCGGATAATCATTGCTAGATGGTTACATCTATTGGTTGAAAAAGTTATTCTTGTACTACCAACTTAGGTTTGAACCTATGGGGTCACACTCAAAAGAAGTTTTTGACTGATCATGTAGGTGATCAATGATTGAGAATCATTCAAGGGCTTAATCATCAATTCGATTGATGATTAATCTTATGTAAAAATTACAATAAATTAACTCACCAAGTGTTAGTAAATTAATAAAAAATTAACTAATAATTAAATTATTGAATAGCTCAATTTGATTGAGCAAAGAGGATTAAATAAAATCTAATTGAATTGGATTCAATTAGATTTGACTCGATTAGGTTATGAGATAATCTAATCGTTAAAGGAGAATTATCTCTGATTTGATCAGGACTTTGATTCAATCAATTCTTTATTTAATTAAAATTTTATTAAATATTTATAAATATAATTAGATTAAATTTTATATATTTTATTTAGGCTAAACCAGATGTGATTTGGTTTGAATTCAGATAAGAAGATTAAGAGTCTTTATTGGAATAGGACTTTTTTTCCTGCACCAATCTAGATTGCACGCCATATATCTCCACACACAAAATTATTTTTTCACACCAAAGAGTTTTTTCCCTTATCTATCTTACATCTAAATATAATTTGGTTTTGATAAAAGGAAGGTTCTGAAATTAGATTTTAAAATATTTCTTATCAGGAGAATCTGTTCTCATCTAGATCAACCTCTTCATGCCAATAAATTTTTTTCTCCTTATATGTGTGAGATTTTGAAGAGATTTTTTGTGAGAGATTAGTTAGAGAATGGATTTACTGTAAAAAAATATGGGAAGGGGTATTCCATACTTTTTGGCATAGTTTCGGATGTGGAATTATGAAGGGAGGCATAATCCTATAAGAGCCCAGGATCATTAAGACTCTTCACCCCACCTCCTTACACCTATAAAAAAGGCTTTTGTGGTTTCTTTTATGTGTGTAAGATACCAGAAGAGAGCTCTTCATGTAGTAGAATTTTGGATATGGTTCATGATGTAAAAAATAGAGAGGAGGGTCCTCTCTCTTAGGGTATATGCAAAAATCTGAATTTCAAATTTTTGATTCTAAGGGTTTGGAAGGAGGAAATAAATTAGAAAAAAATTATTTTCTTCTTTATCTTTCTTTCATCTCTTCATCTCCTCTACAAGTCCATCTTCAATCTCTAAAAAGATTTTAAAGATTTAAAAAAAAAATCCAGATCAGTCAAGAAGAATGTCTTCACATGAGCTAGCACTCCTGAGAAGATCAATTAGATCAGAGCTTCGAGTGGATTTTTTATAGAGGTTGGATGTATGTGTTGTTATAAGCAATCAGGAAAGATTCTCTCCACCATATCTCTCAGTAATGGAGATCGTCAACCTGTGATCAGGTATGGAGTTTTGAACTCATATTAGAAGTAGATGTGATTTACTGCTCAGATGCATGTATACTGATTTTATCTTTAGATTATTTCAGATTTTATATACAATGTAATATGTCATAGATCTTAGAGTAGGTTAATTTGATCATATATATGTTAGATTAATTTGATTAATCTAGTTATCTTCCATTATAATTTTTTCAAAAAATTTTTGAAATACATGCATGAAATCACCTACGCATCCCAACAGTGGTATCAGAGCCTAGGTTCGTTATGACATGATTTATGTACATATTAAATTTAAATTTAAATTTTATTTAGATTTGATATGTGATATTTTGATCTAAATTTAATTAATAGTTCATCGCACAAACTGACATAAGGTTGTCCTGTTGTAGGGTTTATCCCTTACAGTGAAAAGATTATCCTAGTTTGTGCTGATCGTTGATAAAATCTGATTTATGTCACACATGTGATGTTTATGATCTAATTTAGATGTGATCTAAGACTATAATTAGATCTGATATAATTTAGATTAGATCTAAATTCAAGCGTATATGATATGTGATTAGATTAGATGATCTGATTAGTTAGTACTTAGATTTGGTTGATCACCAGGCCGTCTGGTTATAGGAGCAAGAAGAGTTTAAAGGCTCTCTCTTCTCATTTGATGGGCTGCTCTTATGATGTGTAGGGTTGCCATGTGATTAGATCTCATAAAGAAGAACGTGAAAGGAAGAACTTACTTTTCTGCAAAATCTTAGATCTTGAAACCCTAGATGTTGTTGTATGTGATGCAAGTTGTAAAGAAGTTAGTTACATTTAATCTTGTTCAATCAAAATTATTTTGACTTAAAATCATAAAAAGTTTAGATTTGATCTAAAAGATTTTATGATTTACATGTGAAAATTAATTTCAAAATCTTAACCATATTGATGCAAAATTTAATTGAAAATTAAGTATAAAATCGATTAAATCTAGAATTATGAATTAAAGATCTAATGTCATTCGCATAAATATGGGGCATGGATTAGCTCAAATCAGATTCTCTCAATTAGATTAGACCGAAGGTTAGAATCAAAGAGTTAATGAACTAACTAGAGAAATTGATTAAATCTAATCAAATATTGAACTAGATTAAATCAGAGTTTCTCTAGAACTAATACAATAGTTGTAGATGGTCAAGTCCATATTTTTGATTAGACCAAATGGACCTTGATTATGGCTCAGTGGTTGAACCTGAATCATTAGGTTGGTCAAATTGAAACTAATTAATCAATTGGTGTCTAAGATAAGTTCAGCATTTCGATCGATAATTTTTAATTGAGAGCAGCTTACCTGATTATTTTGATGGTGTCTAAGGCAAGTTTAGTAGACCCTCCCATCGATCTCACTTACGTGGCCAATTTGGTGGATTATGTTTTGATGAGACTGCTAAGTGATTCGAGTTGATCCATGCCATTAAGATTGATCAGTGTGACAATCTAGGTGCTAGTTCAACCAGCATGATCTTAATCCAATTTAATGACTTGGTGAAGTCAGTAAAAAAATTATGGTTTACTGGTTGATCTCTTTTCAGCTCTTCTCTAAACTGATTCTTAAATCTTTTAAATTATTAGATTTATAAAATGAGCTAGTTATGGAGATAACTAGATCACAGCCTTCTGTTAAAGTGAATGATAATGGATCCATTATTTCTGATTGATATTGCAGGCACCATCCATCTAGTGTTCTCTCTAAATGATGGAATTATCATTCATCATATGATGACTCTACTGTACTATCTGATAATGGTTAAGTTAATCGAGCCATCTTCGGATGTGATCATTCATTAGTTAGAAATATTGAGTAGGTTCATGTTATTGGTTTGATCTGATTAAAACTTTCAGTAGAGGCCCATCGCTTATTGAAATAAAATCTGAGATAAAATTAATTATTAAAAATTATTTGAAGAAATAATTGATTGAGAACCTACCCATAGATGCATATGGGTTGATCGAGTCATCCTCGGGCTTGTATGCAGTCTGTGTGGATTCTAGTACCCACTAAAGAATTAAGATAATTTCTCAGATTGGAGATTGAGGCTATCAATTCGACTAAAATAGTGGGAGAACTTTTAGACTAAAGTCCAAGTCTTTAGGCTTAATCAATTCATAAACACAGAGGTCTTGTATTTTTTTTTAGTTATGGCTAGATGTACGTTGCTCCATTCACTGTTTGATTGTGACTGATTTATAGGATCCAACTTTGATAATTGGTATCGAAAGTTGCAAATAGTTCTGAGCAAGAATGAATCCTAAATATGATTATGGATCCAGCACTTGAAGTTCCCACATCCAACATATGTGATGCAATCAAAGGCACTTATCAGAAGTGGCGACATGATCAAATCACCATGTGGTATTTTTGAGAGCAGTAAAAAATATAAATTTAGTTGTAAATTCATTGATGCTTAAGAAAATTTTTTAAATGTTGAAGGAATTCTTTCGCACCTCTGAAGATATGTCTTCAATGAGGTAATAATTTTTTAAGAAAGAAAAGAGAAAAGAAGGTGCAAAAGAGTCATGCTTGGGCTAATAAGTCTGAACTAACAAAAAAGTCTAAGATTAATCTGGTCTGACAGAGTCTCTTGATCCGAATAGGCTAAGGAAGAGAAATCAGCAAATGATTGCTGAATAAGGTATTTATATGATAACACCTTATGATTTCTCTATCCGTGACACTACTGCTTAGATATTGGATATCGAAAATCCTTACAAATTGTTGCAACGACTTCAGGTTAGTAGAAAGTTTGAAAACTATAAGAGATTTATGAAGATTGGACTTGGAAGTTATGTTTCAATCCTGGTTTTAAAAATTTTTTGAGCCTATCTTCAATTCTAACAATATCATTTTAATGATTGTCACCATTGTCTAATGATTTTTCTGATTTCATTATGAATGATATCAAAATCATGTGGATAACTAAAAAATGATATTTGTGAATACTCACAGTCTGTTAGTGTATTGTACACAATCAAACAAACTCCTTGAAGTAGATAATGTCATGAAGCCTACCTTTGGCAATTTAGGTTCGATCATATAAATAAGAATAGGATTAATAGGCAATAATTCTTGAGGTCAATGATTGTGAATCATTGTCAACCTGTCAATTCCATCTCCTTAATAAGATGATCAAGTCATCTTTTGTTGGAAAAGGTGAACGAGCCAATGATGTTCTGAATTTGATACATATTGATGTATTGAATTTACGAACATGTTTGCCATAAATTTAGATTATTTAAAATATTTAAATAAATTTATAATAAGATAGAAAAACAAATTTGGAAGAGTATTAAAATTCTTCGATCAGACTAAAGAGAAGAATGCATTTCAAGTAAGTTTTGACATATCTAGAAGAGAATAAAAATTTTCTCTTATTGGAATCGACTTTGTTAGACATAGTTTGATCCATGATGGGATTTATAAGTCTGCCAGTCTCTATTTGAGGTTTTACTTTTAAGACTATTTGTTATGTTCGAAACTGAATTCTGAATTAATCAGTCGCAAAGACTCTATATGAGATATGGACTAGGCATAAGTCGATACTTTCTTACCTTAAGGCTTGGGAGTATTTAGTTTATGTCAAGTATTTGCAGACCGATTAGCTTGGATCCTAATCCTATATATATTATTTTGTAGTGTAACTCTAAAGAATCTAGGGATATAACTTCTACCTTGCTAAAGAATAAAAGTTGTTTGGCATTCTTTTTAGAAAAGGAGTATCTTGGTGAAGGTACTGATGCCTTTAATGTAAAACTTATGAAGTTCGACAGGTAGAAGAACTGACATAATCTAGTGAACCCATAGAATTGGATTTGATTGGATCAAATTCAGAATCCATTGTAGAGGCACCATTAAAGAATCTGGTAGAGTACCACATCCGTCGGATAGATACTTCAGTATCTAGTTCTGGGATGTGATCTCATTGAACTTGATGAGAACAACAAAGATTTAATCACCTACATGGATGCCATGCAAAGGTCCGACTCCAATTAATGGCTTGGAGCCATAGGTCTGAAATGGAGTCTATGAAGGTCAACGGTATATGGATACTTGTTGATCCACTCGAAGGCGTAAAGCCCATAGAGTATAAGTGGATCTTCAATAAGATCAGAATGGCGTAAATGAGAAGGTGGAGACCTACAAAGCTCATCTAATTGCCTAAGGATATTATCAACATTATGGTATTGATCATAACGAGATATTTTCTCTTGTGGCAATACTAAATATTTTGAAGTTGAAACGTGTATTTTGATAAGTGATCAAAATGCATGGCTTCGTTAAGAATGAAGAAAACCCTGTAAATACAAATGAGTTAATAGTTCTATGAGTGTATTTCTTATCTTGTATATGAATAAATTCTCTTAATCGGGAATGACATTCCTTATATTATAGGGAATAAAAGTTTCGCTATTATTATTGTTCTTCGTAAAGGACTTTCGAAAAAGCATCTCTCATCCTAAGGATGAAGATCTATAGAGATAGATTCTAAGAGGCTGCATAAGTTTTTTCAGTCTAACATACATATGGTGTTTATGAGTAGAATTTGTTCTATCATGTACACCATGTATGAGAATCAGATATGGTATACTTACTAAGGTAGTGAGTGGAGACCTGCAAGATCTGGATGAGAATCACTGGAAGGTCATCCTTAAGTATTTGAGAAATACTAAGAGCCGATGAATCGGTTATGGAGAATCTGACTTAAAAACTTGTAGTGTGTGACTCCAATTTTTAGTTAGACATAATAATAGCAAAAATATATTGGAATATATCCTTATCCTAAATAATGGAGTAATTTGCTAGAATGATTCCAAGCAGAGCAATATAGTCAAATTCAAATTGCGAGGCAGAATGTATTGCAGCATTCGATACTTGCAAAAAAGCTATATGATTATACAGGTTCACAGACAAGCTAGAAGTGGCACCCTTCGATGATGGTCCTGCTGTATTGTACAGTACTAGAGCCATAGCTCATGCTAAGGAGCTGAAGTCCCATTAGCTTATCAGGCATTTTGCATTACTACCACCTTATTCAGAAAAATCTGTTAAGGTGACGTCAATCTTTAGAAGATCGACAGAAAGGAGAACGTGATCAATCTATTTACTAAAAGCCTCAGTATCTAAGAGTTCTGAGATGATAAATCAAAAATGGATATGCAATACTATACTGATTGGCTTCAGTCCAAGTAGGAGTTATTGAAAATTGTATCCTAAAGTCAATCGTTTGATGATTGTGCTAATTATAAATGTATATAAATTGATAAATAATAAAAGTTATTTGATATTTTTTTCATCACAAGGTTATATCTTCTAACGAACTCCTATATTGTGATAAAGTCCTTAGGACTATTTTGATCGATAAAGGAGGATTTATCGTATAGTCCTTAAATTGGTTCACGACCAAATGATACGCTATTGCTAGGAAGATAGCGATATCAAGTATAGGTCGTTGTGTGCCATATGCGTTGGTTATCTTCGTAACCAAATGGTATGAAGATACTGGTATAGCATACAGATGAGATGTAGGAGTATATCATCACCGAACATGATCAACTGCAGAGCACTCTGCTATCAAGGGTAGCTCACGAAGGGTATAGGTATAAGTGTCCTTCCGATCTGAGATCACCACGATGACTTACAAGCAACTTACTGTACTTTGATATCGAACTAATTGAGTTTCTAATTTAGTGATGAAAGATTTTTGGATACAGTCGAGTACTTTTCAAGTCGGTGTGTAAGTCAAGATGGGATTGATCCCTCCGAATTAGTAGGAGACATACATCAATATATTTCAATTTAGCAAAATCTAGACCTGGATAATCCATCTGATGGATTTAAAAAAGATTGAAATACAATATAGATGACTTATCTAGGATTGACAGTTAAATCTTAGGTCGTCCTCGAGCTTTAGGATCAAAAGGATGAATTATACGTAACTATACGCCAATAGGTTCTTGAATGTTGCTTCACCATCATTCGACTTATCCGGACGTCGGGTCATCATTGCTAGATGGTTACATCAATTAGTTTAGAAAGTTATTTCTATGCTATCGACTTAGGTTCGAACCTATAAGGTCACACTCAAAAGAAGTTTCTGACTGATCATGTGGCTGATCAACGATTGAGAATCATTCAAGGACTTAATCATTAATTCGATTGATGATTAACCTTATGTAAAAGTTATAATAAATTAATTCATCAAGTATTAGTAAATTAATAGAAGATTAATTAATAATTAGATTATTGATTAGCTCAATTTGATTGAGCAAAGAGGATTAAATAAAATCTAATTAATTGGATTCAATTAGGTTTGATCCGATTAGGTTATGAGATGATCTAATCACTAAGGAGGAATTATCTCTGATTTGATCAGGACTTTGGTTCAATCAATTTTTAATTTGATTAAAATTTGATTAAAAATTTATAAATCTAGTTAGATTGAGTTTCATATATTTTATTTGGGCTAAATCAGATATGATTTGGTTTGGATTCAGATAAGGAAATTAAGAGTCCTTATTGGAATAGGACTCTTCTCCCTGTGCCAACTCAGATTGCACATCATATATCTATATACATAAAAATTATTTTGTATAAGATTTTTTTACACCAAAGAGTCTTTTCCATTATCTATCTCACGTCCAAATTTGATTTGGTTTTGATAAAAGAAAGGTTCTAAAATTAGATTTCAAAATATTTCTTATCAGGAGAATCTATTCTCATCCAGATCAACCTCTCCACGTCAATAAATTTTTTTCTCCTCATATGTGCATTTTGAGGAGCTTTTTTGTGAGAAATTAGTTGGAGAACTAATTTACTATAAAAAAATATGAAAAGAGGCATCCCATATTTTTTTGGCATATTTTAAGATATGAAATTATGAAGGGAGGCAGAATCCTGTAAGAGTTCAGGATCATTAGGACTCTTCACCCTACCTCCTTATATTCTTATAAAAAGGACTTTTGTGATTTTCTTTATGTGTGAAAAATATCATAAGAGAGCTCTTCACGTAGTAAAAGTTTGGGCATGGTTCATGATGTGAAAAATAGAGAGGAGGATCCTCTCTCTTGGGGTGTGTGCAAAAATCTAAATTTTAGATTTTTAATTCTAAGGTTTGGATGGAGAAAATAAATTAAAAAAAAATTATTTTCTTCTTCATCTTTCTTTTACCTCTTCATCTCCTCTAAAAGTCCATCTTCAATCTCTGAAAAAGTTTCAGAGATTTGAAAAAAAGATCCAGATCAGCCAAAAAAAAAATCTTCGCACGAGCTAGCACTCATGAGAAGACTGATCAGATCGAAACTTTGAGTAGATTTTTCGTAGAGGCCAATATGTGTGTGGCTACGAGCAACCAACAAGGATCCTCTCCACCATGTCTCTCAGTATCAGAGATCGTCAACCCGTGATCAGGTATGGAGTTCTGAACTCATATTAGAAGTAGATGTGATCTATTGCTCATATGCATGTATGCTGATTTTATCTTTAGATTATTTTAGATTTTATATGTAACGTAATATGTCATAGATCCTAAAGTAGGTTGACTTGATCATATGCATGTTAGATTAATTTGATTAATCTAGTTATCTTTCATTGTAATTTTTTTGAAAATTTTTGAAATACATGTATGAAATCGCCTATGCATCCCAATACTAACCACTGATCAAAAGGTCTTGGTTTTGTTCGATAAAGCAAAAGAGAAAAAAGTCTCAAACCATTGGTGAGTTGTGAGAGGATTTGTGTGACAAAAAAATAGATGGAGGCATCCCTTTTGTGTGTGGGTTTTATTAGCGCTACTCCTCTTGGCGTGATAAGCCCAAGCCATCCATCATCTTGACATGAAGGATCACATGCAAGATAAAAATTTTCTCCCTTCCTTCCTGCCTTCTGAAGGAGTGAAATTCCAGATCATCTTTCTTCCCTATAGAGCCTGGTGCGTGTGCGAAGTAGAGGGTCTGTGTGTTCAAACCTCGCAAGGTATGAATGTTGGAATTCAAAGTTTGGTGCATGCATATGTATTTCAAAACTTTATTTTCTAAACACCACAGTGGAGAACAAGATTAAAATATTTTTAATCTAATTATGCATGCATAAAAATATAAAACCACATAGATCTATCTCATATGCTGAAATTGATATATACTGAAATTCAGATTGTGATCAAATCACATACTTATTTGCAATCCTTTTCTTCAAATCTGAATATGAAAGAGAAGAGATTCTCTCTTAGCCGCATAAGTATTTGACCTCTATGAGTATCTATTTGGGATCAGCCTGGAACAGCCTTCTTCAATCTAAATTTTCTTCTCCAAAAATTCAGCCTGCTGAATCTGAACGAAGCCTAGATCTTGATCAACACTTGATCTCTTTCCTTGATCTTCTTCTTCTTCTCTTCTCTAGCCTTTCTCCTTACTTTGTGCTACTATAAAACACCAGCAACCAGCAAATAGGAGGGACGCCCAACAACTTGGGCGTGATGGACTTGGGACGTTCTAAGTAAGGGGGCGTGTGGGACGCCTAAGGGAGAAGGAGAAGGGAGAGGAAGAGAGGGCATGGGGACTTCTTCTAAGTGTGAGTGGCTGCTGGTTTGGATAATATAGAACTTTAAGGGTGTTAGGTTTCGGTGGTATTGTGGAAGGATTAGGTGATTAAAATTTTTCATTTGAAATAACTGATGCACCGAAAACCCTAATGCCTAGAAATCCTTGACTATATGAATCAAAGTACTATAAATTAAACTTGGATACGAAGCATACCTATAGTGCTAATCTTAATTTTATGAGACGTCCAAGTGTCCGTCCTCCAACAGTGACCCACACAAAAATTGAACCAAAGAAAGCGCTCCTTCTCCTTGCTTCAAGAGTTATAACCCCTAGAACTCTACTAGCCCTATAACGACAGGTTTCTCCAAGAACCTGACTCCACCCCCTTAGAACCTTCTCTAAACTTCTAATTATTCTTCTTTTGGATCCTCATAACCCTTGTTAGGATCAGATAAGGCTTTGTCTTAAATCTCAAAGCTGTCCTAAAACTAGGATGGGTTGTAAGAAAGAAAGGGGAGCAACAGAGAGAAATTGAAAACTCGATCTGAATGCCTCAGACACCTAGTGCCCAGGCCTTTATATAGCCACCAGAGGATGCAAAAAGAGAGAGACATGCCCCATCCAAGAGCTTATCTGATTAGATTATCAGAGAAGAGTTCCTTCAAGCAGAAGGACTCTTATCAATGACACGTCGATTAGCACCCTCATCTGCATGCACGACTAGAGAAGGATGTTTTTGCATGCCTTCTCAAATTAAAAAAATCCACAAAAATTTATGTGGATAGGAGACTCAATCCTAATCTCACATCACCTAATAAGGAGATCAAAAAATTCACAAAAGAAGTGATCCTCATACCTCTTCATGCAAATGCTGATCACCACATGGGCGCACATGTGAGGGAGCTTTCAGCATCCATTTGGCCATCTGATTAGTCTAGAAAAATTTATAAAATCACCAAAAATAGATTTTAAATATGAAAACTTCCACAAAAAATTGTTCCAATTTGAAAGTATTTGATCAGGAGAAGACTCTCCAAAATGTAGAGAGATGTGACGCTTCTGCACACTGCGAGAGACCCTTCTCGTTTTAATTTTTCTCCACCCTAAAATTTTAGAAAAAATTCATCTCATACTTTGATATATGCATCAAAGGATGGAGGGTGATATGGCTACCACACGCATCTTAATCCCATGTTAGAAGGACTCCTCCTTCTGCCCATGCCAATACTTGCATGCAAAACCTGTTTTGCGCTAAGAGTCCTTCACAATTTGGACTCTTCATTTTGGCATTAACATGGGATGTGGTACCCTAATTTAGGCTGCTTCCAGGTGTATGACCTAACCTAAATACCCACCAAATTAGGATAGCTAATTAACAAGGGATGAGACCAAATTGATCTCTGAAGGAGCAAGGGTTTCATACGTGCTAGCATGCTTACCAGAATCCTGATTGAATCCAAAATTCTAATCAATCTTTTTCAAAAGATCCTTGGTCAATTTTTATATGTGTGTGACCCATTGAGTTTCACATCTGGCCAACAGTAAGTCTAGATATAAGTTGATCAAATTTGATTAGACTTCAATCTAACCGATTTAGGTCCAATCAAGCTAACCCAAGTTCAACAATTAGAATCCTTTCTAATTGGCGATCGAATTAAACTCTTTAATTCGATCAAATCTACAAGTCAAGATTAATGTCTAGCAACGTATGATGACTATCCAGAAGATATAAAATTTGATAAAAATATCAAATATACCTTTCAGTGGCAAGTTACCGTATAATTCAATCCTTCAATCATCCCTGCACTCTGAATATGTTCATGAGTATGGAATCATGTCAAACTCAAACACATATTCATATCGATTCTCAATTAAGCAATGATGATTCTAATAAAGAAGCATTAGAAACTCTTTCTAATCTTCTTTCTACTTTTGACCAAAAGACTTTTTTCGAGTCATCTAAGAATGAGAATTCACAGGATGCGATCTCCTCTTACTAGGAGTGATCGATTCCATATTGACCTACTCACAACCTCCATACACACTCCACTATATCCAGAATATCTCGTACATGTCTTAATGCCATACTTGGGTATGAACTAAAATATGAGTTTATGTGCACAAGATTCTATGGTGGTCTCAGATCTAAGGATCATTTGCATAACTCCTACTTAGAGAATCATCTTTGACATGCAAGTAAGGCTTCCATAAGATGTTCTCTTTCATCGAGTCAATTCAATGGACTTATTTTTTAAATTAGCACCCTCTCCATCGAGCATACATAAGATGTACCAGTCTATCTAGAATATTGATCCCTGACTCAATGCTCCTATGATCAGAAATATTTAAGATTAGAATTTTAAGATTTTAGGTCTCACCAGCATGACCCATTCATGTCTCCTAAAATTATTGTCTTAATCTTTAGGGTTCATCATTATCTTAATCATAATAAGATGCAGCTAAAATGATGAATTAATACCTCAATGTCATTACATGAGTTAAAAAATTATAAAGAAAATTCTATCGCAATACACTTGCGATTGGCTTATAGAGTACTCTTCTTGCAATCTCCCACTTGCACTAAAGTCAATCGCCTTTGTATCTCATACAATCAAGATGGCGATCATATAGCTGCTATGGTATGGCTTTAGTAAATGGGTCAGCTATATTGTTCTTTGTATCTACTTGTTCCAAGACAACATCTTGTCTCTAATGAGATGGAAGTGTCTGAGGATGTGTTTGGATCTATAATGAGACCTAGGTTTCTTAGATTGAATAATGATCATAGTGATATCACAATAGAGTGACACCATTCCTTCAATCTCAAGAATGATCCCTAATTTCATGATAAATTTTTTCATCCAGACAGCTTCCTTAATAACTTTATTAGTAGCGATGTACTATGCCTTAGTAAGTGAATTAGCTACTGTCTGCTACTTGAAACTCTTTCAACTCACTGCCCCATCATTTAGGATAAACACGTATCCTGATATTGATTTGCTATCATCCAGATCAGATTGAAAATTAGAATCTATATATCTCTTTAGTTTCAACTCTGATCCTCCACCATATATAAAAAAAATATCTTGAGTCATTTTTAGGCACTTCAGAATATTTTTCATAGCTTTTCAATGATCCTTTCTTAGATCAGCTTGAAATCTACTAGCTACGCCAAAGCATAAGCTACATCAGGCCTGGTACATAGCATGCATACATAATTGATCCCACAGCTGAAGCATAAGAGATTTCATTCATGCTCTTCCTCTCTTTTGGTGTCTTAGGACATATTTTCTTAGAGAGACGTATACCATGACTTGCAAGCAGGTAACCTCTCTTACTTGCCTCTATATTAAACCTCTTTAATATGAGATTTTTGTACCATGATTAGGATAAGCGTAACATCCTGTTAGATTTATCTCTATAGATCTTTATACCCAGTATATAGGATGCTTTACCCAAGTCTTTCATGAAAAATTTATTCGATAGCTAAGTTTTGACTGATTGCATCATTGGGATATCATTCCCAATGAGCAGTATGTCATCGACATACAAAATCAAGAAGACAATAGCACTCCTATTTATTTTCTTATACACATATGATTCATCTTTATTTTTGATAAAGCCAAACTCTTTGACTGTCATATCAAATCGGATATTCCAGCTCCTCAAAGCCTGCTTTAATCCATAAAAAGATCTCATTAGCTTGTATACTTGATTTGCCCTCCCACTAAAGACAAATCCCTCTGACTGAGTCATATAGACCTCTTTCTCTAGATTACCATTGAAAAAAGCTAACATCTATCTGCCAGCTCTCATAGTCATAGTATGCTGCTATAGCAAGCAAAATTTTGATAGACTTGAGCATAGCCACTAGTGACAAAGTTTCATCATAGTCAATTCCTTGCCTTTGTCTGAAACTCTTTTGCCACCAAACTAGTTTTGTAGGTTTCTATTTGGCCATCTGCTTCGATCTTCTTTTTGAAGATCCACTTACACTCTATTGGGTCACACGCTCAGGTGCATCAACCAAAGTCCATACTTCGTTGGTGTACATTGAATCCATCTCAGATTCTATGACTTCTAGCCATCTGTCTGAGTCTCTACTCATGACAGTTTTCAAATAGGTCAGTAAATCATCATCCTGAATGATGTTGATCGAATTATCATTCTCAATGACAAAATCATATCTTAGAGGTGCTTGACGCACTCTATCTGACCTTCAAAGAGGAGGTATGTATTGTGGATGTACCTCATCCTTGGGTATTTTTGATTGAGAATCTTCTTATGGTTCAACCATAGGTATTTCTGGATCGATTTGTAGATCCTGAGCTTTCATAAGTTCAATATTGTTCCCACTGCCTCCTTCTTGGATAAATTTATTTTTTAAGAAAGTGGCGTGCCTACTAACAAACGCCTTTTGTTCAGTAGGATGGTAGAAATAGTATCCATTAGTTTTCTTAGGATATCCTACAAATCTATACTTGTCTGATCTAGCACTAAGCTTACATCTACAAATATTTTTGACATAAGCAGGACAGCCCTAAATATAGGCATCCTTCCCTTTTATATCTCATATGGATTGCTTACAACAGATTTTAAAGCACTCTGTTTAAAATATATATGGCAGTCTCTAAGGCATATCCCAAAAAAAATATTGGAAGATCAGTGAAGCACATCATGGACCGCACCATATCCATCAAAGTGCGATTCTTCCTTTCTACTACACCATTTAACTGGGTGTATAAGGAGGGGTCCATTCAGAGAAAATATCTTTACTTTTAAGATGATCAAAAAATTCACTGGATAAGTATTCTCTTCCTCGATTAGATCGAAGAACCTTGATATTTTTTCTAGTTTGTTTCTCGACCATACTTTGATATCCCTTGAACTTATCAAAGACTTCAGATTTATATTTCATAAGATATACATATCCGAACTTTAATAAATCATTTGTAAAGGTAATAAAATAGGAGTATCCTCCTCTGATCTGAGTTGTCATCGATCTACATACATCTGTATATATTAAGGCTAACAACTCATTCGCCTGCTCTCCATGTCCAGAAAATGGAGTTTGGTCATCTTACCCATGAGACAAGATTCACAAGTTTTAAATAATTCATAATCATATAGATCAAAGAATTCTTCTTTGTATAACTTATTTATCCTTGACTCACTAATATGACAAGACAGCAATATTAGAGATATGTGATATTCCTCTTCTCTCTTTCTTTTCACATTTCTTTCAATATAAAAAATATTTTATTGAGTGAAAGAATTAAAAGATTTTATCAATATATCCATTGCCATAAAATTCATTAGAAAAGAAAATGAGCATCCATTTCTCATTAGCCTTATTTCATAACAAAGATACAGAAATAATTTTTAATGACTTTTGACATGTAATAATAGTCTTTTAATTCTAAATTTTGTCTGAAGATAAATCAAGCATATAGGTTCCACAGCCTCTGTGCTAATGAACTCTCCACTTGTGTCATAAAGCTCGAGGTCACCTCTTTTCAGACCTTTGATATTCTGTAGTCACTGTAATGAATTATAAATATACGATCTATAAGTGGTATCTATTACCCAAATATCAGAGTCTGAGTCACTCAATGAAAAATAGGTCTGTATCATATACACACCTTTTAGTGCACACTTGCACCCTGCTTCAATCTTGCAAGATAATTCTTACAATTATTCTTTAATATCTAAATTTATCACAAATAATATCCATAGGATTCTTTTGCCTTCTTATTATTACTGACCAATCTAAGATTAGGAATATTCAGAATATTGGAGTTCTTCTCCGATATGAACCTAATTTGTAATTCCTCAACCAATCCACACAGTTGAGATCAGTCAACATAGTTTCATGCAGTAAAAATAAAGAAACCATAATGCAAAACAATAATATAAGCGGACCACTCATATTTGATATACATAACTAGATGAAACTTTTAACTATTATGTCTTCCACTATTTTATCAAATATCATAGCCTTTCCTATGGTAAACGAGAAATTCTAATCTGATTTCTTAATGGAATTGAGATCCTAATCTCTCAATGAAGCCTTGTGGATATCACAACAAATCTCAATGAGTTCAAAGATAGAAAAATCTATCCAATTGCATCTCATGCAACTCTCAACATAATCTTACCTCTAAAAATACTCATAGTCTTGTGACATCACAACAAACTATAGTATTTTAGTTAAGTCAAATCTTTCATTTTCATATAGTCATATTTGAAAAATATTATCTTGTAGATATCAAACAAAGCAACATATCCAAAATATACCGTAAAGCATCTAATATGCACCAAGACAAACCCACATCAATTTTCATAGCAAGCTTGTGGATATCACAATAAACCTACTATGATTTTTGATAGAGTATTGACTAGGCATGAAGGAAGACATATATAGTGTTTAAAATACTGACCTACCTTCATTCAAGATTCGAACTAATCCAATTGGCCAAAAAAGTTTAAGATTGGTGAGGGTCCCCTGTTGCTTTTTTAGACACAATAAAATTGGCCAGTCAGCAATGGAACAATTAAATAACCACTGCACTTGAAACACTCCTTAGACACCAATTGATTAATCGATTCAAAAAATAGGTTAGCTACTGGTTCACAATACTACGACTTAATATAATTTTTATGAGGACTTTACTGATCTCAACACACCCTAATTCAATCAATCACAATCATGCACTATTATAGTTGTATCTTAACAATCATAACAACTAATCATGGTATCTTATCATATCTCTAAATATGAAAAATAATCATACAACATGATTATAACTAAGCATCTCATATTAGGAAATATTCTAAAGCCAATATATGACGAATGTGCTAACTATAATTGTATATGAATTGATAAAATAATAAAACTTATATGATATTTTTTCATCACAAAGTTGCATCTTCTAACGAACTCTATGTTATGATGAAGTCTTAGGACTACTTTGATCGATAAAGGAAGATTTATCGTGTAGTCCTTAAATTGGTTCGCGACCAAACGATATACTATTACTAGAGATAACGATATCAAGTGTAGGTCGTTATGTGCCATATACATTGGTTGTCCTCGAAACCAAATGGTATGGAGATACTGGTATGGCATGCAGATGAGATGTAGGGTACATCATCACTGAACGTGACCAACTGCGGAGTACTCTGCTGTCAAGGGTAGCTCGCGAAGGGTATGGGTATAAGTGTCCCTCCGATCTGAGATCACCACAGTGACTTGTAAGCAACTCACTGTACTTTGATGCCAGACTAACTAAATTTTTAATTCAGTGATAAAGATTTTTGGGTGCAATCAAGTACTTGTCAAGTCGGTGCGTGAGTCAAGATAGGATTGACCCCTCCGAATTAGTAGGAGATATGCATCAGTGTATTTCAATTTAGCAAAACTTGGCTCGAATAATCTATATGATGGATTTAAAAAAGATTAAATATAATGTAGATGACTTATCTAGGATTGACAGTTAAATTTAGGTCATCCTCGAGTATTAGGATCAAAGGGATGAATTATATAGTAACCATACGCCAATAGTTCTTGAATGTTGCTTCACCATCATTCGACCTATCCGGACGTCGGATCATCATTGCTAGAAGCTTACATCGATTAGTTCGGAAAGTTTTTCTATACTACGATTTAGGTTCAAACCTATGAGGCCATACTCAAAAAAAATTTTAACTATCATGTGGCTGAACAATGATTGAGAATCGTTCAAGGGCTTAATCATCAATTCGATGATGATTAATCTTATGCAAAATTATAATAAATTAATTTATCAAATATTAATAAATTAATAAAAAATTAATTAATAATTAAATTACTGATTAGTTTAATTTGATTGAGTAAAGAAGATTAAATAAAATCTAATCAAATTAGATTCAATTAGGTTTGTCCCGATTAGGTTATGAGATGACCTAATCACTAAGGAGAATTATCTCTGATTTGATCAAAACTTTGATTCATCAATTCTTAATTTAATTAAAATTTGATTAAAAATTTATGAATCTAATTAGATTGATTTATATATTTTATTTGATTAAACCAGATGTGATTTGGTTTGGATTCAAATAAGAAATTAGGAGTCCTTATTGGAATAGGACTCTTCTCCTGCGCCAACCCATTTGTATGCTATATATCTCCATGCACAAAATTATTTTATATGATATTTTTTTATACTAAAGAGTTTTCCCTTATCTATCTCACATCTAAATCTAATTTGATTTGGATAAAGAAAGGTTCTAAAATTGGATTTCAAAACAATCATTATTAGGAGAATCTATTCTCATCCAGATCAACCTCTTCACGCCTATAAATTTATTTCTCCTTATATGTGCAATATTTTGAGGAGATTTTTTGTAAAGATTATTTGAAGAACTGATTTACCATAAGAAAATATAGAAAGAGGTGTCCAATATTTTTTGACATATTGTTGGACATGGAATTGTGAAGGAGGTGGAATCCTATAAGAGTCCAAGATCACTAGGACTCTTCACCCCATCTCTTTACATGCCTATAAAAGGGGTTTTTGTGTTTATTTTATGTGTGTATGATACCAGAAGAGAGTTCTTTATGTGGTAGAAGTTTGGCATGGTTCATGATATGAAAAATAGAGAAAAAGATCCTTTCTCTTGGATTATGCACAAAAATCTGAATACCATGTTTTTAATTCTAAGGATTTGGGAAAGAGAATAAATTAAAAAAAATTATTTTTTTTAATATTTTTCTACCTCTTCATCTTCTCTAAAGTTAATCTTCAACCTCTAAAAAGTTTTAAATTTAAAAAAAGATCCAGATCAGTCAAGAAGAAGGTCTTCGCGTGAGCTAGCACTTCCGAGAAGATCGATTAGATCGAGCTTCGAGTAGATTTTCCGTAGAGACTGGATGCATGTATGGCTGTGACCAACTATAAGGATCCTCTTCACCATATCTCTCAATAGTAAAGATCGTTAACCCATAATCAAGTATGAAGTTTTGAACTCAGATTAGAAGTAGATGTGATCTACTGCTCACATGCATGCATGCTGATTTTATCTTCAGATTATTTCAGATTTTATATGCAACATAACATGTTATAGATCCTAGAGTAGGTTGATTTGATGATTAGATCATAAGAATATTAGATTAATTTCATTAATTTAGTTATCTTTCATTGTATTTTTTTCAAAAAAAATTTGAAATACATGCATAAATCGCCTACGCATCCCTAAAGTGGTATCAGAGCCTAGGTTCGATATGACATGATTTATGTGCATATTAAATCTAAATTTAATTTAATTTAGATCTGATATATGATATTTTGATCTAAATTTAATTAATGATTGATCACCAAACTAACATAAAGTTATTCTGCTATAGGATTTACCCCTTACAGTGAAAAATTGTCCTAGTTTGTGCTGATCTTTGATAAAATCTGATTTTATATCATGCATGTGATATTTTTGATCTGATTTAGATATGATCTAAATTATAATTAGATCTGATATAATTTAGATTAGATCTAAATTCATGCATATATGATATGTGATTAGATTAGATGTTCGATTAACAAGTACTTGGATTAGGTTGATCATCAGGCCGTCCGGTCATAGGAGCAAGAAGATTTTAAAGGCCCTCTCTTTCCATTTGATAGGGTGCTTTTATGATGTGTAGAGATGCCATGTGATCAGATCCATGAAGAAGAATATGAAAGGAAGAACATATTTTTTATAAAATCCTAGATCTTGAAACCCTAGGTTTGTTGTATGTGATACAAATTGTATGAAATGTAAGACATCTAATCTATATGATTAAAATTATTTTAATCATAAAAAAATAAAATTTTAAATCATAAAAATTTTAAATATGATCTAAAAATATTATGATTGATTTTATTTTAGTATTATGTAAGAATTTTTAGATCTAAAATTCTTGAATCATACTCGCACAATTATAGAGCGACCTAATTTTGAACTGAGTCACCTAGTCTCTATGTGTAGCCAGATCAATGTTGATTGGGTCGATCCAATTTTAGAATAAAAATTTTTACATAATATTTATTATAAATTATTTATAAAATAAAAGATTGAAGTTGTTTCAAATCATAACCAAATCTAAACCCATGTTGATGCTGAACTTAATTGAAATTAAGGGCAGAATCGATTAGATCTATAATTGTGAATTAAAGATCTAATGTCATTCGTATAAAATATGAGAGCATGGGTTAGCTTAGATCAGGTCTCTTAATGGGTTAGACCTAAGGTTAGAATCGAAGAGTTAATGACTAATTAGAAAATTGATTAAATCAAACCAAATGTTGAATTAGATTAAAATCAGGATTTTTCTGGAACCAATACAATAGTTATAGATGGTCAAGTTCATATCTTTGATTAGATCAAATGGACTTGATTATGGCTCAGTGGTTGAACTCGAATCATTAGGTTGGTCAAATCAAAACTAATTAACCAATTAGTGTCTAAGATAAGTTCGATATTTCGATCGGTGGTTTTTAATTGGGAGTGACTTATCTGACCATTTTGATGGTGTCTAAGGCAAGCTTAGTAGATCCTCCCATCGATCTCACTTATCTGGCCAATTTGATGAATTATATCTTGATTAGACCGCTAAGTGATTCGAGTTGACCCATATCATTAAGGTTGATCAGTGTGACTAATCTAGATGTCATTTCACTAGCATAACCTTGATCTAATTCAATAATTTAGTGAAGTCAGTGGAGGATTGTGATTTACTGATTGATCTCTTCTATCTCTTTCTAAATTGATTCTTAAATTTCTAAATTATTAGATCCATAAAATGAGCTAGTTATGGGGATAACTAATTATAGCCTTCCATTAAGGTGAATGATAATGATCCATTATTTCTGATTGACATTGTAGGCGCCATCCGTTTAGTTTCTCTCTGAATGATAAATTATCATTCATCATATGATGACTCTGTTGTACTATTGATGATGGTTGATTGATCGAGCCATCCTCGAGCCTGATCATTCATTAGTTAGAAATACTGAGTAGGTTCATGTTAATGGTTTGACCTAATCGAAACTTTCAGTGGAGGCCCATCACCTACTGAAAAAATAAAAAAACTTTGAGATAACCAAAGCCCATCCTCAGGCCTGTATGCAGTCTATGTGATTCTAGTATCTACTAAAAATTAAGATAATTTTTTGGATTAGAGGTAGAGGCTACCAATTGACTAAAATAGTAGGAGAACTTTAGACTAAAATTCAAGTCTTTAGGCTTAATCAATTCATAAACATAGAGTCTTGTATTTTTTTTCAGTTATGACTAGATGTTCGTTGCTCTATTCACTGTTTGACAGTGACTAATTTATAGGATCCAACTTTGATAATTGGTATCGAAAGTTGCAAATAGTTTTAGAAATGAATGGATCTAAATATGATTATGGATCCGCACCTGAAGTTCCACATCCAACACATGTATACGATCAAAGGTACTTATCAGAAGTAGCCACATGATCATATCACCATGTGGTGTTATTAGAGCAACAAAGAACGAATTTAGTTGTAAATTCGATGATGCTCAGTGGAAAAAATTTTTAAATATTGAAGGAGTTCTTTTGCACCTCTGAAGATGTATCTTCAGTGGGATAATAATTTTTGAGAAAAAAAAGAAGGTACAAAAGAGTCATACTTGGCTAATGAGTTTGAACTGATAAAAGAGTTTAAGGTTAATCTGATCTGGCAGAATCCTTAATCCGAATAGGCAAAAGAAGAAAAATCAATAAAGGGTTGCTGGACAAGATACTTATATGATAACATCTTATGATTTTTCTATCTGTGACACTACTACCTGGATATTGGATATCGAAAATCCATGCAAATTGTTGCAACGACTTCAGATTAGTAGAAAGTTTGAAAACTGCAAGAGATTTCTGAACATTGGAGTTGAAGTTATGTTCCAATCCTGGTTTTAAGAATTCTCGAGCTATTTTTAATTCTAACAATGTCATTTTAGTCATTGTCACTATTGTCTAATGATTTTTATGATTTCATTATGAATGATGTCAAAATCATAGGGACAACTAAAAATGATATTTATGAAAGTCATAGCCGTTAGTGTAATGTACACAACAAACAAACCTAAAGTAGATAATGTCACAAATGTTTACCTTTGACAATTTAGGCTCGATTATATAAATAAGAATAGGATCAACAAAAATAATTCTCAAAGTCAATGATTGTGAATCATTGTCAACCTGTTAATCCTATCTTCTTATTAAAATAATCAAATCACCTTTTGTTTAAAAAGATGAACGAGCCAATGACATTCTGAATCTGATACATACTGATGTATTAGATCTACGAACATGTTTGCCATAAATTTAGATTATTTGAAATGTTCAAATAGTTTCATAATAAGATAGAGAAACAAACTTGAAAGAGCATTGAAATTCTTCGATCAGATTGAAAAGGAGAATGCATTTCAAGTAAGTTTTGACATATCTAGAAAAAAATAAGATTCTCTCTATTGGAGTCAACTTTATTAAACATAGTTTGATCCATGATGGGGTTTACAAATCTGTCAGTCTCCATTTGAGGTTATGCTCTTAAGACTATTTGTTATGTTCTGAATTAGATTTTGAATTAATCAGTCGCAAAGACTCCATATGAGATATAGATTAGGCATAAGCTGATACTTTTTTACTTTAGGATTTAGAAGTGTTTTTTTATATCAAGTATTTGTAGACAGATTAGCTTGAATCTTTATCTATATATATTATTTTATAGGATATCCTAAAGAATCTAGGGATATAACTTCTACCATACTAAAAATAAGAGTTGTTCGATATTTCTTTCAGAAAAGAGTACCTTGGTGAAGGTATTGATGCCTTTAATGTAGAACTTATGAAGTTCGACAGGTAGAAGAACCGACACAATCTGGTGAACCCATAGAATCAAATTTGATTAGATCAAACCTGAATCTATTGTAGAGGCACCATTAAGGAGATCCGATAAAGTATCGTGTCTGTTGGATAGATATTTTGATTTCTAATTTCAGAACGTGATCCTATTGAACTCAATGAGAACAACAAAGATTTGATCATCTACATGAATGCCATGCAAAGATTCGACTCTGATTAATGATTAGAGCCATAGGTCCAAAATGGAGTCCATGAAGGTCAATAATGTATGGACACTCATTATTCACTCGAAGGGTAAAGCCCATAGAATGTAAGTGATCTTTAATAGGATCAGAATAGCGTAGATGAGAAGATAAGACCAACAAAACTCATCTGATTGCTTAAGGATATTGTCAACATTATGGTATTGATCATAACGAGATATTTTCTCTTGTAGAATGCTAAATATTTTGGAGTTGAAATGTGTATTTTGGTAAGTGATCAAAATGCATGGCTTCATTGAGAACGAAGAAGAACCCTGCAAATACAAATGGATTAATAGTTTTATGAGCGTATTTCTTGTTCTGTATGTGAATGAAATTTTTTAATCGAGAATGAATTCTTTACATTACAGAGAATAAAGATTTGCTGTTATCATAGTTTTCATAAAAGACTTGGGAAAAATATCCTTCATCCTAGGGATGAAGATCTATAGAGATAGATCTAAGAGACTACTTGAGTTTTTCTGATCCAACATACATGGGTGTTTATGAGTAGAATTTGTTCTTTCATTATATCATGTATGAGATCGGATATGGTATACTCACTAGGTAGTGAGTGGATACTTAAAAGATCTAGATGAGAATCACTAGAAGGTCATCCTTAAGTATTTGAGAAATACTAAGGATTGGTGACTTGATTATGAAGAATCTGACTTAAAACTTATGGAATATGACTCTAATTTTTAGTTGGATATAATAATAGCAAGAATATGTCGGAATACATCCTTACTTAAATAATGGAGCAATCTGCTGGAAAGATTCCAAGCTGAAAAATATAGCCAAATTCAAATTGTGAGGCAGAATGCATTGCACATTCGACGCTTACAAAGAAGCTATGCGATTGTACAGGTTCACTGACAAGCTAGGAGTGGCACTCTCCAATGATGGTCCTACTATATTGTACAGTACCCAGCCATAGCTCATGCCAAGGAGCAAAGTTCCATTAGCTTACTAGGCATTTTGCATTGCTACCACCTTATTCAAAAATCTATTAAGGTAACATCAATCTTTAGAAGATCGGCGAAAGGAGAACTTGACCAACCTATTTACTAAAGTCTCAGTATCTAGGAGTTCTAAGATGATAAATTGAAGATGGATATATGATACTATACTGATTGGCTTTAGTCCAAGTGAGAGTTGTTGGAAAATATATCCTAAAGCCAATCGTGTGATGATTGTGCTAACTATAATTGTATATGAATTGATAAAATAATAAAATTATATGATATTTTTTTATCATAAGATTGATCTTCTAACGAACTCCTATATTGTGATAAAATTCTTAAGACTACTTTGATCAATAAAAGAGAATTTATCGTATAGTCCTTAAACTGGTTCACGATCAAACGATATGCTATTACTAGGACGATAGCGATATCAAGTGTAGGTCGTTGTGTGCCATATGCGTTGGTTGTCCTCGTAACCAAATAGTATGAAGATACTGATATGGCATGCAGGTGAGATATAGGGGTACATCATTACTGAATGTGACCAACTACGGAGCACTCTGTTGTCAGCAGTAGCTCGTGAAGGTATGGATATAAGTGTCCCTCCGACCTGAGATCACCACAGTGACTTGCAAGTAACTCACTGTACTTTGATGCTAGACTAACTAAGTTTCTAATTTAATGATGGAAGGTTTTTGGGTGCAGTCAAGTACTTGTCAAGTCGGTACGTGAGTTAAGATAGGATTGACCCTCTGAATTAGTAGAAATATGCATTAGTGTATTTCAATTTAGCAAAATCTGAACTCGGATAATCTATGTGATGGATTTGAAAAAGATTAAAATATAATATGGATGCCTTATCTAAAATTGATAGTTAAATCTTAGGTCATCTTCAAGTATTAGGGTCAAAGGGATGAATTATATAGTAACCATACGCCAATAGATTCTTGAATATTCTTTCCATCATTCGATTTATCTGAACGTCAATCATCATTGCTAGATGGTTACATCGATTGATTCAGAAAGTTATTTCTATATTACCAGCTTAGGTTCGAACATATGGGGTCATACTCAAAAGAAGTTTCTAACTGATCATGTGGCTGATCAATGATTGAGAATCGTTCAAGGCTTAATCGTCAATTGATTGATGATAACCTTATGCAAAAGTTGTAATAAATTAATTCATCAAATATTAATAAATTAATAAAAATTAATTAATAATTAAATTACTGATTAGCTCAATTTGATTGGGCAAAAAAGATTAAATAAAATCTAATCGAATTGGATTCAATTAGGTTTGTCCCGATTAGGTTATGAGATGACCTAATCGCTAAGAAGAATTATCTTTGATTTGATCAGGATTTACTTCAATTAATTCTTAATTTAATTAAAATTTTATTAAAATTTATCAACCTAATAGATTAGATTTTATATATTTTATTTGGACTAAACCAGATGTGATTTGGTTTGGATTCAAATAAGAAAATTAGAATCCTTATTGGAATAGGACTTTTCTCCCTACGCTAACCCAGTTTGCATGCCATATATCTTTATGCATAAAATTATTTTGTGTGAATTTCTTTGTACTAAAGAGTTTTTTTCTTATCTATCTCATATCCAAATTTAATTTTATTTTGATAAAAAAAAAGTTCTAAAATTAGATTTTAAAATAATCCTTATTAGGAGAATCTGTTCTCATTCAAATCAACCTCTCCATACCAATAAATTTATTTCTCCTTATATGTGTGACATTTTAATAAGATTATTTGTAAAAAATTAGTTATAGAATTGATTTACTATAAAAAAATATAAAAATAGGCATCCCATATTTTTTGGTATATTATTGGATATAGAATTATGAAGGGAGATGGAATCCTATATGAGTCCAGGATCACTAGGACTCTTCACCCCACCTCTTTATATATCTATAAAAGGGGTTTTTATGGTTCTTTTTATGTATGTATGATTCTAGAGGAGAGTTCTTCATGTGGTAGAAGTTTGGGTATGATTTATTATGTGAAAAATAGAGAGAATGATCCTTTCTCTTAGGATGTACGCAAAAATCTGAATACTAAATTTTTAGTTCTAAGATTTGGAAAGAGAGAATAAATTAGAGAAAAAATATTTTTTTCTTTATCTTTCTTCTACCTTTTCATCTCCTCTAGAAGTTTATCCTTAACCTCTAAAAAAGTTTCAAAAATTTGAAGAAAGATCTAGATCGGCCAAGAAGGTCTTCGTGCGAGCTAGCACTCCCGAGAAGATCGATAAGATCGAGACTTCAAGTGAATTTTTTGTATAGGTCGGATGTGCGTGCGGCGGCAAGCAACCAGCAAAGATCTTCTCCACCATGTCCTCAGTAGCAGAGATCATCAACCCATGATTAGGTATGAAGTTCTGAACTCAGATTAGAAGTAGATGTGATCTACTGCTCACATGCATGCATGCTGATTTTATCTTCAGATTATTTTAGATTTTATATGCAACACAACATGTAATAGATCTTAGAGTAGGTTGATTTGATAATTAGATCATATATATGTTAGATTAATTTCATTAATTTAGTTATCTTTTGCTATAATTTTTTCAAAAAAATTTTGAAATACATGTATGAAATTGCCTATGGATCCCTACATCTCAAGCATATCACATATGCATGAAGGTCTAATAATATGCATGAACATAAAATACTCTTTTCATGATTCTTCTTTTTGAGATATCATAGTGGCACCCCTACATGTAATAAGAGTACCCTATGGAATAGGAAGAGAGGATTTCTAAACCCTACTTGCTCTTATGATCGGATGACCTGATGATGAATCTCAATTAGAGTACTAAGCTACTAAGAAAGATTTTATACATACATCATATATTTTATATTTAAAATATATCTTTAAGACATGCTAGGGTTTTGATGTTCAATCGGGTTTAACCCTTGTCCCGACTTGAACCAAACCAAAAAATCATGCTTGATCATAATTAAGATAATAATTTAACCTTTGATTATATAGATCAAGATAGGCTCTGATATCACTGTTGGATTTTGATGGCACAGCAGAAAGATTAGGTGTTTAAATTTTTTATTTGAAACACCCAATGCATCGAAAATCCTAATGCCTAGAAACCCTTGACTATATCAATCAAAGTACTATAAATTAAACTTGGATAAGAAGTATACCTATAGCGCTAATTCTAATTTTCATGAGGTGTCCATGTGTCCGCCCTTCAATAATGATCCATACAAAAATTGAACCAAAGACAGCACTCCTTCTCTTTGTTCAAGAGTTCTAGCCCCTAGAACTCTACTAGCCCTGTACCGGTCAGGTTTCTCCAAAACTTGACTCCACCCTCTCAGAACCTCCTCTGAACTTCTAATTCTTCTTCTTTTGGATCCTCACAACTCTTGTTAGGATCAGATAAGGCTTTGTCTTAAATCCGAAAGCCTTGTCCTAAAACTAGGATGGGTTGTCAGAAAAAAGGAGAGCAATGGAGAGAAATTGGAAACCCGATCTGAATACCTCGGATATCCAACATCTAGACCTTTATATAGCCACCAGAGGGATGCTAAAAGAGAGGGACATCCTCCATCCACAAGGCTTATATGATTAGATTATCAGAGATAAGAGTTCCTTCAAGTAGAAGGACTCTTATCAATGATACGTCGATCAGCACCTTCATCTGCACGCGTGACCAAAGAAGGGATGTTTTTGCATCCCTTCTAAATCAAAAAAATCCACAAAAATATATGTGGATAGGGGACTCAATTTAAATCTTAGATAACCTAATAAAGAGATCAAAAAATTTATGAAAAGAAGTGATCCTCACACCTCTTCACGCAAGTGCTGATCACCGCATGCGCACACATATGAGGGACATTCCAGCATCCGTTTGGCCATCTGATGAGTCTGAAAAAATTTTAGAAAAATCAAAAAAAATATCTTATCAAATGTGAAATATTATCATAAAAAATTATTCCAATTTGAAAGCATTTGATTAGGAGAAGGACTCTTCAAAATGCAGAGAGATGCGATGCTTTTGCGCGCATGCGCGAGAGACACTTCTCATTTCTAATTTTTCTCCACCCCAAAAATTTTATAAAAAATCCATCTCATACTTTGAGATATGCATGAGAGGATGGAGGATGATATGGGCTACCACACGTATCTTAATTCCATGCTAGAAGGACTCCTCCTTCTTCCCATGCCAACACTTGCACTCAAAACTTGTTTTGTGCCAAGAGTCCTTCACAATTTGGACTCTTCATTTTTGATGTTAATATGGGATGTGGTGCCCCAATTTAGGCTGCTTCCAGGTGGCATGACCTGACCCAAATGCCCACCAAATTGGGCTAGCTAATTAGCAAGGGATGAGACCAAATTGATCTCTAAAGAAGCAAGGATTTCCACACATGCTAGCATGCTTACTGAAATCCTAATTAAATCCAAAATTCTAATCAACCTTTTTCAAAAGAATTCTTCGCCAATTTTTATATGTGTGTGACCCATTGGGTTCTACATCTAGCCAGCAGTAGGTCTGAGTGTAAGTTGATCAAATTTGATTAGACTTCAATCTAACCGATTTAGGTCTAATCAAGCTAATCTAAGTTTAACAATTAGAACCGTTTCTAATTGGCAAGATTAACGTCTAGCAATGTATCATGACTATCCAGAAGATGTGAAATTTGATGAAAATATCAAATATATCCTTCAATGGTAAGTTATCGTGTAATTCAATCCTTCGATCATCCCTGCACCCTAAATATATTCATGAGTATGGAATCATGTCAAACTCAAACACATATTCATATCGATTCTCAATTAACCAATGATGGCTTCAATAATGAAGTATTAGAAACTTTTTCTAGTCTCCTTTCTGCTTTTGATCAAAAGACTTTTTTTGAGTCATTTAGGAATGAGAATTCACAAGATGCGATCTCCTCTTACTAGGAGTAATCGATTTCATGTTGACCTGCTCACAACCTCCATACACACTCCATCATATCCAGAACTCTCCGTACATGTCTTAATGCCATGCCTGGATATAAACCAAAATAAATTTATGTGCACAAGATTCTATGATGGTCTCAGATCTAAGGATCACTTGTACAACTCTCACTTAGAGAATCATCTTTGACATGCAAGTAAAGCTTTCATAAGATGTTCTCTTTCATCGAGTCAATATAGTAGACTTATTTCTCAAATGAACACCCACATCTTTGTATTAGTGTTCCATATACAAGTGGCTAGTGAGATCTGCCACCCTCTCCATCGAGCATATATAGGATGTGCCAGTCTATCTAGAATATTGATCCTCGATTTAATGCTCTTACGATAAAAATATTTAAGATTAAGATTTTAAGATTTTAGGTCTCACGAGTATGACCCATTCATGTTTTTTAAAACCATTGCCCTAATCTTTGTGATTCATTATTATCTTAATCATAATAAGATACAGCTAAAATGATGAATCAATACCTCAATGTCATTACATGAGTTGAAAATTATAAAGAAAAGTTCCATCACAACACACTTACGATTGACTTATAGGGCACTCTTCTTTCAAGGAGTGATCCTTTTAAATAGGCACAAGGATTGAATCCTATTCAATCACATAATACAAGTTCTACTTGCATTGGATTTTCTATTAACTTAAGTTATCCAACTTACTTTAAGAGACCCTATAGATGCCAATAATTGGAGCCCTTACACCCATAATTAGACACCCCAAAATACATCCAAGAGAGTCCCATAGGAAAACTAAAGGCCCTCTAATCAATGGATACACCCAACTTGATCAAATCAAGGTGGTATCCAAAAATAACTATCAAAGAAATTAATTAGGACTTGCACCCTTAATTTATATGATCCATAACCTTAGACACCCAACAATTAGAGTCTCATGAATCTTATTCATGTAGGTTATTAGCAGGTAATTAAGTTTGAATTATCTTATCAAATAAGTAATTCCAACGAAAAGAGAAATTGGATCCAACCATGTGCTAGTAAGGTTACCATGAACTCAATGGGTTTCTCTAAACCCAATTGATACTTCATAAGCTCAATTACTTATTTCAGACCTAATCTCTTTATTGTGTGACCCTATAGGTTCAATTCTATCTGGTAGTGAGATATACAATGATCTCTATCATCGTATCATTGAAATTCTTTTCAATGGATCGGAACAATTCTACTCTAACTCAGCAAAGATTATCGATCCAAAACAATCCTAGTGAGCTCTCACAATCCACCAGTAGTATCTAGCAGTATGTAGTGGTAACTCAGTAGAACTGAAATGAACCTCTAGATGTAGTTAATGTGTGATTCAGTCCTTCTATTGTGAGTTCCGACTAGATGGCAGGTCATAGAGAAATTGTCAAATCTCAACATCAGTCATATGATAGATTCAATTAGCTCAAGTCCAGTTATGACTTCTATGAAAACTCTTTTCCATCAATCACACTGTTGTAGCCACAGACTCTTGGACTTAGCCTTTCAAATTTTATAGGACTACTCCTCTCAATCAAGATCGGTAGATCCTATCTTGATACGTGCCTTACCCCTACAGTAGACCAACTGTCGCCAATATCCACTATAAGGGCTCATTGAGACCCATATTTATGTGTCAGTCAAACTCCAGCAGTCTCACTATGAGTAGCAGTACCATCTCAAGTCAAAGGATCAGTCACACAACTACAGCATCGAGACAATCACTGACAATCGAATAGAAATCTAAGTGATCTCTCGAATGGTCACGCTTAGTACTAGTTGTTCTCTAACAACCATCCCTACTTATCACCCAGTGTCTCTACACTGTAGACTAGAGACCCATCTATCTCAAAGAAAGTGATTTGTGCGCTAGTCTATCCAGATCTATCACCGTCCTCATGATGATCCTATGATCGGAAGCATTTAAGAATTAAATACATGTCTCTAATTCTTAATACCCTGAGAATATGTATTGAAACTAATTCTATGGATGATTCAAGAACACATCACATTAATGAAAAAGAACTTATCCTTTTATTGATCATATCAATATATTAAATACAAAACTATGCCCTAGATTTATTATAATGTGTCAGTCATATTGATTTCTAGGACATACATCTAACAATCTTTCACTTGGACTAAAGCCAATTGGACATAAATCTAAGTCCCATCTTCTCAAGGTGGATTTTATTTTCGATCGGCTCAACTGCTTAGTCAACGGGTCTGCCACATTGTCCACAGAGTCTACTCTTTATATCTTGACATATTGCTTTTCGAGATAGTCACATATGATATGAAATCGTCGCTCGATGTGTTTAGATTTTTGATGAGACCTCAGCTCCTTAGCAAGTGCTATGTTTCTATTGTTGTCGCAATACAGCGGTATGTCATCCGATGTCATAACTCCAAGTTTCGCGATGAACTTTTTGAACCAAAAGCCTTTTTTTACAGCATCCAAAATAGTGATATACTCAGCCTCCGTGGTCGAATCCGCTTTGATAGGTTACTTGAAACTCTTCCAGCTAACTGCGCCACCATTGCAAATGAACACGTATCCTGACATAGACTTTCTATCTTCAGGATCAGATATGAAGTCTGAATCAATATACCCCTCGACTCATAACTCAGAGTCTCCTCCAAAAATCAAGAATAAATCTTTAGTCTTTCTCAAGTACTTAAGGATGTTCTTCACAGCTATCCAGTGCTCCTCGTCTAGATTCGACTGATATCTGCTCGTGACACTCACAGCAAGGGCAATAGCAGGTCGAGTACATAGCATGACATACATGAGGCTTCCTATGATCGAGGCATAAGAAATTCTGCTCATGCACTACACCTCCTCAGATGTGGTCGGACACATCATCTTGAAAGACTAATACCATACCTAAGAGGTAAGAGACCTCTCTTGGAGTATTTCATGCTGAACCTCTTCAGCACCTTCTCTATGTATAGCTTTTGTGACAGGTCAAGCATCTATTTAGGTCTATCCCTATAGATCTTTATTTCGAGAATATAGGATGCTTCGCCTAAGTCTTTCATAGAGAATTTCTTGGACAATCATCTTTTGACCTTGGTTAGCATGGGAATATCATTCTCAATGAGGAGAATATCATCCACGTATAATATGAGGAAGGTGATCACACTCCCACTGACCCTCTTATATACACAAGGTTCTTCTTCATTTTTTATGAAATCAAACAATTTGATTGCCTCATCAAAATGATGATTCCAACTCCAAGAAGCTTGCTTTAATCTATATATGGACCTTTACAGCTTGCAGACTTTGTGATCACCATACCAGACGTGAAACCAATAAGCTGCTCCATATAGATCTCTTCCTCAAGATATCCATTCAGGAAGGTAGTTTTCACATCCATTAGTTAGCTTTCATAATCATGGTAAGCTGCAACAGCAAGCAAAGTGCAGATGGATTTCAGCATGGCAATGGATGAGAAAGTTTTTTGATAGTCAATGCCCTTGCGCTGACTATAACTTTTAGCCATAAGCCTAGTTTTATAGGTTTCTACCTTACTATCGGCACCTATCTTCTTTTTGTAGATCCATTTACATCCAATAGATACAATACCCTCAGGTGGATCCACTAAGATCCAGACTTGGTTCGAGTGCATTGAGTCAATTTCTGACTTCATCGTATCTAATCATTTCTCGAAATCGATGTCAGACATCATCTCGTCAAAGATATTAGGATCATCAGTATGACCCCTATCTTTCATAAGGAATATTTTTTTACTTCCTCCGTAAGCATACCCATTTACCTTTCAGGAGATCGGAAGATCTTGCTAGATCTGCGAGGTGGTAGAGGAATATCAACTACTGGCTCATGGACTATGGATTCCTGAGGATCTATAGCTCTTGGCTCTTTAGAGATTTCTCTTCGAGCTCCACTAACCTCCTCCTACCGTCATCCTGGATAAACTATTTTTCTAGGAATATGGTGTTTCAACTCACAATCACATTGTGGTCTTGTGAAAAGTAAAAGTAGTATCTCATAGATTTTTTTGGATACCCTATAAAGTGAGCTATAATAGATCTATCTTCCAACTTATCCACCATCTGTCTCTTAACATAGGTCGGACATCCTCAAGTCTTAAGATAATCTAGACTCGGCTTCTTACCAAATTATATCCCATATGGTGTGGTAGGAATGGACTTTGATGAAACCCTATTCAACAGGTGAATTACAGTTAACAAGGTATGTCTCCAAAAAAATAAGGATAGATTAGTGAAGCTCATCATGGACCTAACCATATTCAATAGAGTCATGTTCTCCTTTCGGATACCCCGTTGAGTTAAGGTATTTCAGAAGGGATCCATTGAGAGACTATGCCATTATCCTTAAGATACTTCAGAAATTTTTGACTAAGGTATTCACCTCCTTGATTAGATCGAAGAACCTTAACGGATTTACCTATCTGCTTTTCTACTTCATGCCTAAATTTCTTAAACCTTTCAAAGGCCTCAGACTTGTGTTTCATGAGATACATATATCCGTACCTAGACAGATCATCGGTAAAGATAATGAAGTTAGTATAACCACCCCTAGCCTACACATCAAATGGCCCGCACACGTCAGTGTGTACCAGGATAAGTAACTCAGTGCCCTTTTCCATGTCCTACAAAGGGTAACTTGGCTATTTTTTCTCGAAGGTAAGATTCACAGATCGGATATGACTCTGGGTTAAGAGAGCGAAGGATCTCATCCTTTGTCTATCTGTTTATCCTATCCTCTTCAATATGGTCTAGTCTATAGTGCCACAAGTACTTATGGTTAATTTCATCTCTGGATCTCCTTTGGCCTATGGTATTCACTATTTGCTTATTTAAGTTCACATTCACATCAAAATGCAAGTGATAAAGACAGTCAATTAAAAGACCTCGTGCAATCAATTTATTTCATAAATAAATGAAATAAAAATTTTTATTGAAACTAATTTTAAAATCTTCCTGTGCTAGTATAGACACAAAATCAAATTTTGACAGCTATAAGAATATAATAACAGTCTTTCAAATCTAATCTAACACCAGATAATAATCGAAAAGGATAAATACCAACGACCTCTGCAGCAACCTTTGCTCCATTGCGATCCGAAGGATTATGTCACCATTCCTCAACCTCCTACTTTCTATCAAACCCTATATTGAGGTACATATATGAGCACTCGAGCCAGAGTCTAATATCCAACTAGAAGTAGAAGAAATAGTAAGGTTAGATTCAATTACGAGCATACATTCAAAAGATTTATCACCCTTTTTGGTCTTTAGGCTCTTCAGATATTTTGGACAGTTCCTCCTCTAATGGCCTTCAACATGATAGTGAAAATACTTTCCCTTTACTTCAGCCACCTATGGACCATCCTTCTTCGGCTTGCTCTCTTTTTCTGCTTCTTTAGATTTAACCTTCTTCTTTTTAGTAGACTTTCTCTTGAAAGAAGAAGTCTGCTCCACAACAAGAAAGTACCCCTTAAACTCTTCAAGGTACCCTCCTAGTGACCAATATGTTGACAAGTTCAGAAATAGTGCAGTCAAGTTTGTTCATATAAAAATTCATAATAAATTGACTATATGAACTTGTAAGGGATTGAAGAATCAGATCCATCTGTAATTCCTTGGTATTTCTAGCCTGAGCTTTTCAAGCTCCTCAATTCCTTGATCACGGTCATACAATGCTCATGGACTGACTGCCCTTCGTGCATCTTCAGATTGAAGAGTCTTTTGGATACCTCGAAGTGCTGTGCATTCTGCTCACCATACGACTCTTGCAGTGAGTGATCATAGCCCTGATAGTGGGCATATACTCATGCTGGCTTTGCAACTCATTTGACATAGATGCCAGCACATAACACTTAATCCGACTGTCTTCATCCGTCCACTTTTCAAAAGCAACCCTTTGCTCAGCAGTAGGATGGTTTGGTAACACTATGGGTTCATGTCAGTACATGATTTAATTTTTGAAGGTCAGGATAATCTTAAGTTTTGAGTCAGTCTTTGTAATTAGTATCGATCCAATATTGATTTCAAGGATGCGGGCTAGAGAGTTCCACGTTGATATTTTTAATTACGAGAGTAGAGATTCAAGTTAGACTTTTAAACTTAATGTTATATTTGCTTCTAGGGACTTTAAGATGCAAATAATGACTCCTACTAATTTTTTGGACCCTCACTTTCGGAAAGAAAATGAAAACCCTAACCGATAAAAGATTCTTAGTGAGTGCTGCAATCCACCGATGACATACACCTCACCTAACAGTTATTGGTAACATGCACACCGATGCATAGAAACTCTTTCCCAGATACTTCTCTAAGCATGTTGTAGTGACTTGTCTCTAATCATGTGGCTCACCTAACAGTTATTGTCCACACTTCTTAGTTAAGCCCGACCCACCATTCACAAGCAAGTGCAAGGCCGTCATTAGGTCCCTCCTAATATTATTGGGCTCAACTCCATCCTTATCTGGAGCAATTCTTTGCTAATAGAGTGGTTGCATTTCTCGATGTAACTGAACCACTGTAACAAGTCGAGAACAATCAATGCGGTAGCACACCCGCACATCTACAATATAAAATCTATGGACTTAATATTTATGGAGAGATTTAGGTCTCATCTAATCAGTCATCATATGATCGATCTGACTGGAATGAACTAAATCAAACGCTAAGCAACCTAATTCAAGATCCAATCTTCCAAATTGATCAGATAAGTGAAGATCGATGGGGGTCCCTCTGTTGCCTTCCTTAGATATCAATAAATTAGTCAGATCGGCTAACAAATTAATTAAATAATCATGTCTCATTAACTTATTTAGACACAATAGGTCGATTAATCAGAATTGATTAGCTCAAGCAAATCAGCTTAAACCAACGGGTCAAATTAGGTCCTTAGGTTAATCGATTCTACATATGGGATTCAATCGATTTGATCAATAATAATTGTATGATCATTAACTTAATTGATCTGATCCTAATCAATATTTGACTTGATTTGACCAATTACTTAATCAAATTAGACCCATATGACTCAAATAAAAATCTTAAATGCAATCCTATTACATGACCTAATTAATGATTTTTTCATGACCAAAATCTTCATGCACAAACAAAATTTTAGATTCTAAAATCAAACATCAGATCTAAATTTTTTGTATGAAAGTAAATTTTAAAATATAAAAATAATTTTCAGATTTTAACTCTCAAACATATATCAATATATACATGTAAAATTATATCTAAACAAAATTTTAGATCTATACATGATATCATATATCTCATATATAATCATGGATCAGATTAAAAATAAATTTATAATCTAAATATATAAATCTATAACATATATATGGATCAAAATTTAGAATATATAAAATTTTAGATTTTATGCATGCATCTATGTATCATATGAACATGAACTAAACTCTTTCTAAATCAAAATTCAGATCTATGTATGCAATAACATATCAACTATATGTTCTAAAATTAAATTAAAATTAATTTTAGATTAAAAATTCATCTATACATCTCATGTATTAAAAAAAAATTAGATTTTAAAATTTTTTTAAAAATATGTATATCAAAATTCAGCATATAAAATCCATGGCTTTGATACCACTGTTGGAATTCGAGGTTTGGTGCATGCATATGTGTTTCAATATTTTATTTTTTAAATATCATAGTAGAGAATAAGATTAAAATATTTTTAATCTAAATTATACATGCATGAAAATATAAAATCATATGGATCTATCTCATATGCTGAAATTGATATATACTGAATTCAGATTGTGATCAAATCACATACCTATTTTGCAATCTTTTTCATCAAATATGGATCTGAAAGAGAAGAGATTCTCTCTTAACCACACAAGTATCTGATCTCTATGAGTATCCACTCGGATCAGTCTGGAACAGTCCTCTTCAATCTGAATTTTTTTTTTAAAAATTCAGCCTGCTGAATCTGAACGAAGCCTGGATCGCGATCAACACTTGATCTCTTTCCTTGATCTTCTTCTTTTCCTCTTCTCTAGCCTTTCTCCTTGCTTTATGCTGCTATGAAACACCAGCAACCAGCAAATAGGTGGGATGCCCAACAGCTTGGGCATGATAGACTTGGGACGTCTCAAGTAAGGGGGCGTGTGGGATGCCCAAGGGAGAAGGAGAAGGGGAGGAAGAGAGGGATGGGGACTTCTTCTAGGCATGAGGGCTGCTCGTTTGGATGATATGGGACCTTAGGAAGGTCCTTTTAAATAGGCATAAAAATTGAATCCTATTCAATCACATAATACAAGTCCTACTTGCATTGATTTTTCTATTAACTTAAGTTATCCAACTTACTTTAGAAATCCTTTAGGTGCCAACAATTGAGCCCTAGCATCCATTATTGACACCTCAAAATACACCCAAGAGATGCCCATAGGAGAACTAAAGCCTCTAATCAATGGATATGTCCAACTTGATCAAATCAAGGTGGCACCCAAGAATAACTATCAAAAAAATTAATTAGGACTTGCACCCTTAATTTATATGATCCATAATCTTAGACACCCAATAATTGGAGTCTCATAAATTTTATTCATATGAGTTATTAGCAGATAATTAAGTTAAATTATCTTATCAAATAAGTAATCCCAACGGAAAGAGAATTGGGTCAACCATATGCTAGCAAGGTTACCATGAACCAATGGATTTTTCTAAATTCAATTGACACTTCATAAGCTCAATACTTATTTTAGACCTAATCTCTTTGTTGTGTGACCCATAGGTTTAATTCTATCTGGTAGTGAGATATATAACAATCTCTATTATCGTATCATTGAAACTCTTTTCAATAGATCGGAATAATTTCACTCTAATTCAGCAAGGATTGTCGATCTAGAATAATCTAGTGAGCTCTCACAATCCACCAATGACACCTAGCAGTATTAGTGGTGACCCAATAAAACTGAAATGAACCTCTAGGTATAGTTCACGTTGATTCAGTCCCTCTATCGTGAGTCTCATTAGATGGTAGTTATGGATAAATCATCAAACTTCAACATCAGTCATATGATTGTTCGATTAGTTCAAGTTTAGTTGTGACTTCTATGAAAATTTTTTTTCATCAATCACACTACTGTGGCATAGACTCTTGGACTTAGCCTCTTAAATCTATAGGACTACTCTCTCTATCAAGATCGGTAGATCCTATCTTGATGCGCACCCTATCCCTACAGTGATCAACTATCACCAACATCCACTATAAAGGCTCATTGAGATCCATATTTATATATCAGACAAACTCAGTAGCCTCATGTGAGTAGCAGTACCATCTCAAATCAAAGAACAGTCGCACAACTACAGCATCGAGACAATCACTGACGATCGAATAAAAATTCAATGATCTCTCGTATAGTCATGCTCAGTACTACTTGTTCTCTAACAACCATCCATACTTATCGCTCAGTATTCTACACTATAGACTAGAGACCCATCTATCCCGAAGAAAGTAATTTGTGCCAGTCTATCCGATCTATCACCATCTCATGATAATCCTATGATCGAGAGTATTTAAGAATTAAATAATTCTCACATCTTGAGACTATGTATCGAAACTAATTTCATGAATGATTCAAGGAACATCACATTGAATAAAAAGAATTTTTTTTTATTGATCATATCAATATATTAAGTATAAAATTGTCCTAATTTATTACAATATATCAGCCATGTTGACTTCTAGACATACATCAAACAATCAAATCAAGCCAACTCTGAGATTTAATCTCCATTCTACTGCAATTGGGTATGTTATGTTACCACTAGAATAGAAAAAATTTTAGATGCACTCTGGCATTCGATCATATCGGATGAATTTTTTCTTCAACTAGTATCAGACAAGGTTGATATATGGATGCATAATTAATTTTTTTGATATGTATATATGTGATATATGATCAAATTTTTATGTTAGAATTAAATCTAATTCAACCTATTAATATAAAATTTATAATCTGATTTTGATCAAATTTCAAGAACCTAATCCATGGTTGATTGAAGGTTATTATAAATCTGTTATAATAAATTTTTATGCAAATTTTTATTGAAATAATAATTAAATTAAAATATTTTTTAAATCTATTTTAATAAATTTTTATGATATTATTTTTATTGAAAGTTAGATTTAATCAAAATCTGAATTGAATCTATTTTGATAGATTTTTAGATCTGATTTTAGGCAAAATTCTGCACAACATCAAATTGGTTCTAACCAAAATTTTAATTTCCATGCATTCATGTATGTATTTGAATTATTTTTCTATATGATTCAGATTTAAAATTAATATTTTATATACTATATAAAAATAGGCTCAGATCTAAATTAATTTACAACATCATATGATGATGTAATCTAATTAGATTAAATGCATGATATATATGATATATCATGTTGTATGTGTACATGCTTGAATTTTGTTTATTATATGAGTAGATGTAATTAATGTTAGAAATTAGATTTCTATCTTAGTAGCCCAATACTCAAATTGAGATGATCACCAGACCGTTCGATCATAAGAAAAAGTAGAGATTGAGTCCTCTCTTGTCCATTCGATGGATTCTCTTATGACGTATAGGGTGTCACTCTAATCAAATCTCATAAAGAAGAACAGTGAACAAAATTTAAAATTATTTTGATCATGAATATATTTAGATTAGATCTAATATGATTCATGATTAATTATAATTTTAATGAAATAAATTTAGATATAAAATTTATTTTAAGATTCGAATTGTATGTAATTTGAATTGATCTGAATATTGCTATGATACATGTGACGTATGTATGAGATTTATATCAGATTGATACATGTTTAATTGTTAAACATAGATCTGAAAATTAGATTTTAATATCTAAATTACATATTTCATAAGATGTAATTAGTAGTGATCTAAAAGTAGTCATGATACATATGATGTATATATGAAGTTTAGATCATATTTATACATGTTTAATTGTTAAACATAGATATGAAAATTAGTTTTCATAATGTGGAACATATGGTATGCTTCACATGAAATCTTTATAGAATAGTTCTACAAATTAAAATACACATTTTACACACTTAATTTAAAATTAAGTAATCTAGATTTGAAAATTGAAGATGCTAGTATACCTCATAAATCATTTGGATTGTGGGTTAGCTTGGATCAAATCTTCTAACTGGATTAGACCTAAAGTTAGAAACAAATATAGACTAATTAAAAAAATTAATTAAATCTAATCAAGATTAATTAGATTAGTCAGAATTTTTTTAGATCAACCTCAATAGTTGTAGCTTGATCAAATCTATATTTTTGACCATACCAAATGGATCGAATTGTGGCTCAATGGTTAGCCTGAGTCTTTTGGTTGATCAAATCAAAATTAATCAATCAATTGGTGTCTAAGATAAATTTGGCAATATTGCTTGGCAATATGATTGATGATTTTTAATTGGTAGTCCACTTACCTGATCATTTCGATGGTGCTAAGACAAGCCGAGGTAGACCTCCCACCAATCTTACTTACCGATCAATTTGATAGATTATATTTTGATTAGATTACTGATTGATTCGAGCTGATCTGTACTATTAAGGTAAATCAATGTGACTGATTTAGGTGTCTCTTGATCAGGCAAGTCTCTAGTTTCAATTCAATGACTTGGTGAAATCAGTGGAAGGACTTTTGACTGTTGATCGATCTCTTCTCTCATTCTTAAATCATTAAATCAGCTCAACTGATTTAGGTACCCTTGGACCAGCTTGTCTCTAATCTTCTTCATGACTTGGTAAAGTTAGTGGAGGATTTAGACTCGCCAGTTCAATGGACTAGCTTGTCTAGTCCTTTTATGACTTGGTGAAGTCAGTGGGAGGATTATGATTAGCTGATCGATCTTTTCAATTAATTCTTAAATCATTAATCAAATCTTCTAAATTATTAGTCCATAAAATGAGCTAGTTTGGAGATAATTAGATCATAGTCTCTCATTAAGATAGATGATAATGGGTCCAATAGTCTAGGTAAGCATTGCGGACCCATAGGCCTGATGTTTATTTGGATATTAGAATTATCATTTATTATATAATAACTCAGTCATATTTCTGTAATGGGTGGTTAGATTGACTGACCAAAGTCAGCCTGATCATTTGTTGGTTAGATGGACTGAGCATAGTCATGTTAATGGTTGGACCAAATCAAAACTTGCAGAGATAGCCAAAGCCAACTGAAAAAAAATTTGAGGCAAAATTAATTACTAGAAGTTGTTTGAAAAAATAATTAATTAAAACTTACCCATAGATGCACATGGGTTGACCGGCCATAGTCGGGCTCATGTGTAGTTTGTGTGGATTTCAATATCCGCTAAGAAATTAAGATAATTCTTCGAATTGGAGGTAGAGGCTATCAATTCATATAAATAGTAAAATAATCTTTAGACTAACATCTAAATTTTTAGGATTAAATAATTCATATAATAATAGATCTTAATATTTTTCCTTTCAGTGATGGCTAGTAATTTATCGCTCCACTTACTGTTGGACAGTGACAAGCTTATAGGACCAAATTTTGATAATTGATATCAAAAGTTGAGAATAATTTTTGAGAATGAAAGGATCCTATATGTGATTATAGATCCAGCACCTGAAGTACCAACTTCTAATATAGATGCACGTTAGAGACACATATCAGAAGTGGCTCAATAACTGTACGACATTACGTTGCATAATGAGAGCTATTGTGAATGAAGAATTTAGTTGTAAATTTGATGAAGCTAAGTCAAAGAAAATGATTCAAAGGTTGAACAAGTCTTTTAGCATACTTGAAGATTTATCCTTAATAGGGCATCGATCCTCTGAGAGAGGAAAGACAAGTATGGTGCAGTGGTATCGTGCTAGGACTTCTAAGCCCAATCAAACTAACCAGTCTAAGGCAGACCAGAGTCAGACAGAATATTTTTTTGCAAGAAGCTGGGACACTGGAAGAGGAATTGTCTTCTATATCTAGCTTCCCTTGATCCGAGTAGGCTTAGAAAGTGAAATCAGCAAAAGATTGTAGGAAAATATACTTATATGATAACACCTTGTAATTTCTCTATGATACTACTACTTGGGTATTAGATACCAAAGTCTGATTTATATCTGTAATTCCTTGTAGGAACTTCAGATTAGTAGAAAATTTGAGAAGAGCGAACGATTCCTGAATGTTGGAGATGAAAGAGCTGTTCCAATTCTAGCTATAGAAAATGTTTAACTTATTCTCAATTCAAATGCTATTGTTTTAGATGATTGTCATTATTGTCTATCTTTCCTTATGAATGTTATTTTCATAGGTCTTTTGGCCAAGGATGGTTATAATTTTTAATAAAATTTTTTTTGTGATATCATTATACATGGTGTCATAATTATGCATGGATAATTGAAATATGGTATCACAGTCTGTTAGTGTAATGTACATATTAAACAAACACCCTAGAATAGATAATGTCGTAGATGCATACCTTTGGCATTGTAGGCTCGGTCATATAAATAAGAATAAGATAAACAGATCAATTAAAGAGGGAATCTTTGAGATCAATGATTGTGAATCATTGCTATCTTATGGGTCCTGTCTTCTTGGAAGATGATCAAGTCACTCTTTACTGAAAAGGGTGAACGAGCTAGTGATGTTCTGAGTCTAATACATGCTGATGTATGTGGATCTATGAATATAGATGTCAGAGAAGGGCATTACTACTTCATTACATTTACTGACAATCTATCGAGGTATGGGTACATCTATCTTTTGAAGTATTAGTCTGAATCATTTAAAATATTCAAACGATTCCGTAGTGAAGTAGAAAAATAAATTGAGAAGAGTATTAGAACTCTTCGGTCAGATTGAGGAGGTAAATATCTTTCCAATGAATTTTTGATATATCTAGAAGAGAATGGGATTCTCTCGAAATGGACACCTCCTGGGAGAAGAAATCAAATCCTATTGGACCTGGTTCAGTCCATGATGGGGTTTGCGAGTCTGTCGATCTCTTTTTGGGTTATGCCCTTAAGACTGCATGCTATATTTTAAACCACCTTCCGAGCAAATCGATCATAAAAATTTTATATGAGATATGGACTGGGCGTAAACCAATACCCTCTTACCTCAAGGCTTGGGATTATTAGGTTTATGTAAAATACTTACAGATTGATAAGCTTGGACCCCAATCCGATAAGTGCTTATTAGTAGGGTACCTTATGGAGTTTAGGGCATACTATTTCTACCTTTCTATACGAATAAATGGTATTCATCAACAATAGGGTATTCTTTTTTAGAAAAAGAGTTTCTTGAGAAAGGAACTGATGCCACTAAGATTGAACTTAAGAAAGTTCGACAGGTAGAAGAACTGACACAGACAATAAACTATAGAATCGGATTTGATTAGATCAAACCCAAAGCCCATTGTTAAGACACCTTCAAGAGATCTGGTAAAGTATCATGTCAGTTAGACAGATATTATCGTTTCTTAGCCTGAGATGATGATCCTTTTGAACTTGATGAGAATGATGAGGATCCGATCACCTATATAGATTTTATGTAAAGATCTGACTCTGACAAGTGACTTGAAACCATGAAATCCAAAATGGAGTCCATAGAGATCATTGGTGCATGGACACTAGTTGATCTACCCAAAGAAATAAAATTCATAGGGTGTAGATGAATTTTCAAAAAGGATAACAGGTGCAGATGGAAAGGTTGAGACCTATAAAGCCTATTTGGTTGCTAAGAGGTATCGTTAGTGTTATGATATTGACTATGACGAGATATTTTTTCTATGGCAATATTCTCAGAGTTGGAAGATGTGTTTTGATAGATCGAAACGTATGGCTTCATTAGAAATGAAGAAGAATCATATATATATAAGTGTGCTATTAGTTCTGTAGTCATATTCCTTATACTGTATATAGATGACATACTCTTGATAGAAAATGGCATTCCTACTTTATAAAGTATAAAGCTATGGCTAGCATTACAGTTCTCCATGAAGGATGTAGGAGAAGCATCCTACAACCTAGGGATGAAGATCTATACAAATGAATCTAAAAGGTCGTTTGAATTATCTCAATCCACATAAATAGATATCAGGTACCGGTCTGATCTGGATGAGAACTATTGGAAGGTTATAGAGATAACCCTTAAGTATTTGAGAAATACTAAAAGATCCAATGACTAATCCATGGAGATACTGACTTGAAACTTGTGAGATGTGTTGATTCCAATTTCAGTTAGATCATGATAATGGCAAAAGTGTGTCAGATTATGTATTTATCCTAAATGAAGGAGCGATATGCTGGAAAAGTTTCAGCAAGTTCACTGTAACTAATTTTATTTGAAAGATAGGATATATTATGATATTTGATACTGCAAAGAAAGTAGTTTGATTATGAAAGTTCATTAACGAGCTTGGAGTGACACCCTCCGTTGATGATTCAGTCATGCTGTATTAACAGCACTGGAGCCATAGCTCAAACTAATGAACAGTTGTCCCACCAGAGAACCAAACACACTCTACATCGCTATCACTTTGTATGAGAGGTCATGGATAGAGGTGACATCGATCTTTGGAAGATCGATGGAAAAAAAAATTTGGCCGACCTATTTGCAAAAGTCTTTGGAATCAAAGAGTTCGTTGAACACAAATGGAAGATGGGTATTAGATATTATACCGACTGGCTTTAGTCCAAGTAGGAGTTGTTAGAAAATATATCCTAAAGCCAATCATTGGATGATTATGCTCTTTGTAATTTGTATATGAATTATGAATTAATAAAAATTATTTGACATTATTCATCATAAGGTATACATCTTTCTTGATAGAACTCATGTGTTGTAATAAAGTCTTTAGAACTATATGATAATCGATAAAGAAGAATTTATCGAATAATTCTTAAACATGTTCGTGATCAAATGATACGTCATTAAAGGATGATGATATTTTATCGAGTGTAGATCATTGTGTGCTATATAGGTTGGTTGTCCTCTTAACCAAGGAGTGTGGAGATACTGATATGGCATACAGGTGAGATGTAGGAGTACATCATTACTGAACAAAGTGACTCACCTGTGAAGCGTTCTACTGTCAAGAGCAGCTCACGAAGAATATGGACATAAGTATCTCTCTGATCTGAGATCCTCACGGTGACTTGCAAGCAACTCACTGTGCTTTGGTGTCAGACTATCTAAATTTCTAATTTAGTGATGGAAGATTTCTGGACACAATCAAGTACTTGTGGTAATCGGTGTGTAGATTAAGATGGGATTGACCTCTCCGCATTTCAAGAGTTGATTCATCACTGTATTTCAATTGAGTAAGACCTTGATCGGGGCAATCCATATGATAGGTCACAGGATTTAAAGAAGATTGAAATATAATGTGGATGACTAATCCAGGGTTGACAGTTAAACCCTAGATCATCCTGAGCATTCAAGATCAAAGGGATAAATTATGCGGTAACTATATTTCATAGTTCTTGAGTGTTACCTTACAAACATTCGATCTATCTAGATGTCAGAAATTATTGCTAGATAGTAACTTTGATTAATACAGAAAATAATTTTCTGTGCTATCAGCTTAGTGTTCGAACATATGAAGTCATGCACAAAAGTCAAACAAAGTAGAAAAGAATTGACTTAAATTTATGAGTTCAATTTAGAAATATGGACTTGATTGAATAAATAGATTAGCTTAATTAAAAATTAAGTTAGAGGTCATATGGAATTAAGCAGTTATCTATGTCTAGCTAGCACAAGATACGAGGTACGGGTTTAATTTCAAAGATGATGATGATCTGATCAATGATCTAAGAGATTTATAAGAGATTGAATTTATATCATAATTAATTTTAGATTAGATTTGATTTAATTAAGACTTAATTGGATTAAAAATCTAAGTTAGACTTGGATCAAAATCCTAATTAGATTAGGATTAATGGACTCTTCGAATCGGATTCGAATCGAATCCAAAACAAGTCAAATCTGAGCCCATTTATTTTAGAACCAAAGAGTCTCAAATATCTAAAACTCTCTCTCATGGGAGCCAACCAAAAGAGGAGAGGAAGCACCATAAATTCTGCCCATAAGTGGGCGTGCGTGAAGTTTGTTCATGTGAAAAGATGGGTGCTCTCCTTTCTGCATTGGGACTCCTTCTTGGATAAGGTTTTGTGTCCTAAATTTGTTAGGACTTCTAATCAGATTTGGGGACCATATCTATAAGAAAGGAAGGTCTAACCATCGATCAAAAGGTCTTGATTTTGTGCGACAAAGCAAAAGAGAAAAAAGTCTCAAACCAGTAGTGAGTTGTGAGAGGATTTGTGCGACAAGAAAATAAAGGGAGGCATCCCTTTTATACATGGGTTTTATTGGTGCTATTCCTCTTGGCATGATGAGCCCAAGCCGTCCATCATCTTGACATGAAGGGTCATGTGCAAGATAAAAATTTCCTCCCTTCTTTGCTGCCTTCTGAAGGAGCAAAGTTCCAGATCATCCCCTTTCCTATGGAGCTTGGCGTGCGCACAAGGTAGAGGGTCTGTGCATTCAGACCCGCGAGGTATCAAATCAAGCCAACCCCTGGGGATTTGATCCCTATTCTGCTGCATGTTGTGTATGTTATATTACCACTAGAATAGAAAAATTTTTAGATGCACCCTGGCCATCCGATCAGGTTAGACGAATTTTTTCTTCAGATCCCTATTTGGTCTAGAGTCAACCCAACTACGACTGACAACTCTAATGGCTAATTTTATAAAAATTTTAGAAATGCATACTCCAATGATTAGTTTTTGGTTTCCAATGGCTAGAAACAGTTGTTTAGACATTTTAATATGTTTAAAGGGTACCAAATAAATAGAAGTACCAAGAGAAAGACAAAAATAAAGAGAAAATCTAAGTGCATTTAATGAGCATTCAAAAAAGAGATTAAAGCTCCAACCGCCAATTTCTTGAGGCATTCAAGTGATTTTCAATGTATTGATTGTCAAGCTTTATTGACACGATCATCAAGAGCTTCACCGACTTTTATTTGTTCTTTTTAAGAGCTTTATATTGTCACTAATATTATGCTCTATTTTCTTATTGTAAACAAGTTTCAATTGAGATTGAAATATAAAAAAAGACTATCTAAGCCTTGAATTAGAGTTAAATTATTGTACGAGCCTAGGATTAGCTTGAGGGTATGGTTTTGATTGATTTTCACTGAGAAAATCAACTAAATTTTAATTGTGAGCCTGAAAAAATAGTCAAGTTACAATTTAAGGAGAGATTATAGTAGAATTTCTAAGGATAGCTTGGAGTGTGGATATAGGTGCTGAGTTAGGTGCCGAACCACTATAAAAATCTTAATATTTGATCGTGTCTTATTATTTTCATTCATTGCTCATTACTTGCACATTTATATTATTGCTTATTACTTAGCTTTCACTTACATCCTCTCACTTAATTTAATTATGATGCACAATGAGTTTTAAATTTTTAAAAAATTTAATTCACCCCCCCCCATCTTGGGTTATCTATCTAGCCAATAAGTCATATCAGAACTTGGATACTCAGTCCTTTTTTATCTAACAATCAAGGGTAAAAGATCAGATGGTAGCCTAAATTGGTGTCTTTTATCGAAGGACAATCGACCAATATATGCTCTTTATTTAATGGCATAAACTAAATATATTGAAATGCACATATACAAATTTTTATTCACATACTTGATTATGATTTTTGGAGTATCATAATCAATGGGCCAATCATACCCACAATCACAGCAAGTGGCATTGTCACTTCCAAATCCAAAAAAAAATTGGATGATCTAGATAAGCATATGGCTCAATTAAATACAAAAGTTATGAATGTTCTTCATTGTTCTCTTGATATTAATGAATTTAATAGAATTTTTACTTATATTTCTGTTAAAAAATATGAGATAGATTAAAGGTTATGTACTTATGAGAGTACTAATCAAGTAAAAAATTTAAAATAAATATATTTATTTATAAATATAAATTATTTAAGATGGAATAAAATGAATCAATTATTGAAATATTTACTATATTTACATATATTGTTAATGGTCTTAAGAGTTTAGGAAAATCTTATACTAATAATGAGCTTATTTGAAAAATCATTAGATTACTTTATAAAACTTAGAAGGCCAAAGTAATAGTCATTCAAGTAGTCAAGGATCTCAATGCCCTATTCTTGGATGAACTTCTTAGTTCATTCATGACTCATGAGTTAATCATAAGGCAAAATAATGAAAAGGAAGTAAGAAAAAAATAGGCTATTAGCCTCAAATCTACTGCAAAAGATGAGGAAGATAGTGAAGAATCGAAAGAAGGAGAAGAGGATGAAGATATGTTTCTCATTACCCAAAGATTCAGAAGGTTAATGAGAAAAAGAGATAAAACTTCAAAAAAAATCTTTCTCTAAGGATGAACTAAGTAAAGAGAAAAAGAAAGAAAAGGAACAACCCGTATGCTACGAATATAAGAATCTGGATACTTCAAAATTGACTACCTCTCCTCAAAAAGACTATAAAGAATATCAAAAAGAAGGCAATGATGGACACTTGGAGTGATAGTAAAAATTCAAGCTCTGATGAAGAAATACGAGAAGTGATAAATCTATGTCTTATGACACATGAGGAGGAGATTACATCTAAAATAAAGCTTAATTTTACTTTTAATGAATTGCAAGATGCATTATATGATCTTTTAGATGAAGTCAAAAAAATTGGTTTAAAAAATAAGGAACTCAAAGATCTAACCATGTTTTAATTAAAGAAAAAGAAGTTTGTTTGAAAGAAAAAGAATCATTATTTTAAAAAAAAATCAAGATTTGAAGAAAGAAGTTAAAAACCAAAATCTATTATTCATAAATTTACTTGTAGTTTTGAAAAATTATAAATAATTTTAAACAATCAAAGAATTATTTTTAATAAAGTTGGAATTGGTTTTAACCCCTTCAAGAAACAAAATTTCTAAAAAAAAAAAAATTTGTTAAAACTTTATCATCCACATCTTCAAATATTACTTGTTTTTGTTATAGCAAGCTTGGATATAGAGCTTATTCCTCTAATTTTAGAAAATTAAATAATAGCAAAGTTAAAAAGGTTTGGATTTTAAAAGAAACCATTATAACTAATCCTAAAGGATCCAAGAAAGCTTGGATACCCAAAATTACAACTTAATCTTTTCTTGTAGATATATTTTGTAGTCAAAGAAAAAAAATGATAATACCTTGATAGTAGCTACTCAAAGCACATGATAGATAATAGGACATAATTTATCACTCTTGAAGCAAAGGAAGAAGGAGTGATAATCTTTGGCGATAATGACAAAGAACACGTCATCGAAATTGGTAATATTTATATCACTTCTTCTTTCTATATTAAAAATATATTATTACTAGATGATTTAAAGTATAATTTGCTTAGCATTAGTCAACTTTGAAAATTACAACTTAATCTTTTCTTGTAGATATATTTTGTAGTCAAGAAAAAAAAATGATGACGACAATGACAAAGAACACATCATCAAAATTGGTAATATTTATATCACTTCTTTTTATATTAAAAATATATTATCACTAGATGATTTAAAGTATAATTTGCTTAGCATTAGTCAACTTTGTGATAAAGATTTTAAAGTTGTATTTGAATCTTTGATGTGTATTGTTCCTAGTCCTATTGACAATAGTATTACGCTCATTAGACATAGACATAATAATATCCACCTAATTGATTCTAGATAATCTTTTCATGAAGAATGGTCAATGTCTACTTACAATGGATACTGAGGTTAATAAGATCAGTTAGTTATGATATCATAGACTAGGCATGCTAGCATGAATATGATTTCAAAACTATTAAAAAGAATTTTATAGTATTATGTTGTATGAAAATAACCTTTCTAGATACTTTTAGACAGAAGTAATGAACCAACATGTTATATTTTAAATTATACTTTAATTTGATCAATTTTTTTAAAAAAATCTTTTATGAGCTTTGAAAAGAAAAAAAATCTAATATTAGCTATTTTCATATTTTTGATTGTCGATACTTTATTTTGAATAATAGAAAAGATAAATTTGATAAATTTGATGCTAAATCAAATGAAGATATCTTTTTGAGATATTCTTCATCTAGCAAGACAAATAGAGTCTTTAACAAAAGAACTTTAGTTATTAAAGAATCTATTCATATTGTATTTGATGAAACTAATGACTCATCTTCAGACAGAAAGATATTATTGATGATGATGTAGAAACTCTAAGCAAAGGAATAGAGAATCTAACACTAAAAAAAGTTTTCATATAAAATGAGAAAAAAGATGATAAAGATGCTGAAGAAGAAGAGAACTATGAAAGTGCTCAATAATAAAATGAGAATCTCTTAAATAATGGAGATATATTTATGGACATCCAAAAGATCTTATCATTGGTGATTCAATATAAGAGATAAGAACTTGATCTTTTTTTAGAAATATCAATAATCATTTAGCCTTTGTATCTTATATAGAACCTAAATCCATTGAAAAAGCTAAAAATAATCCAAATTAAAATCATAAAATATAAGAGAAACTAAATCAATTTGAAATAAATAAGGTTTGGACATTTGTAAGTAGACATGTAGATCACCCATAATTGAAATCAAATGGATATATAGAAATAAATTAGATAAAATAATATAATTGCAAGAAATAATTAAGAAGAAAGTATTTATTTTAATAAAACTTTTACTCTTGTTGTTAGATTAGAAGCTATTAGATTGTCGCTTGCATTTGCATATTTTATGAATTTTAAATTTTATCAAATAAATATTAAAAGTATATTTTTGAATGAAAATATTACAGAGGAGATGTATGTTGAACAATCTTCTAGTTTTAAAAATCATGCCTTCTCAAATCACATTTTCAAATTAAACAAGATATTGTATGACTTGAAACAGGCATCTCATATATGATATAAAGATTAAGTAAATTTTTATTTAATAATAAATTTATTGGAGAAAATATAGATACTACTTTATTTTTGAAGAAAAGAGATATAATTTATTGATAGTGCAATTCTATATAGATGATATTATATTTGGTACTACTAATAAATCTCTTTGTCAGTAGTTTGCTAAGTTAAGGCATAGATAGTCTAAGATAAGCATAATAGGAGAATTAAATTTTTTTTTTGAACTCTAAATTAAATAAATTAAAGAGGAGATCTTCATCAACCAAACTAAGTACATTAAGAAAGTGTTTAAGAAGTTTGGGATGGAGAATAGCAAGCTAATTTGTATACCAATAAGTTCCTCATATATGCTTGACAAAGATGAAAATGATAAAAGCATTGATATTATATTTTACCTAGGTATAATTGGATCTTTACTCTATTTTGCTACAAATAAACCTAATATAATGTTTAGTGTATATATGCATGCAAGATTTCAGTCTAATTCAAAAAGAATCACATTTATGTGCTATTAAGAGAATACTTATATATTTGATTAGTACATCTAATATTGACTTATAATACTTAACACATTCTTTTATTAAATTGATTGGATTTTCTAATGCTGATATTGCTCATTGTAGATAGATAGAAAAAGTACAAGTAAAATTTATTAATTTCTAAAAGTTGATTTAATTTTTTAGTTGAATAAGCAATAAAATTCGATAGTACTATCTACAACAGAAGCTGAGTATTTTACAGTCAGAAGTTGTTGTACTCAAATCTTATGGATTAAGCAATAATTGAAGATTATGGCATTAAATTAAATAAAATTTTTATAAATATAATAATATAAGTATAATAAACGTAACTAGTAATCTAATTCAGCACTTAAGAATTAAACACATTGAAATAAAACATCACTTCATAAGAGATCATATTCGAAATGGTGATATAATATTTGATTTTGTAAGCACCGATAGATAATTAGCAGAGATCTTTACCAAACCCTTAAGTAAGGAAAGATTTAATATGATTAGAAGAGTTAGGAGTGTGTGACCCTTTTAACTAAATCTTACCCTAGGCCTCTTTCTTTATCATTGAAGCTCTCAAATTTGATCATATTTTGAACCCTATTTGATTAATTTCTTGTTGTGTTTCTCTTATTTGCATTCACTTGAGTTATCTCATGCTTTAATTGTGGACTTTTCTTTTGAAAAAGTCAATATTTTTAGTCTGAGACTGAGCTCGAGCCCACTAATACTTGAGCTCGAGTTGACTCCAGTAGAAACTTTAACTCATTTAAAAGTCGAGCCATCCCTTTCCAAATCACTTTTTCTCTTTCACTATGTATCCTAGAACCTCTCTAATAGTTTTGACCAACCCTATTGAGCCCTCATCTTGTCATTTTCCTTTGACTCTCCTTGATTTTCCTTGGTTTTTAGCACAAATGGGTCCGAGGTAACAACTTGCTTACCAGCTGAAGTGCTTTCAGGGTGAAGAACAAGCTGAGAGGAGGATCAAGATTCGAAATGACCTATCTATCCTTAGTGCACCGGTGCGTCCACCTTCACCATCTCATCATTCCCTTCTATCCAAAGCCTCTCTTGCTGCACGTGTGGTGACTATGAGGTGGAAGATTGATTTTAGGTTTTTCAAGAAAGAGAACTCTCTATTGGTAGAAAATTAAAGGGAAGGGTAGGAATTTCTCTATTCATTGGACGTTCCAACCTATTTGAGCCTAGTACGAGAGTTTTATGGTAGTCTTCGATGAGATCCGATAGTATTGAAGCAATGGTGAAGGGCACATGGATTATCTTGATAGAGCAGAGATTTGCCTGCATCCTTCAGTTGCCGCATCTACGTATGGAATTGAACCATCTATTTGATCGAGCTGGAGCACTCTGAGCAATTCTAGAGGAGGAGGTCAATATTATGGAGGAGCCTTTCGTGAATTAGTTGCTCGTAGAGATGAGACTCCATTACATCATTGAGAGAATTCTCTTCTTGAAGACCAATCATTTTAACTTCGTCTCTGAGAGGGATATGATCATCATGCAGCACGTCATCCGAGGCATCCTACTGAACCTTCCAATACTGATGTTTCACCAGATAAGGAAAGCAGTTGGTAGGGCAAAGGCTTGCCTACTTTATGGCATCGCCCTCACCCTTGTTTTTTGAAAGTTTGGGGTATCTCTTGAGGGTGGACCATCAAGATTCTCATGCACTCAAACATTTACAATGAATGGTCCCTACATCGCAAGGGATACCATAAGTTGGATGGTTGATGGGTTCGAAGGAACTTTGGGCATAATCGATTGAGACTTGAGGTTGGGCCAAGCAAAGCATAGCCAAATTCAAAGCCATAGTCATCTCCACCAATAGTAGAGCCTCAAACACCCTCAATAGTGGCACCTATATCATCTACTCCACCAGAGACACCTGTCAGAGCATCACAATCAGCTTAGCCTTCCTCCATACGACTGGACGAGGATAAAATGAGGAAGATCATAGAGTTGGTTCTAGATAGCTTGAGAATAGAGTAAGAGCACCCAATGATACCTTAGATAGACCTATCCCATATCGCTTCTCATCTTGTGTAGACTAAGCTATAAAGATTGAGGAATGAGATGGCCACTCTATTTAAGAGGATTGGATCATTGGAGCAGCAAGCCGAACCCAAGGAGCATAGAGACTTATCTACATTATCTCAGGAGGCTGCTCTTCTCAAGAGAGATTGAGGCTTGAGTTACACAGATTCAAGCCGAGTTAAGGGAGCTTAAAGCATCGCAAAGATTAGGAATCTTTTCTTTTCTGACCTCGAAGAGCCGATTGGTAGAGCAGCTCAAGAGAATTGCCCCTAGAGCCACCGTAATAGCTCCATCAAAGGATGTGGTCGATCGGCTTCATCCGTCAAATCTTCATCTAGTAAAGCCTGTCGACCCACAATGCTCAGCCCTCCCAACCTTCCTAGACCTCCGAGCCACCCCAACCCACACCTAGACCATCCTTCAGACTTATACTAAGCAGATGCAGACTTCCTATTTGTACTTCTGGACCTCTAATAGGATCTGGAGTAGGAGAGGTGGAGCCTCATCTTCTAGGACTCACTCCCATTTGCCATAGACCTTTCTTCTAATGAGGATTAGGTTTAGGGTCTATTATTATTGTAGGTGGCTCATTATATTATCTTACTTTATTTTGATGTATTACTATCTTTGTCTTTATACTATATCTTGATGTATTGTAGAAGACTTCTTTTTATAAATGGTACATTCATTTTGCTTGATATTCTTATAAAGACACTTATTTATGGAGTGAAAAGATGCTTTTCTCTTATATTTTTTGACTTTCTACAGTGTATCTTTTTGATTGACAATAAAAAAGGGGAGAATAAATGAATAAATGATAAATAAAGAAGCAAATAATGGATAAATAGGATGAGTAACTAATCAATAATAAATTAATCAATGATTGGACTAAGTGGCTTGATTTTGTCTATTGGCATGATTTTGAAAGCTTTAATATTTTGAAAGCTCGATTCATTATTGACTTTTCAACTCTAATATGATACTTTTGCATGCTCTAATATTTTTTCTCTTCTTTCTAGCTTTGATACATTTCATTTTGATTCACTTAATACATTCATTATTAGCTTTGATATGCATATTTCTTAACTTCATTTCTACTGTGATACAAAATATTTCAAATCACTTCTTGCTCTAATACCTTGATGCATGAACTCATTACTCTAATACTCATAGATATTTAGTGTATGATTGAATTCCAAAATGGTGCATTAGCTAAGACTTCAGAGAAGTTTACAATGCATGCTTAGCATTCAAATTGAATCACTCATAAGATAAAATGAAAACTGTTTGATACATGTATATTAGTTGCATTATTTACTTGTACTCAAAGTTTTATTATCATCAAAAAGAGAGAGCTTGTTGGCTAATGATTGATTTTGATGAATAAAAATATTTGATATTTATTTGATATTAATGTATTGTTGAAGTTCATGTTGAGAATATTTTAAGAAGCAAAAATCACTTTTATGAAGTAATTCTTGAATGCCAAGTTATGAAGCCAAAGAAAGTAGAATGAAAGAAGCCACATCTTGAAAATCAAGCAAAAAAATGTCAAAACCAACTCTAAGCTTCAAAGAATCAACTCTAGCATGTAAATATATAGTGGCACAGACTAAGAGGTGACTCCTACTTTTGTAAAGTCGACTTTTTCAACAAACAGAGAATGAATATTTTAGTACTGATCTCAAGTTGACTCCTACTTGATTTCAAGTTAACTCTGTCATAAATGATAGAGAACTATATTTTATGAGTCAAACTTTGAGTCGATCCTACTTCTGTCGAGCCAACTCATAGTTACCTCGAGTTGTCCTTATTGATCTCGAGTTGACTCGATGTGGCTCTTAGATCTAATAGCTAGTTCTGCAAAAAATTCAAAAATATACATAATTGCTCCAATGGTTAGTTTTTAGTTTTCAATGGCTAGAAATGATCATTTAATTATTTTAAAAGATCTTAAAGGCTACCAAACAAATAGAAGAGCCAAGAGAAAGAGAAAAACTAGGAGAGACTTAAGTGCATTTAGTGAGTTTTCAAAAAGAGATTAAAGCTTCCAACCACCTTGAGGAATTCAAGTAATTTTATACATTGATTATCAAGCTTTATCGACATAATCGTCTAGAGCTTCATCAACTTTTATTTACTCTTTTAGGAGCTTTTTATTATCCCTTACATTGTACTATATTTACTTGTTGCAAACAAGTTTCAATTGGAATTTAAACTTGGAAAAAAGCCTATCCAAGTCTTGAATTGGAGTTAAATTATTGTATAAGCCTAAGATTGGCTTAAGGATATGGTTTTGATTATTTTCACCAAGAAAATCAATTAGATTTTGATTATGAGTCCAAAAAAATAATCAAGCTATAATTGAAAGAGATTATAACAGAATTTTCAAGAATAGCTTAGGGAGTGGACGTAGGTGCTGAGTTTAATATCGAACCACTATAATAATTTTGATATTTGATTGTGCCTTATTATTTTCATTCATTGCTCTTTGCTTACATACTTACATTATTGCTTATTACTTAGCTTTCACTCACATACTCTCATTTACTTTAATTATTATGCACAATAATTTTTAAATTTTTGAAAAATCTAATTCTCTCCCTCTTGGATTGTCTATCTGGCAACATTAATCTTTGAAGTTTCACAAATATTGTTATATGGTCATTATCTCTAAGTTGTGGCCGATTTGATTTTTAGACACCTTGTTGATGAGACACTGACAGGTTGTACTTACATTTTCAAACCAAATGGTATAAATTTATAATAATACAAAATTTTGTCGATGGATAATATCATCTTCTTCTCATCCTTGGTACATTTGGATCTAGTTGTATCCTAAGAAGATATCTATAAAGCTCAGAAGCTTATGTCTTAAGGTGATATCTATGAGCTGATTGACTCTCTTCACTATTACAATATTAGGCAGCCACTGGGGTAGTGAGCCTCTCGGATGAAGTCCATAGCAAGAAGTTTGTCCACCTCCTTGTCAATTGCCCTTTGCCAATCTGAAGTGAAGGTGCTCTCCAAACTAGGCGATGCTCCGGGATAACGTTCAACCCACGAACAATAATGCCAGGATGTATACCTAATATATCAGAGGCTACCAAATAAAGATGTCAGCATTGGCATGTAGTAGGAACTCCAATAACCTATCTCATAGATCGGTTGTCTGCATTATCCTGATCTGAATGACTTTGCTTGGATCTTCCTCATTTGTGTACTAACACTAACTATTCTATAGGCTTGCTGTGACCTCCTTAAGCTCTTCTCAGTGGTTAAGCCCTCAATTGCGATGGATTCACTAGCTTCTTCTTCATTGAGCATGAAACACTGTCAAGCCAACATTTGATCTCGTCAGATTTCCCAACCCATGTTCATCGGAGATCTCATCAAGAGTGTATATAGATACTATTGTCCAAAATGCCTAAGTCTGAGTCGACCAAGATGGTGTGTAAGTGAATGGCATCCGAACTACCAAGAAGGTCAATTGCATGGTCACTTGTCGAGAATCTTGGCCCATGGTGATTGGTAAAGTAATCTCCCCTTTGACTGTGACCAAGTCTCTACAGAATCTGACCAAGGGTGTGTTTTTTTAGCCGATCGACAAGTAGCTTTATTTTGTGGAAGTATCAAAAAATAATATGTCAGCCATGTTTCCATTATTGATAAAAAAAATTATATCATAAGTTGTTATCACCATAGAGACAACAATAACATCATCATGAGGAGTTTGAACTCCTCAAACATTCTCTTCAGAAAAGGTTATTACATCACCAGTTCATTGCCTTTTGATGATGAATCTTTAGCTCAACTTCCTGCTCCCTACCTCCAGTAAATCCTAAGATCACGTTGATGACTCTAGCCATAGGTCAGTTGTTGTTGTTGTTTTCCTCCTACAGCTGGCATTGGGAAGGCTATTCGACCACTCAATTCTCTCAGTCACAGACATACTTCTTGAGGTATCCTCTTTGAATTAGAGCCTTGATTTCATTCTATAGCTGAAGGCAATCCTTAGTGCCATGGCTATGGTTCTAATGGAATCAGTAGTACTTCCTTTTGCTACACCTTATTACTTAGCCTTTATTGGTTCAGGCCAACAAAGATACCTTTCACCCATGATCTCTATAAGTATCTGAATTTGAGGAGTGGACAAGGGGTATATGTGTTGAACTGCCAAGGTGCCTCCTCGACCTTGGGTTCATCCATGGGGAAAAAGACTCTCACCCTGGTCGGCTTCTTGAGGATCCTCTCGAGCCCTCTTCTTCATCATGGAGGGACTCCATTCCTCTTCTTGTCATTTTCCTCCATTGCATCTTTTGCTCATGCATACTTTGAGCTTGTGCGAGCATTGCAGTATCATCCCTAAAAAGTTTTTACTCGAGGAGAATATTAACTGATTGCTCTATAGGCCCCCCTTCAGAGCCAACATCATGAACAACTCATTGAGGTTGCCAACTTCTAGCGTGGCTACATTGAATCGGCCATATAGTCATGCAAACTCTCACTCTCCCTCTATGAATAGAGAAAAGACTGTTAGAGTTCAGCTACTATCTTCGCTTATTGTCGAAATTAGACGAACATCATTCCTAGCTGCTTAAAAGAATGGATGGCCCTCGATTGGAGCCTAAAGTACCATGCTCGAGCTATCTTCTAGAGAGTGGCTAGAAAGGTGATGTAGAGAAGTACATCCGATGACTTTGGAGTAATATAAGAGACTTGTAACTCTTAAGATGGTCCAATGGATTGCTGAGCCATTGTAGGACTCCAGCTATGACATTTTGAACCAAGTAGGGATCAGTTCCTCCATAATATGGTAAGAAAATGGTGGCTGCAATTTGAAGTTGAGGACATCCTTCTGTGCCTGGCCTCCTTCCTACATAGCTTCAAGTTGATGGTTGATCTCCTGGACCTATTGCTCTAGTTCGGCTTCATGTCAGGACAAACCTGACCTCCAATGTAACTCGGAGTAGAATCTCTTCAAGAAGACTCTGGAGATATAGTGTCGGCATTGCTCCTCGCACCTTAGGTTTAATGGTGTGGGGAATAGGATCGATGGCCCATAGGCTTTAAATGGATCTATCATGATGGACCGCTCATCCAAGGCTTTTGGATCGAGAGCATCAATGCTGTTAGGAGGGAGCTAGTGGCGGAGCAGGCTCCCACTACTACTATTGTTCCAGCATCTTTTGAAGGCTCTGAATGGTGGTGGTCAGATGTTGAACTTGCTAGATCAATTATTGAATTTTTCAGATCTGCCATCACTATAGGGTGTGATAGCTCAAATTTTGATGGTGAAATGGCATATTAGTTGCATCAGAAGATTGGCATCAGTAAGTGTTGGATACAGCCCTTATCCCATTCATTTATCTTTTTAGATTTATTTTTGTACTTTTTTAGAGGGAAGCAGATCCTTCCTCTAGCATCAATCTATTGCCAAGGGTTTTGATCTATTCTGGGCTCAGTTCCTATCGAAGTGGAGGTCGGTCACCTACCAATGTCAAGATAGCCCTCATTGGAGTAAAGATGCTCCTTCTTTAATGACACCTACAAAAAAGTTCAATTGTCAAAGATTTTTATCCTTTGATGCTTAAGTCATCAAAACTCTCAGCAAGTGGTGTAGTGGAGAGTGAGAGAAATGATAGAGTTCTGGGCTCTATTTCTTGGAAAAATTATGTACTTGAGGGCTTCTCTGCCCCCTTTATATAGAGGGGGAGTAGTTATCCATTACCACCAAGCTCGATAATAGTTTAAAAAATTTACATCCATTAGAGATAGTGGGATGTCCTTGTTAGATATATATCCTAGAAGCTAATATGGCTGACATATTGTAATATATCTAGGGCATAATTTTATACTTAATATATTGATATGATCAATAAAAGATAAGTTCTTTTTCATTCAAGTGTGATGTGTCCTTGAATCATCCATAAAATTAGTTTTGATATATATTCTCAAGGTGTTAAGAATTAGAGATATATATCTAATTCTAAATACTCCGATCATAGGATCATTATAGGACGATGACAATCCGGATAGATGATGCACAAATTGCTTCTTTAGATAGATAGTCTCTGATCTACTGTATGAGACATGGAGATAAGTGGGATAGTTGTTAGAGAACAACTAGTATTGAGCATGATCATATAGAATCACTTAGATTTCTATTCGATCATCAGTGATTATCTCGATGCTATAGTTGTGTGACTGATCCTTTGACTTGAGATGGTACTGCTACTCGCAGTGAGGTTGCTGGAGTTTGACTGACACATAAACATGAATCTTAATGAGCCCTTGTAGTGATGTTGGTGACAGTTGGTCCACTGTAGGGATAGGGTGCGCTCAAGATAGGATCTATCGATCTTGACAGAGAGGAGTAGTCCTAAGAGATTTGAGAGGCAAAGTCTAAGAGTCTGTGGCTACAGTAATATGATTGATGAAAAAGAGTTTTTATAGAAGTCACAACTGGACTTGAGCTATTAGAATCTATCATATGACTGATGCTGAGTTTGACATTTATCCATGACTGTCATCAAGTCGGGACTCACGATAGAGGGATTGAATCACACGTTAACTACACCTAGAGATTCATTTTAGTTCTACTGGATTGCCACTACATACTGTTAGGTGTCACTGGTGGATTATGAGAGCTCACTAGATTTGTTTGGATCGACAATCTCTGCTGAGTTAAAGTGAAATTGTTCTAATCATTGAAAAAAGTTTTAATGATACGATGATAGAATCATTGTATATTTTACTACTAGATAGAATTAAACCTATGGAGTCACACAATAAAGATTAGTTGAAATAAGCAATTGAGCTTATGAAGTGTCAATTGGATTTAGAAAAATCTATTAGATTCATTGTAACCTTGCTAGCACATGGTTGACCCAATTCCTCTTTCCATTGAATTACTTATTTGATAAGATAATTCTAACTTAATTACTGTTAATAACCTACATGAATAAGATTCATGAGACTCCAATTGTTGGGTGTCTAAAGTTATGGATCATATAAATTTAGAGTGTAAGTCCCTAATAATTTTCTTGAAGTTATTCTTGGGTGCCACCTTGATTTGATCAAGTTGGGCATGTCTATTGATTAGAGGGCCTTTAGTTCTCCTATGGGACGTCTCTTGGGTATATTTTAGGGTATCTAATTATGAGTGCAAGAGCTTCAATTGTTAGCACCTAAAGGGTCTCCTAAAGTAAGTTGGATAACTTAAGTTAATAGAAATCTAATGCAAGTAGGATTGTATTATATGATTGAATAGATTTAATCCCTATGCCTATTTAAAGAGATCTTCCCTAAGATCTCTAGAGCATCCAAACCAGCACCCCCACCCATAGAAGGTCTCCACGCCCTCTCTTCTCCCCTTTTCTCTTCTCTCTTGGGTTCTACATGCCCCTTCTCTTGGGATGCGCGTCCCAAGGTTTCCATGCCAAGCTATCAGGTGCTTCTTTTGCTAGTTTCTAGCATCTGATAGCAGCACATAGCAAGAAAAACTCTAGAAAAAGAAAAGAAGAAGATCAAGAAAAGAGATCAAGTATTGATCGCATCCAGGCTTCATTCAGATTTAGCAGGCTGAATTTTGAGAAAAAATTTAGATTAAAGAGATTATTCCAGACTGATCCCAAGGGACACTCAAAGAGGTGGATACTTGTTCAACTAAGAGTGAACCTCTTCTTTTCAGATCCAGATTTGAAAAAAAAATTACAAAAAGATATGTGATTTGATCACAATCTGAATTTCAGTATATATCAATTTCAGTATATGAAATAGATTTATGTATTTTATATTTTTATGCATGTATAATTTAGATTAAAATATTTTAATCTTATTTTCACTATGATGTTTAAAAAATAAAATTTTAAAATACATATGCATGCACCAAATTCTGAATTCCAACAGTGGTATCAGAGCCACGAGTTTTTATATGCTGAATTTTGATATACATATTTTTAAAAAAATTTAAAATTAAATTTTTACTTGATAATGAGATGTATAGATATCATCAAATCTAAAATTTATTTTGGATTTAATTTTAGAATATATAGTTGATATATTATTGTATTCATAGATCTGAATTTTGATCTAGAAAGAGTTCTAGTTCATGTTCATGTAATATATAGATGCATGCATAAAATCTGAAATTTTTATATGATCTAAATTTTATTCATATATATATTATATATTTGTATATTTAGATTATAAATTTATTTTTAATTTAATCATAATTAGTATATGAGATATATGATATCATGCTTAGATCTGAAATTTTATTTAGATATGATTTTACATGCATATATATGATATATGTTTATGTGTTAAAATTTAAAAATTATTTTAATATTTAAAATTTACTTTCATGTAAAAATTTAGATCTAAAATATAATTTTAGAATCTAAAATTTATGTTTGTGCATGAGAGTTTTGTCATAAAAAAATTATTAATTAGGTCATGTAATAGGATTGCATTTAAGATTTTTGATTTGAGTCATATGAGTCTAATCCACTAAGTAATTGGTCAAACTTATTTAGTGTTGATTAAGTCAGATCAATTAAGTTAATGATCATACAATTATTGTTGATCAAATCAATTGAATCCCATGTATAGAATGATTAATCTAAGAACCTAATTTGGCTCGTTGGTTTGAGCCGATTCATTAAGCTAACCAATTTAATCAATCGATCTATTGGTGTCTAAGATAAGTTATTAAGATTTGTTATTTAATTGATTCTGTTAGTCGATCTGATCAATTTATTGATGTCTAAGGAAGGCAACAGGGGGACCCTCCGATCTCCACTTACCTGATCAATTTGGAAGATTAGGTCTTGAATTAGGTTGCTTAGCGGTTTGGTTTAGCCCATGCCAGTTAGATCGATCATATGATGACTGATTAGATAAGACCTAAATCTAAATCTTTCATAAATATTAAGTCCATAAGTCTTCCATCGTTGTAGATGTGCGGACGTCTATCGGTGTTGATTGTTCTCAGCTGTTACAGTGGTTCAGTTGCATCGAAAATATGCAACCACTCTATTAGCAAAGAGTTACTCCAGAGTAAGGATGGGATTGGACCCAATAACTATTAGATGAGAGATCAATGATGGCCTTGCACCTGCTTATGACAGTGGTCGGCTTAACTAAGAAGTGTAGGTAATAACTGTTAGGTAGCCCACGACTTAAAGATCAAGTCACTGCAACATACTTAGAAAGTATCTGGATAAAGATTTGCCTAGCATCAGTATGCATTTACGAATAACTGTTAAGTAAGTGCATGTCATCGGTGGGACTACAGCACCCACTAGGAATCCTTTATCGCATTAGGATTTTCATTTTCTTTTGAAGAGTGGAGGGATCTGATAAATTAGTGGGAGTCATTATTTGTATCTTAAAATTTTAGAAATAAATATAAATATTAAGTACAAAAGTCTAACTTGAATCTCTATTATAGTTAAACCATCATATCAGCCTCAAACTTTAGCCCCATCTTTGAAATCAATCATTTGATCAGTAATAATTTCAAAGACTGGCTCAGAAATCTCAAGATTTCCTAACTCAAAAAAGTTAAGCCATTTTCGATCAAGATCCTGTAGTGCTACCAAACTGTCCTACTACTGAGCAAAAGCTACTTTTGAGAAGAGGAAGATGAAGATAGTAGGATCAAGTGCTATGTGCTGGCATCCATGTCAAATGAGTTACAAAGCCAGCACGAGTATATGCCCACTGTCTGGATCATAATCACTCACTACAAGAGTTGTATGATGAGCAGAGCCGTACTGCACTTCGAAGTATCCAAGAGACTCTTCAATCTGAAGATGGTGAGGGACAGTCTGTCCATGAGTATTGAATGATAGTGATCAAAGATATTAAGGAGTTTGAAAAGCTCGAGCTAGACATGCAAAAGAAATTGCAGATGGATCTGATCCTTCAATCCCTTACCAGTTCATATAGTCAATTCATTGTGAACTTTCATGTGAACAAACTTGACTGCACTATTTTCGAACTCGTCAACATGTGGTCACCACGGAGGATACTTGAAGAGTTAAAGAGCACTATTCTCATTATGGAGAGACTTTTTTTTCAAAGAAAGTCTACTAGAAAGAAGAAGGTTAAATTGTGAAGAAGCAGAAGAAAGAGAGTAAGTCAAAAAAGGATGGTCCAAAGATGGCTGAGGTAAAGAGAAAGTGTTTCCACTGTCATGCTAAAGGCCACTAGAGGAGGAACTGTCCAAAATATTGGAGAGCCTAAAGATCAAAAAAGTGATAAGCCTTCTAAGGTATGCTCTAATTGAGTCTAACCTTACGGTTTCTTCTACTTCTAGTTGGATATTAGATCTAGCTTGAGTGCTCATATATGTACCTCAATGCATAGTCTGATAGAAAGTAGGAGATTGAGAAAAGTGACATGATCCTTCGAGTTGGCAATGGAGCAAAGATTGCTGCAGAGACCGTTGCACTTATCTCTTCAATTACCGTCTGGTGTTAGATTAGATTTGAAAGACTGTTATTATTTCTATAGCTAGTCGAAATTTGATTTTCATATCTGTGCTAGCACAGGAAGGTTTTAAATTAGTTTCAATAAATATTTTATTTTATTTATTTATGAAATAAATTATTGCATAATATCTTTTAATTGATAATCTTTATCACTTGTATGTTGATGCAATGTGAACCTAAACGAGCAAATAGTGAGTGCCGTAGATCAAAAAAGATCCAGAAATAAAATTAACCAGAATACTTGTGGCACCATAGACTAGCCATATTGGAGAGGATAGGATAAACAGACTGAAAAAGGATGGGATCGTTAGCTCTCTTAACTCAGAGTCGTATCCACTTGCGAATCCTGTCTTCGAGAAAAAATGGCCAAGTTATCCTTTATAGACATGGGAGAGGGCCACTGAGTTACTTATTCTGGTACACACCGACGTGTGTGGGCCATTTAATGTACAGATCAGGGATGATTATACTACTTTATTATCTTTATCGATAATTTATCTAGGTATGGATATGTGTATCTAATGAAACATAAATCTGAGGCTTTTAAAAGTTCAAAGAATTCAGGCATGAAGTAGAAAAGCAAACAGACAAATCCGTTAAGGTTCTTCGATCTGATCCAGGAGGTGAATACCTTAGTTATGAATTTTGGGTATCTTAAGAACAACGGCGTAGTTCTTAATGGACCCCTCTTGAAATACCTCAGCTCAACGGGGTATCCAAAGGAGAACAGGACCTATTGGACATGGTCAGATCCATGATGAGCTTCACTGATCTATCCTTATTTCTTTGGGACATGCATTGTTAACTGTCATTCACTTGTTGAATAGGATTCCATCAAAGTGCGTTCCTACTACATCTATGAGATATAGTTTGGTAAGAAGTTGAGTCTGGATTATCTTAAGACTTGGGATGTCCAACCTATATCAAGAGACAGATAGCAGATAAGTTAGAGGATAGATCTATTATAGCTCGCTTTATAGGGTATCCTAAAAAATTCATGGGATACTACTACTTTTCACAAGACCACAATGTGATTGTAAGTCAAAACGTCGTATTCTTAAAAAATAGTTTATCCAGGGATGGCAGTGGGAGGTTAGTGGAGCTCGAAAAGAAAGTCTATGAAGAGTCAAGAGCTATAGATCCTTAGGAACCCATAGTCCATGAGCCAATAGTTGATGTTCCTCTACCACCTCATAGATCTAGCAGGATCTTCGATCTTCTGAAAGGTACATGGATATGCTTACGGAGAAAGTTAAAGAAATATTCCTTATGGGAGATAAGGATCATAGTGATGATCCTACCATCTTTATGAGGCGATGTCTGACATCGATTCTAGAAATAGTTAGATGCGATGAAGTCAAAAATTGACTCAATGCACTCGAACAAGTCTGGACCTTAGTGGATCCACTGAGGTATTGTACCTATTGGGTGTAAATGGATCTATAAAAGGAAGATAGGAGCTATGTAAGGTAGAGACTATAAAGCTAGATTGTGGCTAAAGATTATAGTCAGTGTGAGGGCATTGATTATCAAAAAATCTTCTCATCCGTAGCCATGCTAAAATCTATCCACTCTGCTTGCTATTGCAGCTTACTATAATTATAAAATTTGCAATGGATGTAAAAATACTTTCCTAAATGGATATCTTGAGAAAGATATCTATATGGAGCAGCCTATGATTTCATGTCCAGTAATGGTATCACAGAGTCTGCAAGCTGCAAAATCTATATATGGATTAAAGCAAGCTTCTCAAAGTTTGAACCATCATTTTGATGAAGCAATAAATATTTAATTTCATCAAAATGAAGAGAAACTTGTGTGTATAAGAGATCAGTGGGAGTGCAATCATATTCCTCATATTGTACATGATGATATTCTTCTCATTAGGAATGATATTCCATGCTGACCATGTCAAAAGATGGTTGTCTAAAAATTCTCCATAAAGATCTAGGATAAGCATCCTATATTCTCGAAATAAAGATCTATAGGGATAGACCTAATGGATGCTTGACCTATCATAAAAGCTGTCATAGAGAAGGTGCTAAAGAGGTTCAGCATGAAAAACTCAAGAGAAGCTCTTACTTTTAGGCATGATATTAGTCTTTCCAAGACGATGTGTCCGACCACGTTTGAGGAGATTTAGCACATGAGTAGGATTCTTATGTCTCGACCATAGGAAGCCTCATGTATGCCATGCTATGTATTCGACCTGATATTATCCTTACTGTGAGTGTCACGAGAAGTATCAGTCGAATGAGGTAAGGAGCACTGGATAGCTATAAAGAACATCCTTAAGTACTTAAGAAGGACTAGGATTGTTCTTGATCTTTGGAGGAGACTCTGACTTGCGAGTCGAGGGATATACTAATTAGACTTCATGTCTGATCCTGATGATAGAAAGTCTACGTAAGTACATGTTCGTTTGCAATGATGGTGCAGTTAGCAGGAAGAGTTTCAAGCAACCATCATAGCAGATTCGACCATGGAGACTGAGTATATGCTTCTTCGGATGCTGCAAAAAAGGCTTCTTATTCAAGAAGTTGTCGCAAATTGGATCATGGCATCGGATGCCATATCATTGTACTGCGTCAATAATGGAGCCATAGCACTTGCTAAGGAGCTGAGGTCTCATAAAAATCTAAGCACATCGAGTAGCGGTATCACATCATACATGACTACTCGAAAAAAAATATGTCGAGATGCGAAGAGTAGACTCTATGGACAAATGGCAGACTCACTGACTAAGCAGTTAAGCCAACAAAAATGAAAGCCCACCTTGAGAAGATGAACATAGATTTATGGTCAATTGACTTTAGTCCAAGTGGAGATTGTTAGATGTATGTCTAGAAGCCAATATGGCTGACACATTGTAATACATCTATGCATAATTTTATAATTAATATATTGATATGATCAATAAAAGGACAGTTCTTTTTCATTCAAGTGTGATGTATCCTTAATCATTATGGAATTAGTTTTGATATATATTCTCAAGGTGTTGAGAATTACAGACTTGTATTTAATTCCTAAATGCTCTCGATCATAGGATCATCATGAGGAGATGACAGATCGGATAGACTGATGCATAAATTACTTTTTTTGGATAGATGATCTTTGGTCTACTGTGTACAGACACAAGGTGACGAGTGCGGATAGTTGTTAGAGAACAACTAGTACTAAGCGTGACATACGAGAGGTCACTTAAATTTTTATTCGATCGTCAGTGATTGTCTCGATGCTGTAGTTGTGTAACTGATCTTTGACTTGAGATGGTACTGCTACTCGCAGTGAGCTACTGGAGTTTGACTGAACATAAATATGGTCTCAATGAGCCCTTGTAGTAATGTTGATGAAGTTGGTCCATTGTAGGGTAGGTACATATCAAGATGGATCTATCGATCTTGATAGTGAGGAGTATCTTATAAAATTTGAGAGGATAATCTAAGAGTTGTGGCCATAGCAGTGTGATTGATGAAAAATTTTTATAGAAGTCACAACTGGACTTAAGCTAATCGAATCTAACATATGACTGACGCTGAGTTTTGATGATTTATCCATGATCTGCCATCAAGTCAGACTCATGATAGAGGACTGAATCACACGTTAACTATACCTAGATTTCTTTCAGCTCTATTAGGTTGTCACTACATACTGTAGGTATCACTGATAGATTGTGAGAGCTCACTAGGATTGTTCTGCATCGACAATCCTTGCTGAGTTAGAATAGAATTATTCCGATCCATTGAAAAGAGTTTCAATGATACGATGATAGAGATCATTGTATGTCTCACTACCAGATACAATTGAATCTATGGGGTTACACAATAAAAGATTAGGTCTGAAATAAGCAATTAAGCTTATGAAGTGCCAATTAGGTTTAGAAAAATCTATTGGGTTCATGGTAACCTTGCCAGCATATAGTTGGACCCAATTCTTCTTTCGTTGGGATTACTTATTCGATAAGATAATTAAGTTAATCTACATGAATAAGATTTAAGATACTCCAATTATTGGGTGTCTAAGATTATGAATCATATAAATTTAGGTACAGATCCCTAATTAATTTTCTTGATAGTTATTCTTGGGTGCCACCTTGATTTGATCAAGTTGGACGTGTCCATTGATTAGAGGGCCTTTAGTTCTCTATGGGGATCTCTTGAGTGTATTTTGGGATGTCTAATTATGGGTGCAAGAGCTCCAATTGTTGGTGCTTAAAGATCTCCTAAAGTAAGTTGGATAACTTAAGTTAATAGAAAATCAATACAAGTAGGACTTGTATTATGTAATTGAATAGGATTCAATTCTTATGCCTATTTAAAGGGACCTCCCCTAAGGTCCTAGAGCATCCACATTAGCAGCTCCCACACCCATAGAAGGTCTCCATACCCTCTCTTCCTCCCCTTTTCTCTTCTCTCTTGGAAGTTCTACATGCCCCTTCTCTTGGAACGTGCGTCCCAAGGTGTTCCTCATCCAAGGCTGTTGGGTGCCTCTTTCTTGCAGGTTTCTAGCATATGTAGTAGCACATAGCAAGGAGAAACTCTAGAGAAGAGGAGAAGAAGAAATCAAGAAAGAGATTAAGTGTTGATCGCGATCCAGGCTTCATTCAGATTCAACAGCTGAATTTTTTAAAAAAAAATTAGATTAAAGAGGGCTATTCTAGGCTGATTCCAAGTGGATACTCATAGAGGTCGGATACTTGTGCGGTTAAGAGAGAACTCTTCTATTTCAAATCCAGATTTGAATAAAAAGATTGCGAAACAAATATGTGATTTGATCACAATCTGAATTTCAGCATATATCATTTCAGCATATGAAATAGATCCATGTGGTTTTATATTTTCGTGCATGTATAATTCAGATTAAAATATTTAATTTTATTATCTATTATAGTATTTAGAAAATAAAATTTTGAAATACATATGCATGCACCAAATCTCGAATTCCAACAATCCTTTATGTTCATCAGGTGCGGCAAGGGTTAGGATGTTATCTACAGCAATTAAGCCCACATGCATGTGATTAGGGAAACGAACCCAAGATCCTATATTGGCAATTGCTTCGATTATTATTGAGTTGGTTAATCATCATGCTTTCTAAGGTTAGTCAATTGAGTACTATCGATCGAGCCAACTCTTTAAGGTGGTGTCATACTTGGCTTGGGAAACTGGACCTTTGTACAGAGGAAGTGAGAGGCCCCTGATAGTGTTATCCATTATTGATCTAATTATTTGTTATTATTAAACTATTTAAAAGTGGCTTTACTTCTTAATTTTTAATTTTAAAATAACCCTAACAAATTAACTTTAATTAGATTTCTTTCTTAAATTTTAAAAATTATTTGAAATATGATAGAATCCTAAAGAAAAATGAACTCTAATTTATTGGACTTTGAGAATAATAATATTAAGTCTAAATAGATTTTAGCTATGAGCATGTGGTTTTGCACAAAAGAGACAAGGCATTCTACTAGTCTTAGCCTCTTTTTTGAGCAAAATCTCTATGGTCTCTAGTAGACATGACCCAACTTGGACCTAGCCTATCTTCTATCATAATTTAATAGGTGATTGTAAGGTAAGATCCTCCTTTCATTGTTTGGCAATAGTGCCATACAAAAATCTAATTCTTAATTCAAAAAATCAGATCTAATTATAAATATGTGTGCATGCTTTAAGCACTTATTTAAATTGATTGTTGTTGCAGTCAATCCCCGAGTATGCCTGAGTATGGTAATAAGCAATATGCATAATAAATCCACACTGATCGAAATTAGTTTGGTGGAGACTCTCTGATATCTAAGTCAGTGGGAGTGGTGAACAGAATAGTTGAAAGTAGATTTTGGTAGAATATTAGTCCAAAAATGTCTTACCATTGCTGTCCCCTTACTTTTTCTTTTATAGGTAATTTAGATGTAACCATCAAACTCGTGGAATCCTTGTTGGGAAATGTGTCCCAAAGCAATCGTTAGCCTATTGACGGTTGTGCTATTTGATTAATTATATATGAATTAATTAATAAAATATTTATTTAATAATTTTTATCATAAGCTTGTACATCTTCTATATTGAATGTCTGTGTTATGATGAAAATTCTTAGGACTATTTTAAATTGATAAAGGAGGATTTATCGTTTAGTCCTTAAATGAGTTCGCGACCAAATGATATACTATTACTATGATGATAGATATATCAAGTATAGGTCGTTGTGTGCCTATATCATTGGTCGTCTTCTTAACCAAGGAGCGTAGAGACGCTGGTATGGCATACAAGTAAATGTAGGAGTATATTTTACTGAACGTGATCAACTCTGGAGTACTCTATTATCAAGAGTCACTCTGAAGGATATGGATATAAGTGTTCCTCCGATCTGAGATCACCAAGGTGACTTACAAGCAACTCACTGTGCTTTGATGTCAGACTATATAAATTTTTAATTCAAGATCAAAAATTTCTGGACATAGTCAAGTACTTGTGAAGTCGGTGCATAAGTCAAGATAGAATTGACCACTCCAAGAGATTGGAGAGAATGCATTGTGTTTCAATTTAGTAAGACCTTGCCAGGGCAATCCTTGTGAGGAGTCATAGATTTATTAGGTTGAGACACATAATGGATGTACTATTAAGAGTTGACAGTTTAAACTCTAAGTCATCCTAGCTTCAAGGATTAAAGGATGAATTATATGGTAACTATATTCAAATAGGTTCTTGAGTGTTGCTTTGCATACATTTGGCCTATCCGGACGTCGGGCACCATTGCTAGATGGTTACTCTGATTGGTACAGGAATCGATTTCTATGCTACCAATTTAGGTTTGAACCTATGGGATCACACACATTAGAAATTTCTCTCTGATCATATTTTTCTCTAATCACATGGCTAATCTAAAGAGTCCCAGTGGATGGAGACTCTGGTGAAGAGTCCTACTAGACAGAGACTCTAGAGAAGAGTCCCACTAGACTTGGACTCTATTATTAATAGAAGATTAATTAATGATTAGATCACTAATTAGCTTAATTTGATTGAGTATTAAAGTCTAGATCAAGTTTGATTGAATTGAATTCAATCAGATTAAGTCTGATTAGATTATGAGATAACCTAATCGGTAAGAAAAAAATGATCTTAATTTGATCGAATCTATGGCTCAATTAATTTATTGATTTGATAAAATTTAATTGATCTTGTAAGAGCTTAATTAGATTAGGTTCATCATATTTTATTTGGATCTAATTGGATTGGGTTTGAAAAAATCTAATTGGTTAAACCTAGAATCCCAAATAGTGAGACACTCTCTCCTGCGCCATCCAAATTGTCTCTCACCTTTTCTCACCATATAAAATTAGTTTGTATATGAAAAAATAAAAATAACCTTTCTTTTATCGCCATTAAGGATAGAAATTGTTGGTTTTGATTTGAATTCAAATTGGTTTGAATTTTAACTTAAAATCTTATCCACATCCTTCCACACATCGGTAGTTTCTGAAGGTGCCTATTGTGTACTAGAGAAAGAAGTCTTTCTAATTGATTTTCATATTCAATTTTTTCTAGTAAGTCTCTCTTTAAGTTAGATAAGAGTGAGTAAAAGTTAGATTTAAATTAAAATTCAAAATGAGTTGAATTACAACAAACTCCAGCTCTTATTTTATCTTATCTGGTTTGTGCGACAACCATAAAAAGGCATAATTTTGTGTGCCAAATTAAGAGAGCTTTTCACCATGAGATATCAGAGAGAAAGAGGGTTGAAAATACTTCTTTGGGGTATGAGGTTTGGGTGGGTTTCCTTCTTCCTTGGCATGAACAAAAGAGGAGACCGATCTCCTCTCAGGTGAGTGACCTAGAACTGTTCTAGGATTTTAGGTAAGAGAAAAATCAAAGAGAAGAGAGTCTTCATCAGATTTTTCTCCACCATCCAGCATCCCCACTGATTCATCTTCGATATCAAAAAAGTTTGAGATGATAGAAAGAAGAGATCAAACCAAATCTGCCATCAGAAACTGACTGTGCGAGCTAGCACTCCTACGAAGGGTTGATCGATCTGAAGACTTCGTGTGGACCATTTGTAGAGGTCGGACGCTTGTGTGGTTGCAAGTGACCAGAAGAGACTTTTAGATCTATATTCTCAATTATGAAGAATGACTATCCACGCTCAGATATTGGGTTTGAAACCTTAAAAGTGGTAGATTAGATCTATCACTAATTGCTGTTCTTGTTCAAATGCTTGTAATATTAGATTCAAATTTTTATGCATATAAATTCATATTATAAATCTATTTATAGGAGTTTTAAGATTAGAACTTATGCATGTATTTATAGATTAAATAGTTTAATCTAATATTCTTTCATTAAAATTTTGAAATGCATGCATGAAACTCCTGTGCATCCTATAGTGGTATCAGAGCCAGGTTACTTATAACATAAATTTATTCTTACATATAATCTGATTTTAATTATTTAGATTAGATCTAAATAATTAATTAGCATCTGAGTAATGTAGTAATCTGATTGGATAGATCCTCATAACTGTCCGATCATAGAAGAAATTAGGATATCATAACTCTATTTGTCCATTCAATGGGATCTCCTATGGTGTGTAGGAGTACTGTGCGATCTTTTCCATGATGATGAATAATAAAAAAAATTAAAATTTTATTTTAGATATGAAGTAATGTATATTAGATCTAAAATTAGTATTTTGATCATTAGATGATTGATTATAAAAATATTTTATAAAATTAAAAATTATTTTCAAATACTAAATCCGAACCCATATCAGCCTAAAACTTAATTGAGAATTAAGCGATCTAGATTTGAGAATCAAAGATCTAAGGCATTAATTTCATAATTCATAGGTTAATGGGTTAGCTCGAGTCAAATCCATTTAACTGGGTTAGACCTAGGGTTAAAAATTATTGATAATGGATCATGTTAGTAATTGATCAAATCTAATTAAAAGTTAATTATGATTGTGTCAATTTCTTCTCTTGATCAATTTCAATAGTTGTAGTTGGTCAAGTCTATATCTTTGATTAAATCAATATGGACTTTGATCATGGCTCAGTGATCAAACTCAAGTCTATAAGTTGATCAAATTGAAAATGACTAACCAGTTGGTGTATAAGGTAAGTATGGCAGCTTTGATCGATGGCCATTAATTGGGAGCTCCTCACATAGATTAAGTTTACGTCGAGTTAATGGCATATCCCTCTCATTGATCTCACTTACCTGGCCAACATAGTAATCATATTTTGATTAGATTACTTAATGATTGAGATTGACTCATGCTGACTAGAAAATCAGTATGACTGATTTAGGTGTCCCTAGTTCAACTTATCTTAAATCCTCTTTATGACTTGGTGAAGTTAGTGAGAGGATCATGACTGGTTGGCTGGACCAGCTTATGCCTCATCTTCTTTAATCTAACTTGGTGAAGTCAGTGGAGGATTAAGATTAACTGATCAAATTACTTCTTATCTCTCAATTCAACCAATTAAATCTTCTAAAATTATTAGATCCCTAAAATGAAATAGTTATAGTGATAACTAGATCATAGCCTCCCATTAAGTTGAATGATAATGAGTATAGCAGTTTAGATAATCATTGGAGGCACCACATGCCTGGTGTTCATCTGGCTGTCAGAATTATCATTCATAATATATGGATTTAGTTGTATCTTTCTGATGATAGTCAGGTTGGCCGAGCCACACTCGAACTTGATTACTCATTTGTCAGATGCACTAAATTCTGACATGTTAATGGTTGGACCTAACCAGAACTTTTAGTGGAGGTGCCACACGCCTGCTGAAGAGATGTCTGGGGTAAAATTGAATACTAAAAATTATTTAATGAAATAATTGGTTAAGAACCTATTCATGGGTGCACAAGGATTGGCGAGCCACACTTGGGCTCATGTGCAGTCCATATGGATTCTAGTACCCACTAAGAAATTAGTGTAATTTTTTGAATTGAAGATAGAGGCTATCAATTAGAATAAAATAGTAGGAGAATCTTTAGACTAAAAATCATGTCTTTAGATTAATCAATTCATATACTAATTAGATTTTGATTTTTTTTTTGCAGTTATGGCTACCACCTTATCGCTCTGATTACTATTACATAGTGATAAATTGATGGGATCAAATTTTGATAGCTGGTATTGAAAGCTCAAAATAGTCTTAGAGCACCAACAGATCTTGTATGTATTGATAGATTCGACACCCGAGGAGCCAGCTCTGAATGCACATAGCACGGTCAGAGACACTTATCAGAAGTGGCTCAATGATCGAACTATGATTCGTTACATTATGCTAGCGATAATGAATGATGAGTTCAGTCATCATTTCGAGAATGCTCAGCCACAGGACATGTTACAAATATTGAACGAGTTTTTTGACACATCTGACGATATTGAAAGGCACAAGACTAGTTGTGCCATCTTCAACGCTCGAATGAGAGAAGGAGCGTCAATCACCGATCATGTACTATACATGATCGAAATGATTGAGCATTTAAGCAAGCTTGATTTTTTCCTACATAGTAGTTAGGGAAAGATGTATTCTGAATTCTCTATCCAAGTGCTACATCCTTTTCTTACTCATTTTTGAATGACAAAGCCTGCGGTCAATTACCACGATTTGCTGGAATGACTGCAGAACTTTAAGAAGGATCACCAGCTCCAAAAGAAGTCAGTGAATATAGTGAGAGGATCTTCTTCTGGATGTCGATCCATTAAGAAAGAAAAGAAAAATAAGAAGAATAAGAAAAGGATGCAAAGTGCTAGAGTACCCAAACCCAGTCAGATCAAAAATCTAAGTCCAATCAGAGTCAGGCAGAATGCTTCTATTGCAAGAAGAAGGGGCACTGAAAGAGAATTGTCCTCAGTACATTGCATCCTTGGATCCAAACAGGCCAAGAAAGAAGCAAGTTGTTGCTGCACAAGATAATTATATGATAACACCTTGTAATTTCTCAATTTGTGATTTTACTATCTGGGTATTAGATACCGAAAGTCCTTTTAATATTTATAATTCATTGCAGGGTCTACAGGTCAGTAGAAGATTTGAAGAAGGTGAAAAATTTTTAATATTGGAGATGGAAGATCAATTCCAGTTCTAGCGTTAGGAATTATTAAGCTTGTATTCAAGTCGAATATAATTGTTCTTAATGAATGTCACTTTTATCCTTCCTTTTTATTGAACATTATTTCTGTAGGCCTCTTGGCCATGAATAGTTATGAAATTTAATAAAAAAAAATAATTTTAATATCATTATGAATGATATTAATGTGATGAATGGACAGCTGAACAATGATATTTACATATTGTCACAACCTATTAGTGTGATGTACATGTCAAGCAGACATCCTAGAATTAATGATGTCTCCGATGTCTACCTTTGGCATTGTAGGTTAGGTCATGTTAACAAAAACAAATAAATAGGTTGATACAAGAAGAAATCTCAAAGTCAGTGATTGTAAATCACTTCCAACTTGTGAGTCTTGTCTTCTTGGAAAAATGATCAAGACATCTTTTACTGAAAAAGATGAGCGAGCTAGTGAAGTTCTAAGTCTCATATATACTGATGTATGTGGATCGATGAACACCAGTATCAGAGATGGATATTATTATTTCATTACTTTTACAGATGATCTATCGAGATATGAACATGTTTACTTAATGACGTATAAGTCAGAATCATTTGAAATATTCAAATAATTTTATAATGAAGTAGAAAAATAAACTGAGAAGAGTATTAAAACTCTTCAGTCTGATCGAGGAGGAGAATATCTCTCAGTGAGTTTCTGATATACTTAGAAGAGAATGAGATTCTCTCACAATGGATCCCTCTGGAACACCACAGCATAATGGTGTATCGAAAAAGAAGAATCATACTCTGTTAGATATGGTTCGATCCATGATGGGCTTTGCAAGTCTTTCGATCTCTTTTTGGGGATATACACTCGAGTCGGCTTGTTATATTTTAAATAAAATTTGAGTAAATCTGTAAGTAAAACACCACATGAGATGTGGACAGGATGTAAGCCAGCACTCTCTCACCTTAGGGTTTGAGGATGTCTGGCTTATGTCAAACATCTAAAAACTGACAAGCTTGGATCTAGGTCTGACAAGTATTTATTTATAGGGTACCAAAAGAGATCAAGAGGTATTACTTCTACCTTGCTGACGAACAGAAGGTGAATCAGCAATAGGGCAGTCTTTCTAGAAAAAAATTTCTTGGAGAAAAAATTAATGCCTCAAAGATTGAACTTAATGAAGTTCGATCTATAGAAGAACCGACACAATCTAGTAAACCCATTGAGTTAGACTTAATTAGATCAAATCCAAAATCTGTTGTAGAAATATCTTTAAGAGATCAGGTGAGTAGCACGTCAATAGGATAAAACTACAGTTTCTTGGTCCAAGATGATGATTCAATTAACTCGATGAGAAAATGAGGATCGATCACCTATATGGATGTGATGTAGAGGTCTGACTCCGATAAGTGGTTGGAAGCTATAAATCTGAAATGGAGTCCATGAAAGTCAACAATGTATGGACATTGGTTGACCACCTGAAGGGATAAAATCATAGGGTGTAAGTGGGTCTTCAAAAAGAAGAGGAGCGCAGATAGAAAGGTGGAGACCTATAAAGCTCATCTGGTTGTCAAGGTTACCGTCAGGTTATGGTATTGACTATGATGAGATATTTTCTCCTGTGATAATTCTTAAGTCCATTCGGATCATACTTGCGATAGCAGCACATCTGAACTATAAATCTGGCAAATGGATGTGAAAATAACCTTCCTAAATGGAGAGCTGAAGAAGAGATGTATATGATACAATTGAAGATTTTATATCCACAGATGGATCAAAAGTGTGCAAGCTTCAAAGGTCCATTTATGGACTTAAACAGGCATCTCGAAGTTAGAACATGTATTTTGATAAAGTAATCAGAACATATGGCTTCATTAAGAATGGAGAAAACTTACATATACAAATAGGCTAATAACTCGATAATAGTATTTCTTATTTTATATGTGGATGATATTCTCTTAATCAGGAATGACATCCCTGCATTACAAGAAATAAAGTTTGGTTGTCATCTCAGTCCTCCATGAAGGATTGGGAGAAACATCCTTCGTCCTTGGGATGAAGATCTATAGAATAGATCTAAAAGATTGCTTAGATTATCACAGTTAACATACATTGATACTATGATGAAAAGGTTTAGCATGAAGAATTTCAAGAAAGGCTATCTTTCGATAGGCCAAAAAATTTTTCTCTCGAAGAGTGATTGTCCGACAACTCCTCAAGAGAGAAAGTATGAGTAGAATTCCACATACTTCGATAGTGGATCTATTATGTACGCCATGATATGTATGCGACCGGACGTAGCATACTCAATAGGGTAGTGAGTAGATACCAGTCTAATCCAGGTGAGAACCACTGGAAAGTCGTAAAACCATCCTTAAGTATTTGAGAAATCTAAGGATCAGTGGCTTATCTATAGAGAATCTGACTTAAAATTGTGGATTTACAGACTCCAATTTTCAGTCGGATCATGATGATAGCAAGAGCGTGTCGAGATATATTTATACTCTGAATGGTGGAGCAATCTGCTGGAAAATTCTAAGTAGCACACTGTGGCCGACTCTACTTGTGAGGCAGAATATATCGTGGCATCCGATGCTGTGAAGAAGCTATGTGGTTATAAAAATTTATCAACGAGCTCGGAATGGCACCCTCCCTTGATGGCCCCATCCTGTTGTACTATGACAGCACTGCACATTGCTCAAGCAAAGGAATCGAAGTCACATCAGTGGATCAAACACATTCTGCATCTCTACCATCTGGTCAAAAATCATGGATCACGTGACATCGACTTTCGAAGATCGATGGAAAAGAGAATCTGGCCGACCCATTAACTAAAGCCCTTGCGATAAAGAGTTCAAAGATCATAAAATGAAGATGGGTATACGATACTGTACCGATTGACTTTAGTACAATGGGAGTTGTTGAAAAATATATCCCAAAGTCAATCGTCAACCTGTTAACAGTTATGCTATTTGATGTAATTATATATAATTAATTAATAAAATATTTATTTGATAATTTTTATCATAAGCTTGTACATCTTCTATATCAAACATTTGTGTTATAATGAAAGTTCTTAGGACTATTTTAAGTCGATAAAGAGAATTTATCGTTTAATCCTTAAATGAGTTCGCGATCAAATGATATGCTATTACTAGGACGATAGACATACCAAGTATAGGTCATTGTGTGCCATATATCGTTGGTCGTCCTCTTAACCAAGGAGCGTGGAGACACTGGTATGGCATATAGATGAAATGTAGGAGTACATTTCACTGAATGTGACCAACTCCGGAGCACTCTGCTGTCAAGAGTCACTCCGAAAGGATATGGTATAAGTGTCCTCCAACCTGAGATCACCACGATGACTTACAAGTAACTCACTGTGCTTTGGTGCTGGACTACCTGAATTTCTAATTCAGGATCGAAAATTTTGGACATAGTCAAGTACTTGTAAGTCAGTGCGTGAGTCAAGATAGAATTGACCACTCCAAGAGATTGGAGAGAATGCTTATGTTTCAATTTAGTAAGACCTTGGTCAGGAAATCCGTGTGAGGAGTCACAGGATTTATTAGGTTGAGACACATAATGAATGTACTATTAAGAGTTGACAGTTTAAACTCTAAGTCATCCTAGCATCAAGGGTCAAAGGGATGAATTATATGGTAACTATATCCAAATAGGTTCTTGAGTGTTGCTTTGCATACATTCGCCTATCCAGACATCAGACACCATTGCTAGATGGTTACTTCAATTGGTACAGAAATTAGTTCCTGTGCTACCAGCTTAGGTTCAAACCTATGGGGTCACACATATTAGAAGTTTCTCTCCGATCATATTGCTAATCTGAAGAGTCTCAGTGGACAGTGACTCTGATGAAGAGTCCCAGTGGACGGAGACTTTGGTGAAGAATCCCACTGGATGGAGATTCTAGAGAAGAGTCCCACTAGACTTGGACTTTATCATTAATAGAAGATTAATTAGTGATTAGATCATTAATTAGCTTAATTTGATTGAGCATTAAAGTCTGGATCAAGTTTAATTGAATTGGATTCAATCAGGTCAAGTCTGATTAGGTTGTGAGATGACCTAATCGGTAAGGGAGAAATGATCCTGATTTGATCGATCTATGGTTCAATTAATTTATTAATTTATTTGAGTTTGAACAAATCCAATTGATTAAACTCTAGAGTCCCAAATGAGTGAGACTCTCTCCCTTGCGCCACCCAAATTGTCTCACATTTTCTCACCATATAAAATTAGTTTATGCATAAGAAAATTAGAAAATAACCTTTTTTTGTCGTCCATTAAGGATAGACATTGGTTAGTTTTGATTTGAATTCAAATTGATTTGAATTTTAACTTAAAATCTTATCTATATCCTTCCACACGTCGGCAGTTTCTAAAGATGCCTATTGTGTACGAGAAAAAGAAGCCTTTCTAATTGTTTTGTATGCCTATTTTTTTTTTGATAGGTCTCTCTTTAATTAGATAAAATGAGAAAAAGTTGGAGTTAAATTGAATTTCAAAATAGTTTGAATTATAACAAACTCCAGTCCTTATCCTGTCTTATCTGGTTTGTGCGATACCCATAAAAAGGTCAAATTTTGTGCATCAAATTAAGAGAGCTTTTCACCATGAAATACCAGAGGAAAGAGGGTCGAAAATACTTCTTTGGGGCATGAGGTTCGGATGGGTTTCCTTCTTTCTTGGCATAAACAAAAGAGGAGACCGATCTCCTCTCGAGGGAGCGACCTAGAACTGTTTTATGATTTTGGATGAGAGAAAAACCAAAGAAAACAGAGTCTTCATCAGATTTTTCTCCACCATCCAGCATCCTCTCTAATCCGTCTTCGACATCGAAAAGATTCAAAGCGATCGAAAGAAGAGATCAAATCAGATCTACCATCAGAAGCTGACTGCGCGAGCTAGCACTCCTGCGGAGGGCTGATCGATCTGAGGACTTCGTATGGACCATCCGTAGAGGTCAAATACTTATGCGGCTACGAGCAACCAAAGAGGACTTTCAGATCTACGTTCTCAATTGTAAAAATTGACTACCCACGCTCAGGTATTGAGTTTGAAACCCTAGAAGTGGTAGATTAGATCTATCACTAATTGCTGTTCTTGTTCAAACGCTTGTAATATTAGATTTAGATTTTTATGCATATAAATTCATGTTATAAATCTATTTGTAGGAGTTTTAAGATCAGATCTTATGCATGTATTCATTGATTAAATAGTTTAATCTAATGTTCTTCCTCTGAAAATTTTGAAATGCATGCATGAAACTCCTTTGCGATCCTACAGTCCCGCTTATTATGGCACGAATAGGTAGTTAACGCTCATTATCGAACCATTATCATGGAGTTAGTGGACAGTTTATGCCCACTAATGATTGTGGCATGTAGTTATTATGCCCACTAACGATCATGGCATGTAGTTATTATGCCCACTAATGGTGATGGCATATAGTTATATCCATGATTGTAGTACCGTGATTGTAGATTAGGCAATCGGCCACATCAGTTGGTCATGTCAGTCGGTAGTCAGTCATGTTAGTCAGCAGTTGGTCATGGAAGTCAGTAGTTGGCCATGTCAGTGGATCATATCAATCGGCAGTCGGTCATGACAGTCGGTAGTCTACTGTGATAATGCAGGTTCGGCCATGATCATGCCGTGTCGGTCTTGATGATGTTGGTTCAGCATTCCCCCCACCGGATTCCTACTATCAAGCACTATCATGCTCGCTGCTCCAGTTACCCACCTGGGATGGCATGAGAGAATTCATGCAATTGACGGGCGAGTTGGATGATCCGCCAATCCCACATTTATCGCTGCCTACCAGTTTTCTCAGTAAAATACTCCGTCATAATGAGTCCAAGTCAAAAGCCATCTTGTAATGGCTACATGGGTTAGCCATTGCATGGGGAGGTCACATCAAAATCCTCTAAAAAGACAGAGTCAAGATAGCATGAGATCCAATAAAATCATGCTTAGCCTTTTGAGAATGCGGCTATGTTCTGTTACCGACATAAAATTGGGATCCGATCTTGAGTTGGATGCCGATATAGAGTCTCAGACTGATCTCGAATTGGATGCCCATACAGAATCAGGAGTAGATTTGATTACCCGACAGTTATCTCTCGTTCTCAAATTCAAAGTGACTTGATGCATTGGATAGTGAAAATCAGTGTATCTTCTGCTATGATTTTGAACTCTGATTCTATGATTATTTCAGAGTATCTGATACGTCAGATGTCTGATCATGAAAACTCGAGTGACTATGGATGGCAGTGATTTGATTGATCAGGATCCCGATCCTCTGAATTCCTACCAGTTATAGCTTGGACCCCACCTTAGAAACTCCGACACAATGCTTGGCAGGGAGGGAGGGTCGTACACCTTCTTTTTAAGAGGTCCAACAAATCTCTTCTGGCATTCTTTTCCAAACATCAAATCATGGATCAAATCTAGAGGGGACGAAAATGAAGGGCTACAGATGGGTTGGAAACCTAGCCATCTTGGCCTAAAGCCAGCGAACAAGACTCGATTTGATGTTTATGTGATGTAATAGGCCCTTTTTGATGTTTATGGGATAGGGTAGCCGAACTTGAATCAGGTGCTGATGTTTGTTGCCAAGGAAGTTGCAGCCTCCGAAGCTGAAGAGCAAGCACTTCTCGATGTAGTTAATTTAAGCAGGCATCCGTAGATAGTCATCTGAGTAACTTGTTTATAGTCGACCGTGTCGGGACCTGAGTGAGTAAGTTGAAGTAGCCGATGATATGTCGATTATTTCAGACCGAGTTTCAGTTAGCCAACCCTTTTGGTGACCAAGTGTCAATCGATCTTCATTAATGGTCAACATATTACTATTTTTTAAATGCGGCCGAGTATCAATCGGCCAGATTAAGCAGACTAGTTGGATCTTTTTGCTATGGCTAAGTATCATTCATTGTAGATGATTGTTGCCAATATGGATGAATAGCAATCGGATATCCTACAATTGAAGTTGGATCGTTATATTCATCTGTCAATCTATAGTCGAGTTGATATATTATTCTATCCGATCGAAGTCGAGTTGGCATATTACTCCATCCGATCATAGTCGAATCGGCATATTGTTTCATTCGACCGTAGTCGAGTCAACATAAGATTTTGCTCAGTCGTAGCTGAGTTAGCATTTATTCTGCTTGATCTTAGCCGAGTCGGTATAAAGTTTCACTCAGCCATAGCTGAGTCAGCATATTGTTCCGCTCGATCTTAGCTGAGTCAGTATAAAGTTTCGCTCAACCGTAGTCGAGTCGGCATATATAGTCACTTGACCTATGTCGGTACATAGATATGGCTGATCGGAGTCAACATGTAGATTAGCCGATGGGTCATCGGTCAAATGTCACATTTGTAGATAGTCGAATTATCTTAAGCTGGAGCTCTTATTTGTCATCGAATCATAGTCGTTGGATGAGTTGTTGACTCATTATTTTTCTCTTTCGGGATGTGGATTTCTTAGTCAATCGGATAAAAGTCAATTAACTAATCTGTATATAGTCGAATATTCAGTGAAAGTTAAAAACCGATCATGTCGTTCTGAATATATTGTAGATAGTTGCATTATCATGCTGTTGTATCATATTTATAGACAGTCGCATCATCTTAGGCATCATCATCCAAAAAAGAAATTACAATACCTCGTCGTTGCTTGGGTGATTCATCTTCAGAACTTGCCCCTCAGTTTCTCGATCGCCTGAAAATCATGTTGATTACTCTCATTGTTGGTCAATTATTGTTAGCTTCCTGAGGCTGTCGGTCATCAGAAAGTTGAATCAGATAGTCACGTAAATATTTCTCCAGATAGCCCCATCGAATTAAGTCTTCTATCTAATCTTTGAGTTGAATATACAATTCAATATCGTAACCGTGATTACGATGGAACCGACAGTATTTTTTTTTATCGCAACTCTTTGAGGGCGCTTTCATTAGCGGAGGGCAATGAAGGTAATCTTCTCCTCTCTATCTCTATCAAGATTTATGCACGAGGAGTAGAGAAAGGGGTGTAGGAGTCATACCTAGAATCGAAGCTATTCAGTTTTGAACTCTGTCGGTGGGGTGAAGCTCCATTATTGTTGGATGTCCGACTTGATTTGGTTGGAGGTCCATTCTTTTGCTTCTTTTTCTGATCTTTTTCTTTCAATTGATGTCAGTCAGTAGCACCTTCATCTATGCGAATATACTTATATGCATGCTCAAGAAGTTCAGCATACATTCGAGGAAGGATCTTATCCAAAGAATAAGTAAACCTGAAACCTCTCAAACCCTTCTTCATGGTCAAGATAGCCATATTCTCGTTGAGATCTCGAACTTTAAGTGTGGCGGTGTTGAAATGTGCCATGAAACTCCTTAGAGCTTCTCCTTCATTCTGCTTAATGGAGAAGAGACTGTCGGATGTTAGTGACATCCTCCTATTGGTACTGAAGTGGGCCATGAATGCTTGTTCCAGCTGCTCGAAAGAATTGATGCTTTTCGGTTAAAGCCCAAAATATCAAGCTCGAGCAGCTTTCCAAATGGTAGCCAAAAAGCCAAGGTATAAGAGGGCGTCAGTTGCCCCCTAAATCATCATGAAAATCTTGTAGCTCTCCAAGTGATCGATAGAATCGGTGGAGCCATCATAAGGCTCCATCTGTGGCATCTTGAATCGAGTTGGGATTGGCTCGTCCAAGATGCGTTGGGAGAAAGATGGAGTAGTATGGATGCCAAAATCATTGGATGACCCTCAGCCATCCACCTGGAGTTGGTTGAGTCGATAATCAATTTCTCTGAACTTGCGCTCATAGTCGTCAAGTCATTGCTGCTGAGAGAGTGAAAGGGTAGTGTTGCTCCTAGATTGATTTTGATGATTACAAAACAGATTGAAGGGATACAAATAATTTTAAAATGAAAAAGTTCTTATGCTCTTCAAGGGCAAAATCATAATTTCACTAAAATCCCGATTTGATAGTACCATTTGGTAGAACAAATGATTTGAAATCTATTGGTGAAAATTTCATTGTGTTTGGACTTATATTCTTGAAGTTATGAAGGTTTGAAGTGCATGAGTCGACTCATGAGTCAACTCATGGCACTGTGAGCTGATTGGCACGCAAAAATTGTCCTTGGCACGCTAGTTTTCTGGCTTGGCACGACCTGTGAGTCGACTCATGAGTCGACCCACAAGGCATGAGTCGACTCATGAGTCGACCCCTGCTAATTTGAGCCAAGAATTTCCAGAAAAGCATTCTCTGGTTTTTGCAACAGAGGTCGACTCATGAGTCGACCCCTGAAGCATGAGTCGACTCATGAGTCGACCCCTGCGATGGGAAATGTCAGCAACGGCTATTTTTTTGTCCGTTTTAATTGCCATTTATGCTTCCTAAAAATCCTCTAACGGCTCTTTATCTACCTAAATTGTTTTCTCTTGCTTCTAATGCTACAAAATGCTTTAAATGGTGAAAGAAATTGCAGATTAAATAGCGGATCAAACGTGAAATCAAAAGAGACGAGAAAGAGAGAAGAATAGAAGAAAGGATCCAAAATTTGCAAGAAAAATCCTGAGATCAACGGAAAAATCCAAAAAGAAAAAGAGAGAGGATCCACAGTATACCAGAGAGATTGTGAAAGAGAAAAGCAAGATCTTTCAAGGAGAGAATTCTTCACGCCTATTGTTTCAACCTTGATCTAGAGATCGTTTCAAAGCTTTCAAGAGATCTTCAATCAACAAATCAACCTCTTCTCAAGCATTCAAGCGTTCATCCACTTTGAGAAAATCCGAAAAAGGGGTTCTTCATTTGAGTAAAGCTTTTATTGTTATATTCGCTCATTTAAAGGAGCTGTTATTGTATTAATTTGTGCTCTAAATTTTCTAACTCTTTGTGAGTTTTTGTTCTTGTTTTTGGAGGATTTCCAAAACAAGGAAAGGTTGATCCGAACCTGAAATCGGAGTGTTTTGGGTTTACTTGTACCCGAGAAACAAGTGTTCTAGCTTGGGATAGCTAGTATCGGAGTTTCCGACGTTTTGTATTCGGGTTGAATACAAAGGATAGTGGATTGAAATTCCCAAGTAGGATCTTGGGGAGTGGATGTAGGTGCAAGGCTAGCACCGAACCACTATAAATCCTTGTGTTTGTGGTGTGCTTTATCGCTTCACTTTAATTCTTTATTATATTCTTGCATTCCTGCTTTAGGTAATTAATATTGAATTAAAGTCTTTGTTTTGATCTTCATAAGTAATCTGTTGGGCTTAAAATTTTTTAGAAACCCAATTCACCCCCCCTCTTGGGTTGCATAGCTGGGCAACAAGTGGTATCAGAGCCGGTGCTCTAGCCCTTCTTTGATCTAATAATCAAAGAGCCAAAGATCTATGGCAACCCATGTTGGTACTTCTCTAGCCGAGAGGCAATCAACAAATCGACCTCCACTTTTCAATGGGTCTAATTACACCTATTGGAAAGCTCGGATGAAGATTTTCATACAAGCACTCGACTATGATATGTGGAGTATCATAGTGAATGGTCCTCACACACCCACCAAGATTATAGATGGTGAGGAGTCAACCAAACCCGAGAAAGAATGGGATGAGGTTGACAAGAAATTGGCACAATTAAATACCAAAGCCATGAATGTTCTTTATTGTGCACTAGATGCTAGTGAATTTAATCACATTTCTACTTGTGCATCTGCTAAAGAAATATGGAATAGGTTAGAAGTAACCCATGAGGGAACAAATCAAGTAAAAGAGTCTAAAATAAACATGCTTGTACATAAATATGAATTGTTCAAAATAGAGCATGATGAGTCCATAACTGCTATGTTTACTCGTTTTACTGATATAATCAATGGTTTAAAAAGTCTTGGCAAATCTTATACTAACAGTGAACTTGTAAGGAAGATTCTCAGGTCACTGCCAAGAACTTGGGAAGCCAAGGTGACTGCCATCCAAGAAGCAAAGGACTTGAACACTCTACCTCTAGAAGAGCTTCTTGGATCCTTGATGACTCATGAACTTAGCATGAAGCAACATCAAGAGGATGAAGTCAAAAAGAAAAGAACTATTGCCCTCAAATCCACAACTTCGCCTGATTATGAAATGGATGACTCTGAAGATGAAGATCAGGATGAAGAGATGGCTCTCATCACCCGAAAATTTAAGAAGTTTCTAAGAAAAAGAAAACAGGGGATGAGAAAGAAATTCACAAAAGGGGATCAAAGCAAAGAAAAAGAGAAAGATCAACTCCTTACATGCTACGAGTGCAAGAAGCCAGGACATTTCAGATCCGAATGTCCACAATTGAAGAAAGGTCCAAAGAAGTTCAAAAAGAAGGCAATGATGGCGACCTGGAGTGCGAGTGATGACTCAAGCTCCGACGAGGAAACCTCAACAGAACAAGCCAATCTGTGCCTGATGGCACATGAAAATGAGGTAACTTCTGAATCCACTAGTGAATTTACTTTTGAAGAATTGCATGAAGCATTCTATGATTCAATTGATGAATTAAAGAAACTAGGGAAGAAAAACAAAGAGCTGAAATTGGAAAATCAGTCCTTAGTGAAACAAGCTGAAAATCTTTCAATTGAAAAATTCACCTTGATTCAAGAAAATCAAAACTTAAAGGATGAAATGAACAAGCTGAAATCTATAGTAGATAAGTTCACCTTAAGTTCAAACAAACTAAATATGATCCTTGAAAATCAGAAAGCTATATATGATAAGGCTGAACTTGGTTATAAACCCCTGAAGAAACAAAAATTTCTGAAGGACATTTATTCAAGTAACAAGCCTACTTGTTTTAAATGTGGAAGAATAGGACATAAATCATACACATGTCTTATTAACAAACATGCAAACACAAAGAAAATATGGGTTCCAAAAGGAACTATTCTGACTTACCTGAAAGGACCCAAGAAAGCTTGGGTACCTAAGACAGAAACGTGATCTTTGCTTGCAGGTGTGTCTAGCATCCCAAGAAGGAAACAGGAAATGGTATCTTGACAGCGGATGCTCGAGACACATGACTGGTGATGAATCACAATTCATCACGCTTGATGCTAAGGATGGAGGGATGATCACCTTTGGAGATAATGGCAAAGGAAAGATCATCGGGATAGGTAACATTGGTATCACTCCCTCCAAATACATTGAGAATATTTTATTAGTTAAAGGTTTAAAACATAACTTACTTAGCATCAGTCAATTCTGTGATAAAGGGTATAAAGTAAGTTTTGAATCATCTGTTTGTATTGTGACGAGTCCTATTAACGATGGCATTAAATTTATAGGACATAGGCATGGCAATGTTTATATGGTAGACTTGAATGATTTAACTAAATTAGACATGCAATGCCTAGTTTCTTTAAATGCTAAAATAAATGAGACTAGTTGGCTGTGGCATCGTAGACTTGCACACATTAGCATGCATTCTCTCTCAAAATTAATTAAAAAAGATTTAGTTCTCGGTTTGCCAAAACTGAACTTTGAAAAGGATAGAATGTGTGATGCATGCCAATTAGGTAAACAAACTAGAGTATCATTTAAATCCAAAAATACTGTTTCAACTTCTAGACCTTTAGAGCTCTTACATATGGATTTATTTGGACCAACTAAAACCACTAGTCTAGGAGGAAAACGATATGGATTTGTAATAATTGATGATTACTCTCGTTTTACTTGGGTTTTCTTTTTAGCTCACAAAAATGAAACTTTTCAAATTTTCACTAAATTTCATCGAAAAGTCACTAATGAAAAAGGGTTTTCAATTCAAAATATTAGAAGTGATCATGGAACAGAATTTGAAAATCATGACTTTGAAAATTTTTGTGATGAAAATAGAATTGGCCATAACTTCTCTGCTCCTAGGACACCCCAACAGAATGGAGTAGTTGAACGGAAAAACAGAACCTTAGAAGAAATGGCCCGTACCATGCTTTGTGAAAGCAACCTTCCAAAATATTTTTGGGCGGAAGCAATTAACACAGCATGTTACATTTTAAATCGTGCTTTAATTAGACAATTTTTAAAGAAAACCCCTATGAACTTTGGAAAGGAAAAAAACCAAATATTGCATATTTTCATGTTTTTGGTTGCCGATGTTTTGTATTAAATAATGGCAAAGAAAAACTTGATAAATTTGATGCAAAATCAGATGAAGCAATCTTTCTAGGTTACTCCTCCACTAGTAAAACATTTAGAGTGTTCAACAAAAGAACTTTAGTAGTTGAGGAGTCCATACATGTTATTTTTGATGAATCTAATGATCTTCCTTCAAGGAAGAATGAGGGTGTTGATGATGCAGAGCCACTAATAGAAGGTATGAAGGAGATCACTCTAAAAGATTCAGCAACTCCAGAAGACAAGGATCAAGAAGACAAACAAAATGAGAAAGGTGAAGAAATTCAAGAACAACCTCAAGGTACAAATGACTTACCTAAGGAATGGAGGTATGTTCACAACCACCCTAAGGAGTTAATAATTGGTGATCCTATGCATGGGGTAAAAACCCGTTCTTCACTTAGAGATGTACTTAATCATTGTGCATTTGTATCTCAACTTGAACCTAAAACTTTTGAAGAAACTGAAAATGATCATAACTGGATTAATGCTATGCAAGAAGAACTTAATCAATTTGAAAGAAATAATGTTTGGACCTTAGTAACAAGACCTAAAGATTATTCAATAATTGGCACAAAATGGGTCTTTAGAAACAAATTAGATGAGCATGGAAATGTAATTAGAAATAAAGCAAGACTGGTTGCTAAGGGATATAATCAAGAAGAAGGAATTGATTTTGATGAAACCTTTGCACCTGTTGCTAGATTAGAAGCCATTAGACTTCTACTTGCTTATGCTTGCTTTATGAAATTCAAACTATTTCAAATGGATGTTAAAAGTATATTTTTAAATGGATATATTTCTGAAGAAGTATATGTAGAACAACCCCCTGGATTTAAAAATCATGCTTTTTCCAATCATGTCTTTAGATTAAATAAAGCTTTATATGGTCTAAAACAAGCACCTAGAGCATGGTATGAAAGGCTAAGCAAATTTCTACTAAATAATGGTTTCTCAAGAGGCAATGTAGATACAACCCTATTTATTAAAAGAAACCAAAATGATATGCTAATTATACAAATTTATGTTGATGACATAATTTTTGGGTCTACTAATGAATCCCTTTGTCAAGACTTTGCTAAGCTTATGCAGGGAGAGTTCGAGATGAGCATGATGGGAGAACTCACCTTCTTCCTCGGACTCCAAATCAAACAATCAAAAGAGGGAATTTCCATCACCCAAAGCAAGTACACCAAGGAACTACTCAAAAGATTTGGAATGGAGAACTGCAAACCAATTGGCACACCAATGAGTCCCTCAAGTAAGCTTGACAAGGATGATGAAGGTAAAAGTGTAGACTTAAAATACTACAGAGGTATAATTGGCTCATTATTGTATTTAACTGCAAGTAGGCCTGATATCATGTTTAGTGCAAGATATCAATCTAATCCTAAGGAATCTCATTTGAATGCTGTTAAAAGAATCCTTAGATACTTAAATGGTACACAAACTATAGGGTTATGGTACTCTAAGGACTCACAAATTAATTTGTTAGGATATTCTGATGCTGATTTTGCTGGATGTAAATTAGATAGAAAAAGCACAAGTGGAACTTGCCAATTTCTTGGAGTAAACCTAATCTCATGGTTTAGCAAGAAACAAAATTCGGTGGCACTGTCTACGGCTGAGGCCGAATACATTGCAGTCGGAAGTTGTTGTGCTCAAATCTTGTGGATTAAGCAACAACTCGAAGATTTTGGAATCAAACTTAATGAAACACCAATAAAATATGATAATACAAGTGCCATAAATCTATCTAAAAATCCAATTCAACACTCAAGATCTAAACATATTGAAATAAGACATCATTTCATAAGAGAACATGTTCAAAATAAAAATATAATTCTTGAATATGTTTGCACTGAAAATTAATTAGCCGATATCTTTACAAAGGCCCTTAGTGAGGATAGATTCTGTGAAATTAGGAGAAATCTAGGAATTCTAGATCCATTTGTCTGAAATTTCTCAATTTCCAAAGAATAGATGTCAAAAACTCTTAGAGCTCAATTTTCAACATCCATCCTGCTCAGATTTATCACTCTAAAAACTTATCTTTGAGCAAAATTCCTTCTCCCAAAATTTTGAATTTTTCTGGAATTTATTTGTATTTTTTCTGAATTTCTGAACTTCATGAGTCGACCCCCATGAGTCGACTCAATGGCAAACTTGTAGATCCCACCAACTTTCAACGGGTTCATTGTTTTTATAAGGGTTACTGTTTGTGAGACGACTCATCTTCTCATCGTCTTCCTTCCGAAAGCCGTTCCTTCCAACTCTTTTTTGCTCCAAATCCAAGGATCAATTCTGAGGCAATTCTCCCTCCTACTCTCCACCAAAAATCGCCTCCTTTCAAAAGGATTTTCTGTGCTTTCTCGCATTGCTCAGCGCGGGTGGAACGTGCCCTAGAACTTCACCGTTCATTCAAAATCCACTTCTTTTCTCCACCAAAATTCCTCTTTACTCTCTTGTGATCCCTCCTCCTCTCAATTCAAGTCTTCTTGTCTGCTACTTTATTGATATGGCTCCAAAGATGAAACTTTCCCAAAGAAGGAAATCAATCCGTGAGCCTGAGGAAATTGTCCGAAAGAAAAGGCATGCTCAGTCTTCAACTGCTCCCACTTCAGTTTCTGTACCTGCTCAAGGTCTCTCTCAATCCTCCATAAGCCCCAGTGTAAATCCTCTTTCTGATAGAAAAGTAGAAACCGAAAAAAATATAGATTTTCGGTTCTTTGAGAAAGAAAGCTTTACTTTTGCTACCAAGATCAAAAATCAAGGATGGGAACTTTACTGCTCCTTAAGGAAGTCACCTATGTTGATCTAGTCAGAGAGTTCTACCAGAACCTAAATTATGGAAATGGGTCAGTGACTTCAATAGTCAAGGGGATTGACATATGCTTGGATTCTAGAATATTGGGAGAAATACTTCAGTTGCCTAGTGAAGGATACTCATATATGGAACTCCCAATTAAATAAGAAGGGATCAGAATTATCTTAGGAGAAGCTTTTTCAGGAAGTTTAAACAAATTGGAAGCAAAGCTATTGTCCATTGAGATGAGAGTCCTGCATCAGATAGTTTCAAAACTCTTCTTTCCTAGGAGTGGTAGACATGACTTACTTTCCGGCAGAGATGTTTGTGTCATGTTTCATATCATCACTCAGACCCCCCTAAACCTCCCTGCACTTATGATAGAGGCCATGAGAGAAACTTTGAACAGATCCAAGGCACACTTGCCTTATGGTATGGCCCTTACTAGAGTATTTAGGAGGTTTGGAGTTAGTTGTGATGGGGAGGCTGCTACCAAGCTCTCACATGTGGACACTTTCAACCAACACAGCCTGCACCGAATGGGAATTACAAAGACTGTTGGTGGTTGGATCAAGGGCTCTGAAGAAAGAGCTGAGGAGAGAGCTGAGGAAAGAGCTGAAGACAGAACTGAAGGCAGAGTAGAAGAAGAAGGTCCATCTTCTCCTGTACATGACTTCAGGGCAGCTTCACCAGATACCCAGTTCATTCATGATACTGAGGCTGGCCCTTCTGAGTTTACTAGGATGCCCACACCAGTGTATCAGCCAGAGAGCAGAGCACCTCATTCAGAGTTCAGACTGGCTGACGATCAGATCGAGCATATTTCACAGCGTGTGGCTTCTTTGCTGTCTAGCCAGTGGGGTAGTACTTCTTTTGCACCTGGAGCTACCTCTTCTGATCAGACCATTACTCCCCACATCTCCACTATATTTCAGATGATTTCAGATCAGTCCGTCAGGATACAGCAGCTTGAGGATACAGTCTGGAGACTGACTGGTAGAGTTCTTGACTTGCAGGGGCAAGTCCTTGCATTGGCTCATCCCCAGCCACAGGAGTCTACTATTGAGGTCACAGACCTCACTGCAGAGGCTGGCAGGCTCAGAGGAGCACTAGAAGGTGGATATGAATTACTGAGGAAAGAGATCCGAGGATCGAGTGAGCATGCTACCACCCAGTTCACTGCTCTACTTCAATCTATTTTCAGAGCACTGAACGTACTTGATTCTATCAGACTCATGGTATCAGCCCTAGCATCTCAGCGTTCTCAGCCACCCAGTTCATCTCGTTCTCCTGCTCGTGCCAGAGGCAGACGGGGTAGAGGACGCACTTCTGATCCATCATCTCCTCACCCTATATCTGATGATTCCGATCATTGACTTATCTAGATCTTTACTAGGTTCTAGGAGTTAGTATCTTGTTCTAGGATCTATACCTTGGGGCCATGTATTGACATTTAGCTGGTTGAATTTTATGAAACAATTATGATATTAATGGAATCATCTTTTACCTATATTTCTACCTCTTTGTAATGATATCGATCATATTTTGGTTATATATTTTCTTCTTGTTGAAATATTGTCTTCTCCTTGCTGTTGTTTGCTGTTGATAATTGCTATATTAAGGGGGAGCAAACATCTGTGAAAAACTCTAAAGAGGAAGAAATTAAAGAATATTTCAGAAAAGAAAAGGAAGAGTTAACTATGTTTGATGATGTCAAAAAGGGGGAGAAATTAAACAAAAACAAAAATTGAAATTAGACAAAAAGCAAAACCCTAAATTATGAGAAAAAAGGGGAGAAATTAAAAAAAAAGGGGGAGAAATTAAACAAAAACAAAGATTGGAAGATTAAAATAAATATTGGAGAAATTAAAATTGGAGAAATTAAATAAAAACAAGGATTGAAAGATTAAACAAAACTTTGAGAAATTTGGTATCGAAATTTGGTATCAGACAGAACTTAAACAAAAAGTTATCCATCAAAAGCAAAATCATAAGTACAATACAAATAAGTATTTTTTTTATGCTCTGATATATTTCAAAATTCAAACTTGCTCTGATACATCTTTTGAAATTTTATTCACCTTGATACATCTTAAGAAATTTGTTTTACTCTGATACACCCTACAATTTCTTTTAACTTGCTTTGATACATGATAAAATTTAATCCGATACAGTGTGAAGGTTTCTCTGATAAATTATAACATTTGATCTGATACAGTGAGAAAGTTTCTCTGATATATATTTTTTTTTGCTCTGATACAGTGTGAAATTTTCTCTGACATTTGCTCTAATATACTGTGAAATTTTTTCTGATATATTATAAAATTTTTTTGCTCCGATACATTATAAAATCTTTTCTGATATCATTGTAAAAATTATTTTTCTTGCTCTGATACATTGCAAAAGTTATTTATCTTCTCTTGCTCTAAATGATCTAATACCCTTTTCAAATCTTTAAGAAAATGGACAAACTATTTTTACATTTATATTACATGCCAAAAGAATCATACTCTTTTCAAGCATATACACCTATAATGGATTCTTTTGAAATTAATGCATTAACATAAGTATTTTTGTTCAAATATTTTGTCATCATCAAAAAGGGGGAGATTGTTGCTCCTAGATTGATTTTGATGATTACAAAACAGATTGAAGGAATACAAATAATTTTAAAATGAAAAAGTCCTTATGCTCTTCAAGGGCAAAATCATAATTTCACTAAAATCCCGATTTGATAGTACCATTTGGTAGAACAAATAATTTGAAATCTATTGGTGAAAATTTCATTGTGTTTGGACTTATATTCTTGAAGTTATGAAGGTTTGAAGTGCATGAGTCGACTCATGAGTCAACTCATGGCACTGTGAGCTGATTGGCACGCAAAAATTTTCCTTGGCACGCTAGTTTTCTAGCTTGGCACGACCTGTGAGTCGACTCATGAGTCGACCCACAAGGCATGAGTCGACTCATGAGTCGACCCCTGCTAATTTGAGCCAAAAATTTCCAGAAAAGCATTCTCTGGTTTTTGCAACAGAGGTCGACTCATGAGTCGACCCCTGAAGCATGAGTCGACTCATGAGTCGACCCCTGCGATGGGAAATGTCAGCAACGGCTATTTTTTTGCCCGTTTTAATTGCCATTTATGCTTCCTAAAAATCCTCTAACGGCTCTTTATCTACCTAAATTGTTTTCTCTTGCTTCTAATGCTACAAAATACTTTAAATGGTGAAAGAAATTGTAGATTAAATAGCGGATCAAACGTGAAATCAAAAGAGACGAGAAAGAGAGAAGAATAGAAGAAAGGATCCGAAATTTGCAAGAAAAATCCTGAGATCAACGGAAAAATCCAAAAAGAAAAAGAGAGAGGATCCACAGTATACCAGAGAGATTGTGAAAGAGAAAAGCAAGATCTTTCAAGGAGAGAATTCTTCACGCCTATTGTTTCAACCTTGATCTAGAGATCGTTTCAAAGCTTTCAAGAGATCTTCAATCAACAAATCAACCTCTTCTCAAGCATTCAAGCGTTCATCCACTTTGAGAAAATCCAAAAAAGGGGTTCTTCATTTGAGTAAAGCTTTTATTGTTATATTCGCTCATTTAAAGGAGCTGTTATTGTATTAATTTGTGCTCTAAATTTTCTAACTCTTTGTGAGTTTTTATTCTTATTTTTGGAGGATTTCCAAAACAAGAAAAGGTTGATCCGAACCTGAAATCGGAGTGTTTTGGGTTTACTTGTACCCGGAAAACAAGTGTTCTAGCTTGGGATAGCTAGTGTCGGAGTTTCCGACGTTTTGTATTCGGGTTGAATACAAAGGATAGTGGATTGAAATTCCCAAGTAGGATCTTGGGGAGTGGATGTAGGTGCAAGGTTAGCACCGAACCACTATAAATCCTTGTGTTTGTGGTGTACTTTATCGCTTCACTTTAATTCTTTATTATATTCTTGCATTCCTGCTTTAGGTAATTAATATTGAATTAAAGTCTTTGTTTTGATCTTCATAAGTAATCTGTTGGGCTTAAAATTTTTTAGAAACCCAATTCACCCCCCCTCTTGGGTTGCATAGCTGGGCAACAGGTAGAATCCCTTGAAGAACTTGAGGAGAGAGAAGTTGAAGGTGAGCGCAGCCTCTTCCCCTTCTTGATACTGTAGCAGTGAGAAAGAGATGGAGACCATCACTAGTGATGGGAGGCACAGTGGGATTGCCGAGATGGTGATGGCTCGACATGGTGGGAATGTCGAGCCGGTCATCATTCCAGAGATGAAGAAGGTGATCGTTGCGAGGCATGATGACTGTGCTCGAAAGGCACTGTATGCAGTGCCGGCTCCTCTACCATCGGTTACTGCTGCTGCTGTGTTTGTTGCTGTTGGATGCTGTGTATTATCTCCATCAGTATTTTCATCTGCTGCATTAAAGCAGTGAGTTGTTGTCATCCGTTGTAATAATCAGATATGAAGAACTGGGCTCTGCCATTGGAGGTAGAGTGGGAGATCTTTCCTACAAAAAGACGCCTGATGGAGCCGTGGAGTTTTTGAGCTCTTGTTTTTGCCATAACTTGATTCGTTCTCCCCCTACCTAGTGCGCCAATCTGTTGCAGTCAATCTTTGAGTGTGACTGAGTCCGATGACTAGCGACCTGCAAAACAAGTCCATACTGACTAGAGTTGTGTCCGTGGGGACCCTCCGATGCCTAAGTCAGTGAGGAGTGGTAAACAAGATAGTTGAAAGTAATTTTGATAGAATATTAGCCAGAAGTGTCTTACCATTACTGTCCCCTTACCTCTCCTTTTATAAGCAATTTAGGTGTAACCATCGAACACATGAAGTCCCACTTATTGTGGCACAAATGGATAGTTAACCCCATTATCGGGCCATTATCATGGAGTTAGTGGATAGTTTATGCCCACTAACGGCCATGGCATGTAGTTATTACCCACGATTTGGTATCATGTTTGTAGATTAGGCAGTCAACCATATAGTTGGTCATGTCAGTCGACAGTCGATCATATCAGTCGCCATGTTAGCAGCAGTCGGCCATGACAGTCGGTAGTCGACCATGTCAATGGTAGTTGGCCATGGCAATTAGTAGTCGGTCATGACAGTCGGCCGTGATGATGCAGGTTCGGCCATGATGATGCTGCATCGGTCTTGATGATGTTCGTTCAACATTCCCCATCTGGGATTCCTGCTATCAAGCACTACCATGCTCACTGCTCTAATTACCCACCTAGGATGGCACGAGGAAATTCATGTAATTGATAGGCGAGTCGGATGATCCACCAATCCCCACGTCTGGTGCTGCCTACCATTTTATTCAATAAAATACTGTTAAAAAATATACCTCGAGATTTGACCCACATTGAGCTCACAGCAGATTCAGGATGACAAATGAAGTTCAACGAGCCTAAAAACATCCAAATGAGTCTAAAAGTGAAGATACGTGTGAAAGAAGTTTGGAGTAGGTGGCATGACTATGAGGTGGTGGAGGCCGATGGTGTGGAGGCTGCGGTGGCACAGCGGGATCGACTGACATGCGTGTGCGCAGGAGTGCGGGCCCAGCCCACTGGGCAGGCCCAATGAAGGCAGGCCCAGGTCGGCCTAGCATGCATGCAGGCCCCAAGCCCAGCACACTGCGGGTCCACCATGGACCGTAGGGTGCTGGGCAGTCCATGGAGGCCACATGGACTGATCACGTGTCTACGCATGGTTCACAGGTGATTTGCATGATTCGATGGCTCTGAAGTGAGCCATTCGCAATCGGATGCTGAGGATGACTTTGAGCATGATCAGGCTTGATCTGAGGCTATAGTGTCGATGGACGCTCTGGTGTAGTCAGTCACAATCGGACGGCCACGGATAGCTCTACATTGATTGAACTAGTATTCCTAGTAAACAGTATTTTTTAAGATTTAGAGCCTATATAGCTTCGATTGATGAGCGTTTATTGTGGTGGATAGCTGGTGACGTTCTGAAGGTACAAAAGATTTTAAAAATATTTTAGAGAGCTTTTGTAATGTTTTAGAACTTTTTATTGAGAGACTCTTATACAAGGATTGAGTGGTGAGTTCCTCTTATATTGGTTGTGTTTTATTCTCTCATAGTGAAGTTGCACACCTGTGGAGGTAGGCTTGAGGCTGATCCACGTGTTTATATTATATTTTTTATTTTATTTCTTTTTTCTTCTTATTGCACATGTAGTATCGAATCCTGCACAACAATTGCATCAGAGCAAGTGGTACCAGAGATAGGTTGCGACAGTAGTGATCGAGATAGAAGATGGAGAAGACAAGCACAATAAAGATGGAGATCAACAAGTTTGATGAAAAAAATAATTTCTCTTTGGCAGGTGAGGTGAAGGATGTGCTCATCTAGAAGGTTGATCGATACTCTCTTGTGCAAAAAAAATGACTACCATGAAGGTACAAGATTGGAGAAGGTTCAAATGCAGGTGATGAGTATGATCTGTTTGTACCTAGCAGATGAGGTGATGATCATATGCTTAGTGAGATTCTCTGATGATGCTGTAGTCAAAGCTCGAAGATTGTATATGGTGAAATCTCTCACCAACACCCTCTTCCTCTAGAGGTAGTTTTACTAGTTGTAGATGATGAGGGATAGAGCGTGCAGGAGCATCTCAGCCACTTTCAAAAAATCCTCATCGACCTCCTCAGCATTGGTGAGAAAGTTGAGGGAAGATCAGGACATTGGTCTTGCTAGCATCGCTTCTCTCTTCGTATGAGTCCTTGGTGACTGCTCTTCTAGTAGAGAAGAGCACCATCAAAATGGATGAGGTCACACGATGATTCTTCAGAATGAGGTTCTCAGGAGGGAGAACCAACTTCGAGCTCAGACGATAGCTCAGCTTTGATGATTTTTGGAGGAGCAGGAGACAGCAGATAGAGCGACAGGAGATCATGATGAGGGCGATCGAAGTCCAGGATGAGAGACTTGAGCAAGACTAGATATTACCAGTGTGACGAGTTGGGACATCTAGCCAGAGATTGTCCTCAACTCAAGGATCGGACAAGGACTACTAGCGACAGCCAGTAGTGAGTCAGAGGATGATATCTTGGAGATATCTGATGAGGTATCTACTTCTTTCCAGTAGTGAATTTTAGATTCTGCATGCACTATCATATATGTTGCAAAGAGGAGCAGTTTGACTCCTAGAGAGCAGTGAGTGCACTGTTTATTGATCGGATGGATTGAGCTGTGCGATTAGAGGCATCGGGATGATTAGCTAGAGGACACATGATGGTACAATAAAAAAATTAGAGGAGGCCTGATACATATCGATTTCAGATAAATCTTGTCTCACTAGCAGATTGGATTCAAGGGCTACAAGATGGTAGCTGGTGGAGGAATCCTGAAGGTGTTGCACGCGATAGGATTATTCTGAAGAAAAAAAGAAGATAAGAGGATATTACTACCTGACGAAAACTCAGTGCGAGGTGGAGCTTCAGGAGCTAGGAGGAGCCCAGAGTGAGGTGGAGCTCAGGTAGAGGTGGATCGGACACTAGACGGGAGACTCGGAAGAAGAAAGGCGACGTCATAGAGTAAAGTTCTATTACCGCAAGAGACTTTCTTGAGCAGGTCTTCGGTTAGAGTGGACACAGCCCATGACAGAGGTGGGATCGAGCGGTCTGGCTCGACTCCCATATTTGCCCAACCATGAGACAGCAGGCATGCCCCAAGGGTGGGGGTGAGATGGATCACAGGCTCTCAGAGATAGATAGAGGTCGAATATCGAGTCGAGGTGAAAATTATTAAGAAATATACATCAAGATTCATCCATATTGAGCTCACAATAAGGTCTAAATGACGAACGGAGTCCAACGAACTCAAAATAGTCTAAATGGAGTCCAGACGGTGAATATACGCACGAAAAAAGCTTGGAGCAATGGCACGATGTACGAGGTGGTGGATGTTGGTAGCGGTGCAGTGGCCCAACGGACATGTGTGCGCAAAGCGCATGGCCAGCCCACTGGGCGGGCCCAGCATGCACACGGGCACCCAAGCCCAGCGCCTTGCATGGTCCACCATGGACCGCAGGGTGTTGGGCGTCCATGGAGGCCACGTGGACCGATCACGCGTCCATGCATGATCCATGAGTGATTTTGCACGTTTCGATGGCTCTAAGCGAGCTGTTCACAATCAGATGGCTGAGGATGACTCTGATATGATCGGCTTGATCTGAGGCTATAGTGCATGATCGGATCTCTGATATGAGTCGATCATGATCGAATGGCCACGGATGGTTCTAGAGTTGATTGAACTTAGTATTCCAAATATAAAGTATTTTTTAGATTATGGAGCCTATATAGTTCTGATTGATGAACCGTTTACTACAGTGGATAGTTAATGATATCTTGGAGGTGCAGAAAGGCTTCAATAGAGTTTTATAGAGCTTTTGTGAGAGTTTTGGGATTTTTTGTTGAGAGACTCTTGTATAAGATTGAGTGGTGAGTTTCTCTTATATTGGTTTATTTTATTCTCTCATTGTAAAGCTTGCATGCCTTATAAAGGTAGACTTGAGGCCGATCATGTATTTGTATTGTATTTTTGTTTCTTCTTTCTTCCTGCTGCACCGTAATACCAAATTCTATCAATAAAATACTATATTATAATGAGTCTAAGTCAAAAGTCAGCTTGTAATGGCTACATGGGTCAGCGTTGCATAGGGAGGTCACATCAAAGATCCCTCCAAAAGGGCAGATCCAAGATAGCACGAGATCCAATGGGGCCATGCTTAGCCTTTTGAGAATGTAGCTATATTTTGTTACTGACGTAGAATCGAGAACCGATCTTAGGCCGAGTGCCGATATGAAGTCGGGGGCCAATCTCGAATCGGGTAACGATGCAGAATCAGGAGTAGATTCGATAACCCCAACAATTGTGAATCAAGTAAATTCTTGTATATTGAGGCAACATTGGTGGAAAGTAAGATCAAGAAGGTGATATTGCCTTTTATTTATAGCTTTATAAAGTTGAATATTATATGAAAATTAGGGGTGGCAACTTGATTTGACCCATCGGATACTCGATCTGATCCGATCTGAATGGGATGATTTTACCTGACTCAATTAAAATCTAAGGTGGGTATGGGTTCTAGAAAAAAATCTAAAATGAGTATGAATTGGGTATGGATAATAGTATGCCCTGCCATGAATCCGACCTAAGACACACACACAAATACATATATATATATATATATATAGACACACACACACACACACACACACACACACACAAGATCCAACACAAAACCCTAGCCGTCTAAGCTTACCATATTCGGCCGCTCCACCTCCCCTAAGCTTCCATATTCGGCCACTCCAAGCCTCTCACTTGATTAGGACTCCGAAGATAGAAAAAAATAGAGAAAAACACTTTCGCTAAGCTTCTTGATTCAGACACTCCAAGCCTCCCATCCTATTACGATTTCTGAGGATGAAAAAATAGAAGAAAAATTATGAGAAAATAAAGGAAACATTAAGGAAAATAGAGGAAAAGTAGAAAAATGGAGAGGTAAGATCTTTTTCCACATAGATTGTCATTTTTTTTCTTTTTGCTTCTTTTTTCTTTTCATTTCTTTTTCTTTTTTCGAAGATCTATGGGAAAGGAGAGCACCTATGGGAGATCGGAAAGATCAGAGGGATTTCTTTAGTTTCGATGGGATTTTTTCCCTATTCAGCCACTCTTAGCCTCCCACCAATTGGGACTCTTGAGGATGGAAGAAATAGAGGAAAAATTGAAAGAAAATCAAGGGAAAATCAAGAAAAATAGAGGTAAAGTGGAAAAAATTGAGAGATAAGTCCTTTTCCCACATAGATTGTGATTTTTTTGTCTTTTTGCTTATTTTTCTTTTCTTTTCATTATAGATCCATGGAAAGGACAGCACTTGAGAGAGATTAGAGGGGTTTCTGAGGTTTCGATTGGATTTTTTCTAAAGTTTATAGGATTCTATCCAAGTTGTGGTGGTGTGAGTTCGTTCCTTGAGGTTTTGAGAGCTTAATATAGGCAAAAGCATGATATTTTGTAGAGTTGGGGATTTTTGATCGAAAAGATTCTTCTTTGGCTACAAAATTTTCAAGTTATGGGGATCTGTTCCTTTGCACATTTTATTTTAAACTATATAGAAATTTTGGATATATCAAATCTAACCCGACCCATTCTTGAAGCTCGACTCGACTCGACACGAGATGGATATGGGGTGGGTATGGTTACGGATACAAATTTTTTACTAATAGGGTGGGTATAGGTATCAGTCGATCTGATCCATATCCAATCTGTTACCATCCCTAATGAAAATGGCTACAAGCTTTGTAAGCATACTTACCAAGAAACAAAGGTTACTTTGTGACTAAATTGTAGAAATTAGATTTAATGAGTCTAAATAGACCTTCTTCAAGCTAATAATGATTCACCAAATCATATGTCTATGTACATATATACATATAGATAAAGATACAAAAAGAGAGAGGAAAAGGAGAAAAAAGAAGCTTTCTTTGCACATATAAATACACACATATCCTTCTATTTGGTGCGAAAGATGGATGTGGGAGAGGAAAGATGAATCCATCCATTCTATTATGTATTTGGTGAAATATGAAAAGATGGATGTGAATGATTCACTCCTCCATTTGGCATATGAGGAATAAAGAGGATGAATGATATTTGTAGGATATTTTTATTAAACTATCTTTCGATAAAAAATATTATTATTATTATCAATTTATAATATTTATCTATACTAAAAAAAGTAGAGAATGTATAAACTTGTCATCTTTATAATTTATAATTATATAAATATATATAAATATGTAATTTTAATTTAAGTTACTAAATAATTTATAAATTAATTATATATAAATTTATTTATTTATTTATATAATTAATTTATTTATTTATAATTTAATTTAAATAGTTAATTAATTTTATACATATTTTTACTAAAAATAGATTATTTACTCATAATTATGAAAATTATGTATTATAATTAAAATAAATAGTAATAAAATTTAATAGTATGAGATTAATAATATAGATAAAAATAATAATATATAAATATAATAATTGAAAAGGTGAAGAAGTGCTATAGTTTTATCAAAGAATTAATAAGAGATAATGATATCAATGCAGAAATCTACTCGTGACATACTCCATCCCTTTTTTCTTGCATCCTCCCCATTTAGGAGTATGTAAATTGGTGGGGTCAGAATGGATGGATAATCCCTTATTTTAATCCATTATCCTTAAAATTTTTTGAACCAAACGATAGATAAAGATCATCTATCTTTCCAACCCCATCCATCGTTCATCTCATGATCCCAACAAAACACATAATGATATGATAAGATAATATATTATCATCTAGATATAATATCTAGATTTTATTCATCATTAGGATATATTATTTAAATATAAATAATTTTAATCAAGTAAAAAAGTATAGTAATAAACAATGGGCATTGCTGTAATAATTGTTAGTTGTCACAATGGTTAATAACAATTTTGATGGTGATCCATGAACAGATTGGATGAGGATCATGTATTAGTATATTCATATCCATATTTCTTTTATTTGACAAATATAGATACAAATATAGACATTAGTCAAATACAAAAATATATATTCATATTTATTTTAAATGAATATGAATATAAATCGGATACTAGAAGTATGGATATAAATATGGATATAAGTGAGATAATTAAACTTTGTGACCACATAGTAAAAGATAGGCTTAATTATGCGAAAAATCCTGAATTTTTTAAAAATTTTCAATTTCATACCGAACTTTTATTTAGTATAATCAAATTATTGAGCTTTTAAATTCTTTCAATTCGGATCCCGATTCTAATTTTCGTTTGCTTGTCGTGACTAAATTGTCATGTGATACATGTGACCCACTTACATGGCCTTCTTTTGCTTATTTGAAAAAAAAATTCTAGAAGTCCTCTTCTCTTTCTCCTATTTCTTGTATCTAGGGTTTCTATCAATAGGAAGATAAAAAAATCTCTCCTTCTAGATTTCTATCCTCTCTCCTTTTCATCTCTTTGAAATAAAAATAAGAGATTTCATTTTTAGATTGATAGAGATCAAAGCTAATGCTATTCTATCTCCTCTAATCTTCTTTCACCCTAACTTCACCATTTCACTGGCCTCTCATCAATAGGAAAAACCTTTTTTTCACTCATCCAAGACTCTCTTCCTCCCTTTTATTGTCAGCAACCTCTCATTTCTTAAAGACATCTCCTTTAGACCACTTCCCTATAGCTATAATGGGAAGATCACCTCCTCCCTACTTGAAAGTCCAATGCTTTAGCCTTAGATAGACTCTGCATCTTCTATACCCTCCTCAATGGTAGCTGTTGCTCCTTGAATTGATTTTGATGATTATAAAGTATTTGAGGGGGTTACTAATGATTTTGATTTGAAAAAAGATTTATTATTTTTCAGGGGCAAAATCATAATTTCATCAAATCCTAACTCGAAAGCCTCTAGAGCAAGAACAAAATATTTGTGATCTATTAGAGGTAATTTCAATATTTTTGGATATGTATTTTGAAAGAAAATCATGTTTATAAAATTGAGTCAACCCCATGAGTCGACTCATGTCAAATAGGGCTGAACGGCACGCTATTTTTTGGCTGACACACCCAATTGAGTCGACCCCATGAGTCGACTTCTGTGCATGAGTTGATCCTATGAGTCGACCTCTGTTGTTGTGTATGTCAAAATTACAGAACAATCATTTCTATTCTGTGCTATAGAAGTCAACCCCAAGAGTCGACTCATGTGTATGAGTCGACCCTATGAGTCGATCCCTGTGATGGAAAAATTTCATAATGACTAATTTTTTAGCTTATTTTGACGTATTTAATGCTCATTTAATGATCTCCAACGGCTCTAAAATTATCCAGATTACTCTCCACCATCATTTGAAGCTATAAAAGGCACTTAGAAGGAGGGAATAAAGAAGATTTTTTGAAGAGAATTTTCAAGCATTCATTTCAGCCCTAAGCAAAGAGTCCTCTTGAAGTTAAAGAAGCTTTTATTTCAAGTTCACCAACTCCTCAAGAGCTCATTCAAGTCTTCAACCATCTTGAGAAAAATCAGAAAAGTTTCCTTCTTATTGTGTAAAGTGCATTTAAAGTTTTATTCGCTCATTAAAAGAGCTACATTTGTATTTTCATGTGATTAACTATTATACTCTATTTTTGAGTAGATCTTTAGTTTTGGAAGAATTTCGAAATGTGAAAAGATTGATCCGAACTTTGAATCGAATTGTATTGGATTGGCTTGTACCTGAAAAATAAGTGTTCTAGCTTGGGATAGCTAGAGTCGGAGGTACCGACATTGTATTCTTGTTGATACGGTTTAGTAGATTTAAATTTTCAAGTAGGAGCTTGGAGAGTGGATGTAGGTGCAAGGTTGACACCGAACCACTATAAATCTTGGTTGTTTATGGTGTGCTTACTTGTTCTCTATCTTATTTTTTTTTCTTCTTGCACTGTTGCATCTAATATCTTCACTTTGCTTAAATCACTCACTTCAACTAACTTGCCTTTTATTACTTAATCCTTGTGGTTCTAGATTAATTTTAAATTTTTAAAAACTTAATTCACCCCTCCTCTTGGGTTACATAGCTGGACAACAAGTGATATCAGAGTCTGGTGCTCTAGTCCTACTTTGATTTAACTATCAAAGAACTAAAGATCTATGGCAACTCAAGTTGGTGCTTCACTAGCCGAGGGGCAGTCCACAAACCGACCTTCACTTTTTAATGGATCAAATTATACCTATTGAAAAGCTCAGATAAAAATCTTTATTCAAGCACTTGACTATGATATGTAGAGTATCATAGTAAATGGACCACACACACCCACTAAAATAATTGATGGTGTGGAATCAACCAAATCCAAAAATGAATGGGATGAGGTTGACAAGAAAATGGCTCAACTTAATGCAAAAACTATGAATATTTTATATTGTGCTCTGAATGCTAATAAATTTAATCATATTTCAACATGCATATCAGCTAAGAAAATATGGGATAGATTAGAAGTAACTCATAAAAGAACTAATCAAGTGAAAGAATCAAAAATTAACATACTTGTGCATAAATATGAACTCTTTAAAATAGAGCATGATGAATCAATAACTGAAATATTTACTCATTTTACTGATATTATTAATGGTCTAAAAAGTCTTGATAAGTCTTATTCTAACAGTGATCTCGTGAGAAAGATTCTTAGATCTTTACCAAGAACTTGGGAGGTCAAAGTGACCGTAATCCAAGAAGCCAAAGATTTGAATATCTTATCTTTGGAGGAGCTTCTAGGATCGCTAATGACACACAAGCTAAGCATGAAACAACTTCAAAAGAAGATGTCAAAAAGAAAAGAACAATCACCCTCAAATCCACTACTCAACTTGATGAGAAATCCAATGATACGAAAAATAAAGAGCAGGATGAAGAAATGACCCTCATTACTAGAAAGTTTAAGAAGTTTTTGAAGAAAAGAAGACAAGAAATGAGGAAGAGGCCACCTACAAAAGAGGAACATAGCAAAGAGAAGGATAAAGAGCAACCTCTTATTTGTTATGAATGTAAGAAGTCGGGATACTTTAAGTCTGAATGTCCACAACTTAAGAAGGGTCCCAAGAAATACAAGAAAAAGGCTATGATGGCTACATAGAGTGAAAGTGATGAGTCAAGCTCCGAAGAAGAAGATTCAAATGAATAAGCTAACTTGTGCCTTATGACACATGAAAATGAGGTAAACACTGAAACTCCTAATGACTTTACCTTTAAAGAACTTCATGAAGTATTTTATAATCTAATTGATAAACTAAAGAAGCTAGGGGTAAAGAACAAAGAATTGAAATCAAAGAATCAATCTTTACTAAAAGAAAATGAGATTATTTCAAATAAAAAATTAATCTTGTCTCAAAAAAATCTGAACTTAAAAAATGAGATTGTCAAGTTAAAACTAATGGTTAAAAAGTTCACTTTAAGTTCAAACAAACTTCAAATGATACTTGACAATCAAAAGACCATTTATGATAAAGCCGGTCTTGGATATAACCCTTTAAAGAAATAAAAACTTCTGAAAAATATCTTTGTAAATTCATCATGCAATAAATTTTCAAATATTACTTACTTTAAATATGGTAAAGTAGGACACAAATCCTATACATATTTTTCTAACAAATCTAAAAATTTTAATGTAAAGAAAATATGAGTTCCAAAAGAAACCACTGTAACTAACCAAAAAGGATCCAAGAAAGCTTGGATACCTAAAGTGAAAACTTAATTTTTGCATGCAGGTGTGTCTTGCATCCCAAAGAACAAATCAAAAATGGTATCTTGATAGTGGGTGCTCAAGGCACATGACCGGTGATGAATTCTAATTCATCACACTTGATGCAAAAGATGGAGGGATGGTCACCTTTGAAGATAATAGCAAAAAAAAAATCATCGGTATAGGTAACATTGGTATCACTCCCTCTAAATATATTAAAAATATTTTGTTAGTAGATAGTTTGAAACATAATCTATTAAGCATCAGTTAATTTTGTGATAAAGATCCAAAGTCATTTTTGAATCTTCATTTTGCATAGTAACTAGTCCTATTGATGAAGGCATTAAATTTGTTGGACATAGATATGGTAATGTTTATATGATAGATTTGAATGATCTTTCCAAAATAAATATGTAATGCCTAGTGGCCTTGAATGCCAAGATTAATGAGACTAGTTGGCTTTAGCATTGTAGGCTTGCACATATTAGCATGCATTTACTTTCAAAATTTATTAAAAAAGAATTAGTTACCGGCTTATCCAAATTGAATTTTGAAAAAGATAGAATTTGTGATGCATACCAACTGGATAAACAAACAAGAGTCTTATTCAAATCTAAAAATATTATTTCAACTTCTAGGCCATTAGAACTATTGCACATGGATTTATTTGGACCCACTAGAACTACTAGTCTAGGTGAAAAATGATATGGCTTTGTGATTATTGATGATTTCTCTCGTTTTACATGGGTCTTCTTTTTGGCACATAAGGATAAAATTTTTTATGTGTTCTCAAAATTTTATCGAAAAGTCACTAATGAAAAAGATTTTTTAATTCAAAATATTTGAAGTGATCATGGAACCAAATTTGAAAATCAAGATTTTAAAAAATTTTGTAATGAAAAAGGTATTGACCATAATTTCTCAGCACCTAGAATACCCCAACAAAATGGGATAGTAGAAAGAAAAAATAGAATCCTCGAAGAAATGGCATATACCATGCTATGTGAAAGCAACCGCCCAAGATATTTTTGGACAGAAATAATTAACACGGTATGTTACATATTAAATCGTGTTTTAATTAGATCAATTTTAAAGAAAACTCTCTATGAGCTTTGAAAAGGAAGAAAATCAAACATTGCATATTTTTATATTTTTGATTACCGATGTTTTATTTTGAACAATAGTAAAGAAAGACTAAAAAAATTTGATGCAAAATTCGATGAAGCTATTTTTCTAGGTTACTCCTCTTCTAGCAAAGCTTTTAGAGTTTTCAACAAAAGAACTTTAGTAGTAGAGGAGTCAATACATGTTGTTTTTGATGAAACTAACGATCTTCCTTCAAGAAAGAATGAAGGTATTGATGATGCGGATCCTCTTATAGAAGAGATGAAGGAGATCATCCTAAAAGACTCAACAATTCAAAATAAAGAAGAATATGAAAATAAATAAGAGGATGAAGGTGAAGAACAACAAGAACAACCTCAAGGCTCAAATGATCTACTTAAAGAATGGAGGTATGATCACAATCACTCCAAAAAATTGATCATTGGGGATCCTACACATGGAGTAAGAACTCGTTCCTCTCATAAAGATAGATACAATCATTTTGCATTTGTTTCTCATTTTGAACCTAAAACCATAGATGAAGTTGAAAAAGATTATAATTGGATAAATATAATGCAAGAAGAACTTAATCAATTCGAAAGAAATAATGTATGGACTTTAGTATCAAGATCTAAAAATTATTCAGTAATTGGTATAAAATGGGTATATAGAAATAAACTGGATGAACATGAAAATATAATTAGAAATAAAGTAAGATTGGTTGTAAAAGGTTATAATTAAGAAAAAAAATTAATTTTAATGAGACCTTTGCATCTGTTGCTAGATTAGAAGTAATTGGACTTTTACTTGCATATGCTTGCTTTATGAATTTTAAGTTATTCCAAATGGATGTCAAAAGTACTTTTCTAAATGGATATATTGCTAAAGAAGTTTATGTAGAACAACCTCCTGATTTTAAAAATTATGCTTTTCCTAATCATATTTTTAAATTAAACAAAGTATTATATGGTTTGAAACAAGCACCTAGAGTTTGGTATGAAAAGTTAAGTAAATTTCTGCTTAATAATAAATTTTCAAGAAGAAATATAGACACAATCCTTTTCATTAAAAAAATCAAGATGATATCTTAGTTATACAAATATACATTGATGACATTATTTTTGGATCTACTAATGAAACTCTTTGTCAAGATTTTGTCAAGCTCATGCAGGGAGAGTTCGAGATGAGCATGATGAAAAACTTACATTCTTCCTCGGACTCCAAATCAAACAAACAAAGGAAGGAATCTCCATCACTCAAAGCAAATATACAAGAGAACTACTCAAAAGATTTGGAATGGAGGGTTCCAAAATAAGTGGTACACTCATGAGCCCATCATGTAAGCTTGACAAGGATGAAGGAGGTAAAAATATAGACTTAAAATTTTATAGAGGCATGATTGATTTTCTATTATATTTAACTGCTAGTAGATCAGATATTATGTTTAGTGTATGTTTTGTGCTTGCTTTCAATCAAATCCAAAAGAATCACACTTGAATGTAGTTAAAAGAATTTTTAGATATTTAAATGGTACACAAACTCTAGGACTATGATATTCTAAGGACTCATCAATTGACATAATAGGATATTCAGATGTCGATTTTGCTGGATGTAGATTAGATAAAAAAAATACTAATAGAACTTACCAATTTCTTGGAGTTAACTTTATCCCTTGATTTAGCAAAAAACAAAATTTGGTGGTACTGTCTACGGTCGAGGCCGAATATATTACAGTCGGAAGTTGTTGTGCTCAAATCTTATGGATTAAGCAATAACTTGAAGATTTTGGCATCAAACTCAATAAGATTTCCATAAGATGTGATAACACTAGTGCTATCAATCTAACTAAAAATCTAATTTAGCACTCTAGATCAAAACATATTGAAATTAGACATCATTTCATAAGAGAACATGTCCAAAATAAAGATATAATTCTTGATTATGTTTGTACTGAAAAATAATTGGCTGACATCTTTACCAAGACCTTAACTGAAGATAGATTTTGTAAAATTAGGAGAGAACTAGAAATCTTTGGTCCATCAACTTAAGTATCTCTCTGATTCCAAGTTTTTAATGTCAAAAATTTATTGAACCAAATTTATTGAGCTCAATTCTCATCTTTTCTTTTTTTTAAGAGCTCAAAAGCTCAAAACTATCCTTCACATGATCAATCTCTAGGTAAACACCTTTCTCTCAAAATTTTAAATTTTTTTGAAATTTTTCATCATTCTTTTGAATTTTTTCGTGCCATGAGTCGACCCCCAGGGTCGACCCTATGGCAAACTTGTAATTCTGTCAAAACCCTTCGGGTGCTCTCTTTTTATTGAAAATTTTTTTTGAGCCGACTCAGCCCTTCTTCTTCTTCCTCCCACCAAACCAAAAGCTCTCCCTCTCTTCTCCCTCAAATCGAAGATTTCTCTCAAATATCTCTTCCCATCGATTTTCACCTTTCAAATCGTCTGTTTAGAAACCAACTTCCTCTCCTCTTTCTTACTTGTTTGGATGATTCGAGCTTATCCTAGATTCTACCCTCTTCTCCAAATCGACGATTTACCTCCTCAAATTTCTTGCTTTTTCTTCTAAAATCTTTTCCTCTCTACCTCTCATTTAGTCTCCTAAGCTCCTTGCAAGTCTCTTTTGTCCAAATGACTCCCAAAATGAAGCTCCCACAGAGAAGAAAATCTATTCGCGGGTTGGAAGAAACTGAGCACAGAAAAAGAATGGCAGCCGAGCTCTCTCCTGCTCCAATCCCAGCTTCAGATCTTGCTTCAGCTTCTACACAGTCTTCAATCAGTCCAAACAAGGTACCCCTCTCTGATCGAAAAGTGAAATCCAAAAAAAATATAGATTTTAAATTTTTTTTGAAAAAGAAGGATTCTCTATTGGATCAAAGATTAAAAATCAAGGATGGGAGTATTACTGTTTATTAAAGAAAAATACTTATGTTGATTTGGTCAGAAAATTTTACTTAAATTTGAGTTATTGCAATAGAATAGTAAAGTCTATAGTGAAAGATGTTGATATTATTCTTGATCCATTATATTTGGGATAATTTCTGCACTTACCTTGTGAAGGCTATACTAATATGGAGCTCCCAATTAAAGAAGAAGGAATTAATACTATCTTAGGCAGAACTTTTACTGATAGTTTAAATAAATTAGAAGTCAAGATACTTTTAGTGGAGATGAGACTGTTACATCACATGGTAACCAAACTGTTTATCCTTAGAAGTGGCAGACATGATCTCCTATCTGGTAAGAATATTTGCATCATGTACCATGTGATCACCGAGACCCCCTTGAACCTTCCTGCTTTAATGTTTGAGGCCATGAGAGAGACCCTGAACAGGTCTAAGGCTCACTTGCCTTATGGTATGGCACTCATCCTGGTCTTTAGGAGGTTCGGAGTCAGTTTTGAGGAGGAGGCTGTTGTCAGATTATCTCATTCCGACACCATCAATCGCCACATACTGCATCGCATGGGTTTTTCAAAGACTGATGGTGGTTGGTCAAAGGGTGTCGAGAAAAGAGCAGAGGAGCCAGCTAAGGAGAGAGCAGAGGAGGAGAGACTATCTTCATGTCCTCGTGATCACAGAGCATCTCTAGATATTCAGTTCATGTCTAATCATGAGGTTGGTCCTTCAGAGTCTGTGAGGAGGCATGCTTCAGTTTCACAGTCAGGGAGCATGATACATCATTCAGAGATCAGACTGGCAGACGATCAGATTGAGCTGATGTCCCAGCGTGTTGCCTCCATTTTATCTCAGCAGTTTGTAATATCAGGTTTTGCTCAGGAGATGACTTCTCAGGCTGTTCAGATTAGACCATGATCCCTCATATCTCTACCGTCTTTCAGATGCTTACTGCTCAGTCCGTACGTATTGAGCAGCTTGAGGGATATATGTTGAGACTGACAGGTAGAGTTTTAGACTTGCAGGGATAAATTTTAGTCTTAGCCCATCTCTAGCCACAAGAGAATATCACGGAGGTCTCAGACCTATCTGCAGAGGCGGTTAGACTTCAAGGAGTTTTAGAGAGTGAATTTGACTTTTTGACGAGAGAGATTAGGGGCTCCAGTGAGACTGCCTCTACTCAGTTTAGTACCTTGATGCAGTCTGTTTCGAGAGCCTTGGATCTTTTGGACACTATCAGACTTTCTCTTCTAGCACGGTCCATAGCTTCTCAGGCTCCAGGATCCTCTTGCCCCTTTACTCATGCCGGTACTTCTACCCGTGATCGAGGTAGACGTGGTCGAGATCGTGTCCGTGGATTTGATCCTACATCTCCTCATCATATTTCTGACTCTTCAGATTCTGATCCCTCTAGCCATGATATCTATTAGATCCAGCATAGTTAGTCTTTTATGTCTAGGTTCTAGCTTATGGCCTTTGTATTTATTTACTGATTGACTCTTGGATAGTTCTTATCCATGATTTTTATATTTTGAGTTGACTCATATGTATTGGGACACCTATGTATTCAGTCATATTTTGATATATACATTTTTTATGCTTTAAATTTTAATGAATGTCTTTGGATTAATATTTATGAATGGGATCAATTAACATGTTTTAATTATAAGATATGAAAAATGACTCATATATGTGTGATGAAATATCATGAATAGCAATATCTTCTAAATGAACAAATTGATATATCTTTTATAATTGCTATAGTGAGGGAGAGTAGAGAAATAAATAATGAAAGAGGGAGAGTAAAGAAATAAAATATGGTATCAAAAAGGGAGAGTAGAGAAAATATATTCTTTATGTTATTCTTTTTTTTCTCTCTTCAAAATTTCTTAAGATCATAATTGATGCTATCAAAAAGGGGGAGTAGAGAATCAAAAATCGAGATCGAGCAATAAGCAATGGAGAAATAGAATCGAGAGTAATAAGCAAAATTGTCAAAGTAAATGAGCAAAATTATTAAAGCAAATGTGTCAAAGAACCAAAATTGTCAGTAATTTTCAATTTAATCTTCAAAGCAAATGATCTTATAAGCAAATTTTAAATTGATCTTCAAATGACTCATGATGCATTTCATTCAAATAACTGACTATGATATTTAAGTGATGCATCTTCATAAATTTAAAATTCATGTTCAATGCTTTATATATGTTATACTTTGCTTTTGCTCAAGTATTTTGTCATCATCAAAAGAAAAGATTATTGCTCCTTGAATTGATTTTGATGATTACAAAGCATTTGAGGGGTTACTAATGATTTTGGCTTGAAAAAAAAATTATTATTTTTCAGGGGCAAAATCATAATTTCATCAAGTCCTAACTCGAAAGCCTCAAGAGCAAGAATAGAAAATTTGTGATCTATTGGAGGTAATTTTAATATTTTTAGATGTATATTTTGAAAGAAAATCATGTTTATAAAATTGAGTCGACTCATGTCAAATGGGACTGAACGGCACGCTATTTTTTAGCTGGCACACCCAATTGAGTCGACCCCTGTGCATGAGTTAACCCTATGAGTCGACCTCTGTTGTTATGTATGTCAAAATTACAGAACAATCATTTTCTGTTCTATGCCACAGAAGTCGACCCCATGAGTCGACTCATGTATATGAGTCGACCCTATGAGTCGACCCCTGCGACGAAAAAATTCCGTAACGACTAGTTTTTCAGCTCGTTTTGACGTATTTAATACTCATTTAATGATCTCCAACGGCTCTAAAACTACTCAGATCACTCTCCACCATCATTTGAAGCTATAAAAGGCACTTAAAGGAGGGAATAAAGAAGATTTTTTGAAGAAGATTTTCAAGCATTCATTTCAGCCCTAAGCAAAGAGCCTTCTTGAAGTTAAAGAAGCTTTTATTTCAAGTTCACCAACTCCTTAAGAGCTCATTCAAGTCTTCAACCATCTTAAGAAAAATCAGAAAAGCTTCCTTCTTATTGTGTAAAGTGTATTTAAGGTTTTATTCACTTATTAAAGGAGCTATATTTGTATTTTCATGTGATTAACTGTTATACTCTATTTTTGAGTAGATCTTTAGTTTTGGAAGGGTTTTAAAACATGGAAAGGTTAATCTGAACCTTGAATCGAATTGTATTGGGTTGGCTTGTACCCGAGAAATAAGTATTCTAGCTTGGAATAGCTAGAGTCAGAGGTACCGACGTTATATTCTTGTTGAATATGATTTAGTGAATTTGAATTCTCAAGTAGGAGCTTGGGGAATGGATGTAGGTGTAAGATTGGCACCGAACCACTATAAATCTTGGTTGTTTGTGGTGTGCTTACTTGTTCTCTATCTTATTTCTTTTTCCTTCTTGCACTGTTGCATCTAATATCTTCACTTTACTTAAATCACTCACTTCAACTAACTTGCCTTTTATTACTTAATCCTTGTAGTTTTAGATTAATTTTAAATTTTTAAAAACCCAATTCACCCCTCCTCCTCTTGGGTTGCATAGCTAGGCAACAGTAGCCTTATGGGCTTTCAATCTAATCCATTCATCTTTTCAAGTCCTAAATCTTTTATTTATTTATTTTTTATATTTAATTTAATTGGATAAATTATAAAAATCTCTTTGAGATTAGGTGTAAATTACACTTACATCCAGTAGTTTGAAAAATCTACCATTATACCCTTGAGGTTTATTTTTAACCCACACTTTAACCATGCTATTAGTCACACTGTTAATATTAAATAAAATTAAATGATAAGTCAGAATAAATTTTAAAATGACAAAAATAATCCTTAATAATAAAATGGCCAAATCGAAGTGGGAAACTCCTCTTCATTTATCTTCTTTATCAGTGCCCTCTTCATCAAAAATCTTCTCCTCTTCATCACCTTCCTCCAGTTCTCCCACCACCCTTTATCCACCATCAGTGGTGCCACCTCCACCACCCTGTTATGGGATGGTGCTTCTTGGGAAAAGTGCATGTGTGCCTCCACCCTCTTACTACCTTCAATGCCTCCTAGCACCAGTAAGCCCTCTCCATCCTCGTTGGTGCCTCAGATTCCTCAGCACCCATGCCTCCATTACTCTACAACCCATCTCTCAAGCATGCCTGCTATGCCCTTCTCCTCTACGCTGGTGTCTTCATCGTCAATGGTGACCTCTCCGACCCCAGCCTCTTCAACAAGCTCCTTGACATCGTGCCCTTCACCCACGTCCTCCACCTTGCCTCCCTCCCCGCCAATGCCCTCCTCGGCCACCTCAACCCCACCGCCTTTGCCTATATCGATGTCAAAGCCCTCATTGCTCTTTTCGAGCCTACTCGTGCCACCGATTCTCCATCAGCCATCGTCTGGGTCTCTTTCGCCTCTATTTATGGCCTCAACCCGACCTGACCCCCACCGTCGAGTCTGATCCCATCGACCACCCTGCCACCCTCTTCGAAGCTGGCAAGAACACCACCGAGGAGATAGCCTATGCCTATAGCTACACATATAGCCTCTCCATCACCACCCTCCGCCTCTTCACCAACTACAGTCCATGGGGCTGTCCCGACATGGCCTACTTCACCTTCACCAAGGCCATCCACCACAACTTTTGTTTTGGTCATTGATCTTTTGGATGTGAAATATTTGGATATGTTATTGACGACTTGTTTTCTGTATATTTCTATCATTTTATTGACATCATCCCCGTCTTATTGCCCCATGCCAAAGCAAGAGGGAGGTCTTGGTATGTGGAACATCATATCGACTGCTGGGACGTTTATTCTTTGGCTCTAGGGTAGGCAAGTTTATTAGTGTTACTGCTACTTGGTTCAGTACCATGTCACTTTGAGATGCCAACTATGATAAATCCCACTATAGATTGTTTTATTGAAGAAAACTAGAATTGGAATCATAACAAAGGCATTGCAATTGTATGGTTTGCTTGCAAGTGATGGCCGGACTGCTTCACCATATATCACCTGCTTTACATAACTACTTGGCTCCCTGTAGCCAATCCTTCCAATGAAACCATGTTTTGGACCAACCTCTTTCCTCATGTACTCTAGCAGATTTTGGAAGTCTCAGTTTGTGGGATGATTTTTTTACTAGATCATCTCCATAGCTGTTTGTCTAGCTTCGTGAGTCCCCATCATTCTTCGGATATTCCCTCTTCCAGCTTCTTGCCAAGTTCCTCTTCCAACTGATGTCTGATGGCATATTGTTTTGTTGCCACCTACCACCCCCTAGCTCTAGTGGATCATTGAAAAGACAACCATGCATGGATGCTCCCAAGCATGCATGCTGGGTCTGCCGCCATGAGATACATCCTCGACATATTTCCATCCAACCATATATGTGATGCTATGCCCCAACTCCATGGATCCATGACATTGCCATTGTCTTCTTCAACCCCGACAACACCCTAATATACCTAGACTTTGTCTAGGTTGATGATGCCACCATCAGGAACCAAGCAATCATCAACACAGCCATGAAAAAGGAGAGAGGCAGGCAGGAGGTGGCAAAGGGCGGTGGGAGGGATCGTACTGGATTTGAGATTGGCGAGGAAGAAGATAATGAGTTTTTCTTTTCAGATTTGAGAGAGAAGAAGCAATAAAAAGATTAAAAAAATGAGAAGATCTCAAAGGTATTTTTATCTTTTTTATATTATATAAATAGTTTGATAACGCTGTTAATTTATATGAGTGTGGATGTAGGTTTTATAAACTATTGAATATAAATATAATAAATAAAAATCTCAAGAGAAATTTTTGTAATTTACTCAATTTAGTTTGTGGTAATTTTTATTGGCTTCTTTTCATACCCTATCCAACCTGTTATTGTTGTGTTTGTTTGGCAGAGAAAGAGAATGGTGGTGTTAATTTGGATTTTTCAAATAAATTGAGAGTTACAAAGGGATCAGATTTGTACTTTCCTTTTTTTTTTATTAATCTCTTCTTCATGATTTATTTACCGTGGATTTTGATTATTGGAACTGATGCTTTTATGCTAACTTCTTTTGCCACATAAGAAATTTAATGCCACATAAGCACCGATTATAGTATGACAACAGAAAATTAGAGAAAGATCTGAATTAAAATAATCTGAAATGTTGATGATTTGATTGTATTAAATAAAATTTCATGATAAAATTGAAAATTTAAAATTTTTAAATTTTTTTAAATATTCAAATCTAAAAAATATTATTAAATAAATAATAAATTAAATTAATAATATATTATTATAAATATATATTTTTTAAAAAATTTTAAATGATATATAAAATTAAATATAATTATCAATAAAATTAAATATTTAAATATTGATCGGATAGCCACCTATTAGTATCCGTTTTTTTTTTTTTTTTAATGAATAAGGATGCGGACGCGGATATTAGCAAGATACTCAATTCAATATCCGGTCCGCTTTCACTCTCGCTGTGTAGTCGAAATAACCGATCAATTAAAGAGGGTGCCGGAGCCACGAGCGCGTCCCCAAAGGTCGCCCGGCTTCGACGCCATGATTCCAATCCGTCGAAAGCCCCATCTGCTTCTTCTGAGAGAGATCAAACCCTCGTTGGCCAGAAGAAACCCTTCTCTCGATCACCCTCTCCGATCCCATCTCCTCCTCTTCTTCTATAGCTCGGAGACCCTCCAAGATGCCGGTGACGATCTCGCTCGGGAGATCTTCGATGTCCTCCGCCACACCGCCAACTGGAAGCCCACCATGGCCGCCTCCGGGATTCCCCGCCGGCTGACCCCGACGGCGGTTTTCGATGTCCTCCGCCGCAGCAAGGTGCTCGATCCCAAACGCCTCCTGGATTTCTTCTACTGGTCAGGATCCCAAATGGCTGCTCCTCAAAATTTGAATTCTTTCTCAATCTTGCCGTTACTCTCTGCAATTCCGGCCATTTCCCCCTCGCCAATGGTCTTCTCGAGCGGATGATCAAGACCAATTCCCCGGTTTCTTCCATTTTATATTCTGTCATTGATAGCTTTGCCCGGACGGAAGGATCCAATTCAGCGGTCTTCGACGTGCTCGTCGATACTTATAAGAAGATGGGCATGCTGAAGGAGGCCGCCGAAGTGGCTTTATTGATGAAAGATGTCAGCTTTTCGCCTAGTTTGAGGTGTTGTAATGCGCTGTTGAAGGATCTTTTAAGAGCTAATTTGATGGATTTGTTCTGGAAGGTGTATGATTTTATGTCGGGAGTGCCATTGGGGCACGATGTTTACACTTATACTACTTTGATCAGCGCTTATTTTAAGGTTGGCGATGTCGATTCCGCAAAACGGACCTTCTCCGAGATGAAGGCGAAGGGTTGCAGTCCAAGTGCCGTGACATACAACACATTGATAACTGGGTTCTGTAGAGTTGGAGCTCTCGTGGATGCTTTTGAGTTGAAGGAGGATATGGTGAGGAAAGGTCTAGTTGCTGATGGTTTTACTTACAGTGCGCTGATCAATGGCTTGTGCAAGAATCGCAAGTCCAAGGAAGCAAGACAACTGTTGGGTGAAATGTCTCTCTTGGGTCAAAAGCCTGATATCATCTCTTACACCTCTTTGGTCGACGGATTTATGAGAGAAGGCAACATTGATGAGGCCTTCACAGTAAGGGATGAGATGGTGGCAAATGGAGTGCAGCCGAACGTGGTTACCTATAACAATCTCATTCGTGGAGTCTGTAAAATGGGTAAAATGGATAAGGCGCATGAGCTGTTGAGGGAGATGATTCAAATGGGTTGGAAGCCAGATGCAATAACTTATAATGTAGTCATCGAGGGGCACATCCGAGAACGGGATTTGCAAGGGGTTTTTCGATTGCTTGATGAGATGAAGAGTAAGGATGTATCACCTAATTTGTACACGTACAGTGTAATTATTAATGGGTTGTGCCGTTGTGGAGAGTCAAGGCAGGCTGTTGGTTTGTTGAAGGAAATGTTTGCAAGGGGTTTGAAGCCCAATGCTGTCATTTATGCTGCTGTCATTTCAGGTCACTGCAGAGAAGGTAGAATTATAGAAGCGTGTGAGACTTTAGATAAGATGACTGAAAGAAATGTTTCCCCTGATGCATTTTGTTACAATTCCCTTATAATAGGTCTATGTAAGACAGGAAAAATGGAAGAGGCATTGAGGTATTTTGTTGAAATGCTTGAGAGAGGGTTGTTGCCTAACACATACACATATGGAGCCCTAATTCATGGGTATTGTAAGTCTGGGGATATGCATGAGGCAGAGAACTATTTCCAAGAGATGCTTGGTCGTGGTTTAAAGCCCAATGATGTCATTTATACGAACCTTATTGATGGCTACTGCAAAGGCAATGATGTTGCAAAGGTCTTCTCCACACTTCATTCCATGTTAGAAAGTGGTGTGCTACCAGATGTGCAAACATACAGTGTGGTTATTCACAGCCTTTCGAAGAGTGGGAAGATGGAAGATGCTTTCCAAATCTTTTTCAGAGCTTCAGGAGAAAGGATTGGTTCCTGATGTGTACGCTTATAGTTCACTTATCTTTGGGCTCTGTAAGATCGGTGACATAGAACAGGCTTTACATCTGCATGATGAAATGTGTGGCCGAGGTGTAGAGCCAAATATTGTTATCTATAATGCCTTGATCGATGGCCTTTGCAAGTCAGGCGATTTGAAGAGTGCCACAGAGTTTTTCAGTATCATCTTAAAGAAGGGTTTGGTACCAAGTGGTGTGACATACACTATAATGATCGATGGCAACTGTAATGCAAGAGAAATGTCTGAGGCATTTAGATTATACGATGAAATGCTGTCAAGGGGAATCTTGCCAGAGAAGTTTACCTACAGTGCTCTTATTGGTGGATGCTGCAAAGTTGAGAACTTGGAGAGAGCTCTTGAATTGTTTAATGAAATGTTGCAGAAAGGCTTTGCAACTGTTCTCACTTTTAACACTTTAATTGATGGCTTTTGCAAGCTTGGGAAGCTACAAGAAGCAACTCGATTGCTGCAAGTGATGGTGGACCAACAGATTTTGCCTGATAATGTAACCTACACAACCTTGATTGATGGGCACACCAAGGCAGGAAAGATAAAGGAGGCATGCCAACTATTCTCAGAGATGCAGGAAAGGAATCTCATGCCCAATGCAGTAACTTACACATCACTTATTGATGGGCAAAGCAGAGCAGGAAACATGTCAGAAGCATCAGCATTGTTCAAGGAGATGATGGACAAAGGTATAAAGCCGGACGAAGTAACTTACCATGTGACTCACACAGTGTAAAGAAGGAAACTTAGTTGAGGCATTCAAGTTGCAGGATGCCGTTATTGCAAAAGGCGTCCAATGAGCAGTCCCATGTATGTCCGTTGATAGGTGGCCTTCACAGAAAGGGTGATTTTTCTGAAGCATTGAATTTACTCGATGAAATGCAAGAGCAAGGAAACATACCTGATAATGCTCAATGCACGTCGCCAGTTCATGACTGTCACCAAAAAAAGGATTCGTTGATAAAGATCAGCTTTTGAAGATTATGGTGAGTAATTTGTCTTCCCAAAGCTATTCCTCGACCAGTTCAGTTGAAGGGTGTGAAGAAATGGTGACTGTTGAGGAAGCTACGTAGGTTTACTCGAAGCATAAATAGCTAAGAACATTCTGTTTGTGCATACTAAATTACATGAGATCGATAAATAGCCCATCTTCTTCATGATCAGCTATAACCTCACAACGTAGATATGCTGGTCTGATGTAAATTAGAAGCATAAATTTTTTGGGGGCTGGTTAATCGGCACATGGATTTATTATGGCACTTTTGGTTCCTTGCTCTGTTGCTTAATTTCTAATATTATAGCCCTCTCAACCATCTCATCATTCAACAATTACTGTTTTTTATGTTTTATAATGAAGTATCTTACTTGTAAAGATGTTGAATGAGGCAGTTTACATCTGGCTTTTGCTGCCATTTCGTGCATAATTTTCTTATTATAACTGTGATGCTTCTGATTGTGAAAGGAGCTAAAACTTTTCGGTAAAATGCTATCTTTTGTTGAGTGTAAGCACAAAGTTGGATGCAGTCAAGCATCCAACATATCATGTTGGCAGTGCTTGCTTGGGTAGAATTAACTACATTTCCATCTTATGTTACTGGCTTTTCTTTAATTTTTTGCACCTCATCATTGACATGATTAATACCCTAAATTTTGCATCCAGTTTCTAGAACTGGAGACCAGTTGTAAGCAAAAAAGAGTGCCCAGATAAGATGGAGAGCAATCATCATGTTCAGCAGTACCAGTCGTTTTGAAAAACGTAACCTATTTGAAGTGTTTAGAATATGTTAGGCTACATTCTTAGAAAATGTTCATATCAGACATTTTTGTTTTATGTTGTGAGTTGCCTAACATGGCTGTTACATTTGTGTTTTTCTTCCATTTGATTTAGTTATTATGTACTAGCATATTGATCCCATTGCTTTGAAATAGCGAGATTGGTTGGCTCTGGTTACCCTGTCTTTTTCGCATTGCATTATTTTCCCAAGGGGTGTGCTTCAGGAATAACGCATTCTTACTCAACATTCCTAGTGAAACTTGGGAGCTACTAGACTGTATACTTAGGCTATATAATTAGACTATAGCAAGGTTGTGGCAGAATGACTAGCAAGCAGCAAACTATTGTGCCGCTACTTGTTTAGTTGCCAGACTATGTAATTAGGCTATAAATATATTCTGCATATCTTGCCTGGGAGCTTCAGGATATCATCTTTGAAAATAGTAAAGAAAATATGGAGATTCATGCTGCATTGCCCCCGTAGAAGATTTCTTTTCCTTTCTGGTTGGTGATATAGTTGGATTTCGGTCTGGTTGGTGATATAGTTGGATTTCGGTCGCATAGTAAAAAAATAATTTTTAAAATTTAAAAATAAATAAATCAACAGCTTTATCAAATAAAACTATCGAACCACAATCCAAACCTTAGAATCATCTTGTCGATATTGATAAAACAAATACAAGCACACAAAAGAGATAGAATTTTTATTTTCACCAAAAAAAAAAAATGGCACGTTAGTGTTCTCCACGAGATTTCAAAGTAGAAGTCCTCCAATGATGATCCACACGAAAGTTGGTCAAGGTCCTTAATCGGTGCGCCCGCTGCAGTCTTGTTTTCTCAAGAATACTGTTGGCTTCGAACTCGTGGTACGATCGCGCCAAAAGCCCAGTTGCTTCCGAACTTGCCACGACAATGACACCAAGAAGCTACTCTTCATATGTCTCACAATCTAGGATTTAATTTTTGACTTCAACATATAGAAAAACGAAATCCTATGGCACATCAGTAACACTGCTAAAAATCTTACTACTCTTCTTGCAATTTTTGTCATTCAATTTTTCTTACTTTTTTTTCAGATTTTTTTCAAAATTTTTTTTATGATTTTCACGTCTCTCTTCTCTGATTTCAACCCAAAATCACAGCATTAAGCCATGTGGATCATCCCATATAAATAAAGGATCAAGAGACGTGTCATGGGATGAAGGGGCGCCAACTTTTGATGCTCCAGCTTCTCACATGGTGAATAAATTCACCGTGTGAAATTTTTGATGTGTAAGAGACTTCTCACAGAAGGACTCTCCTTCTTCTGCATGCCATAAAAATCCCAATAAATTTTAGCGACAAATCAAAGGATTTCTGGTTAAGTAATTAAGGCAACGCGTATTAGTTAAGAGCCTTCATGAAGAAGGACTCTCCAACTTCACACGCTAAAAAGAGATAGGGTGGCATTATTTTTGGCGTGGCTTTTGGTGGGTACAGAGGAGTCCTTCTCCACATGAAACTATTTCAAGTTGGATAAAGATTCAATGGAAATTGACTCCAATCTCATTAGGTTAAAGGCAAGGTTAAAGGCAACTAGTCTAAGTTAGCTCAAACACTTTGATCTAAATCAATTTAGGAACTTGGTTAATACAATATGCTAGCATATCAAATTAACTCATAGAATTTACATTAAACTCTAATTAAATTAGATCAAGATCAAATCTCAAAGTATATGATCCATTGGGTTCCAAATCTAGCTAGTAGTTGATCAAGACTTTCGACGTAATCCGATGAGATTAGGTCACCCGAAAAATCTCAAATCAACTTGGACTCTATCAAAATTGATCCTAAAATTAAACTCTTTTAATTCTAACGAATCCACAAGTCAAGATTGACGTCTAGCAATATGTCATGACTACCTAAAAGTTTTAAAATTTTGATAAAAATTATCAAAATATCCTTCAGTGATAAGTTACCGTATAATTTAATTTTTCAGTCAAACAATATCCCAGATGAGCTGTGGGCATGAAAATATATCAAATCCAATCACTTATCTTTATATATCTCGATCTAAAGACAATGATTCAGTTGATGATACATTAGAAAATCTTTTTCTAATTATCATCCTGCGTTGGCCAAAGACTTCCGAATCAACGATCTATGAAATCACATAGGATGTTCGCTCCCTTATTAGAAAGTGACTGATCTTTTATTGATCACTCACAACCTCCATGCACACTTCACTATATCCAAAACACCCCACACAAGGATCAGAGAATCAAGCTAGGTAGTAAACTAAAACATAGATTTATGTCCACAAGGTACCATGGTGACCTCAGGTCAAAGGATCACTGATACAACTCTACTAGAGAATCATCAGTTGA
>NC_026000.2:119892507-119947272 GCF_000442705.2 Elaeis guineensis | reverse complement strand
AAAATTTTTTTTGAGCCGACTCAGCCCTTCTTCTTCTTCCTCCCACCAAACCAAAAGCTCTCCCTCTCTTCTCCCTCAAATCGAAGATTTCTCTCAAATATCTCTTCCATCGATTTTCACCTTTCAAATCGTCTGTTTAGAAACCAACTTCCTCTCCTCTTTCTTACTTGTTTGGATGATTCGAGCTTATCCTAGATTCTACCCCTCTTCTCCAAATCGACGATTTACCTCCTCAAATTTCTTGCTTTTTCTTCTAAAATCTTTTCCTCTCTACCTCTCATTTAGTCTCCTAAGCTCCTTGCAAGTCTCTTTTGTCCAAATGACTCCCAAAATGAAGCTCCCACAGAGAAGAAAATCTATTCGCGGGTTGGAAGAAACTGAGCACAGAAAAAGAATGGCAGCCGAGCTCTCTCCTGCTCCAATCCCAGCTTCAGATCTTGCTTCAGCTTCTACACAGTCTTCAATCAGTCCAAACAAGGTACCCCTCTCTGATCGAAAAGTGAAATCCAAAAAAATATAGATTTTAAATTTTTTTTGAAAAAGAAGGATTCTCTATTGGATCAAAGATTAAAAATCAAGGATTGGGAGTATTACTGTTTATTAAAGAAAAATACTTATGTTGATTTGGTCAGAAAATTATTACTTAAATTTGAGTTATTGGCAATAGAATTAGTAAAGTCTATAGTGAAAGATGTTGATATTATTCTTGATCCATTATATTTGGGATAATTTCTGCACTTACCTTGTGAAGGCTATACTAATATGGAGCTCTCCAATTAAAGAAGAAGGAATTAATACTATCTTAGGCAGAACTTTTACTGGATAGTTTAAATAAATTAGAAGTCAAGATACTTTTAGTGGAGATGAGACTGTTACATCACATGGTAACCAAACTGTTTATCCTTAAAAGTGGCAGACATGATCTCCTATCTGGTAAGAATATTTGCATCATGTACCATGTGATCACCGAGACCCTTGAACCTTCCTGCTTTAATGTTTGAGGCCATGAGAGAGACCCTGAAACAGGTCTAAGGCTCACTTGCCTTATGGTATGGCACTCATCCTGGTCTTTAGGAGGTTCGGAGTCAGTTTTGAGGGAGAGACTGTTGCGATTATCTCATTCCGACACCATCAATCGCCACATACATGCATCGCATGGGTTTTTCAAAGACTGATGGTGGTTGGTCAAAGGGTGTCGAGAAAAGAGCAGAGGAGCCAGCTAAGGAGAGAGCAGAGGAGGAGAGACTATCTTCATGTCCTCGTGATCACAGAGCATCTCTAGATATTCAGTTCATGTCTAATCATGAGGTTGGTCCTTCAGAGTCTGTGAGGAGGCATGCTTCAGTTTCACAGTCAGGGAGCATGATACATCATTCAGAGATCAGACTGGCAGACGATCAGATTGAGCTGATGTCCCAGCGTGTTGCCTCCATTTTATCTCAGCAGTTTGTAATATCAGGTTTTGCTCCAGGAGATGACTTCTCAGGCTGTTTCAGATTAGACCATGATCCCTCATATCTCTACCGTCTTTCAGATGCTTACTGCTCAGTCCGTACGTATTGAGCAGCTTGAGGGATATATGTTGAGACTGACAGGTAGAGTTTTAGACTTGCAGGGATAAATTTTAGTCTTAGCCCATCTCTAGCCACAAGAGAATATCACGGAGGTCTCAGACCTATCTGCAGAGGCGGTTAGACTTCAAGGAGTTTTAGAGAGTGAATTTGACTTTTTGACGAGAGAGATTAGGGGCTCCAGTGAGACTGCCTCTACTCAGTTTAGTACCTTGATGCAGTCTGTTTCGAGAGCCTTGGATCTTTTGGACACTATCAGACTTTCTCTTCTAGCACGGTCCATAGCTTCTCAGGCTCCAGGATCCTCTTGCCCCTTTACTCATGCCGGTACTTCTACCCGTGATCGAGGTAGACGTGGTCGAGATCGTGTCCGTGGATTTGATCCTACATCTCCTCATCATATTTCTGACTCTTCAGATTCTGATCCCTCTAGCCATGATATCTATTAGATCCAGCATAGTTAGTCTTTTATGTCTAGGTTCTAGCTTATGGCCTTTGTATTTATTTACTGATTGACTCTTGGATAGTTCTTATCCATGATTTTTATATTTTGAGTTGACTCATATGTATTGGGACACCTATGTATTCAGTCATATTTTGATATATACATTTTTTATGCTTTAAATTTTAATGAATGTCTTTGGATTAATATTTATGAATGGGATCAATTAACATGTTTTAATTATAAGATATGAAAAATGACTCATATATGTGTGATGAAATATCATGAATAGCAATATCTTCTAAATGAACAAATTGATATATCTTTTATAATTGCTATAGTGAGGGAGAGTAGAGAAATAAATAATGAAAGAGGGAGAGTAAAGAAATAAAATATGGTATCAAAAAGGGAGAGTAGAGAAAATATATTCTTTATGTTATTCTTTTTTTTCTCTCTTCAAAATTTCTTAAGATCATAATTGATGCTATCAAAAAGGGGGAGTAGAGAATCAAAAATCGAGATCGAGCAATAAGCAATGGAGAAATAGAATCGAGAGTAATAAGCAAAATTGTCAAAGTAAATGAGCAAAATTATTAAAGCAAATGTGTCAAAGAACCAAAATTGTCAGTAATTTTCAATTTAATCTTCAAAGCAAATGATCTTATAAGCAAATTTTAAATTGATCTTCAAATGACTCATGATGCATTTCATTCAAATAACTGACTATGATATTTAAGTGATGCATCTTCATAAATTTAAAATTCATGTTCAATGCTTTATATATGTTATACTTTGCTTTTGCTCAAGTATTTTGTCATCATCAAAAAGAAAAAGATTATTGCTCCTTGAATTGATTTTGATGATTACAAAGCATTTGAGGGGGTTACTAATGATTTTGGCTTGAAAAAAAAATTATTATTTTTCAGGGGCAAAATCATAATTTCATCAAGTCCTAACTCGAAAGCCTCAAGAGCAAGAATAGAAAATTTGTGATCTATTGGAGGTAATTTTAATATTTTTAGATGTATATTTTGAAAGAAAATCATGTTTATAAAATTGAGTCGACTCATGTCAAATGGGACTGAACGGCACGCTATTTTTTAGCTGGCACACCCAATTGAGTCGACCCCTGTGCATGAGTTAACCCTATGAGTCGACCTCTGTTGTTATGTATGTCAAAATTACAGAACAATCATTTTCTGTTCTATGCCACAGAAGTCGACCCCATGAGTCGACTCATGTATATGAGTCGACCCTATGAGTCGACCCCTGCGACGAAAAAATTCCGTAACGACTAGTTTTTCAGCTCGTTTTGACGTATTTAATACTCATTTAATGATCTCCAACGGCTCTAAAACTACTCAGATCACTCTCCACCATCATTTGAAGCTATAAAAGGCACTTAAAGGAGGGAATAAAGAAGATTTTTTGAAGAAGATTTTCAAGCATTCATTTCAGCCCTAAGCAAAGAGCCTTCTTGAAGTTAAAGAAGCTTTTATTTCAAGTTCACCAACTCCTTAAGAGCTCATTCAAGTCTTCAACCATCTTAAGAAAAATCAGAAAAGCTTCCTTCTTATTGTGTAAAGTGTATTTAAGGTTTTATTCACTTATTAAAGGAGCTATATTTGTATTTTCATGTGATTAACTGTTATACTCTATTTTTGAGTAGATCTTTAGTTTTGGAAGGGTTTTAAAACATGGAAAGGTTAATCTGAACCTTGAATCGAATTGTATTGGGTTGGCTTGTACCCGAGAAATAAGTATTCTAGCTTGGAATAGCTAGAGTCAGAGGTACCGACGTTATATTCTTGTTGAATATGATTTAGTGAATTTGAATTCTCAAGTAGGAGCTTGGGGAATGGATGTAGGTGTAAGATTGGCACCGAACCACTATAAATCTTGGTTGTTTGTGGTGTGCTTACTTGTTCTCTATCTTATTTCTTTTTCCTTCTTGCACTGTTGCATCTAATATCTTCACTTTACTTAAATCACTCACTTCAACTAACTTGCCTTTTATTACTTAATCCTTGTAGTTTTAGATTAATTTTAAATTTTTAAAAACCCAATTCACCCCTCCTCCTCTTGGGTTGCATAGCTAGGCAACAGTAGCCTTATGGGCTTTCAATCTAATCCATTCATCTTTTCAAGTCCTAAATCTTTTATTTATTTATTTTTTATATTTAATTTAATTGGATAAATTATAAAAATCTCTTTGAGATTAGGTGTAAATTACACTTACATCCAGTAGTTTGAAAAATCTACCATTATACCCTTGAGGTTTATTTTTAACCCACACTTTAACCCATGCTATTAGTCACACTGTTAATATTAAATAAAATTAAATGATAAGTCAGAATAAATTTTAAAATGACAAAAATAATCCTTAATAATAAAATGGCCAAATCGAAGTGGGAAACTCCTCTTCATTTATCTTCTTTATCAGTGCCCTCTTCATCGAAAAATCTTCTCCTCTCCATCACCTTCCTCCAGTTCTCCCACCACCCTTTATCCACCATCAGTGGTGCCACCTCCACCACCCTGTTATGGGATGGTGCTTCTTGGGAAAAGTGCATGTGTGCCTCCACCCTCTTACATACCTTCAATGCCTCCTAGCACCAGTAAGCCCTCTCCATCCTCGTTGGTGCCTCAGATTCCTCAGCACCCATGCCTCCATTACTCTACAACCCATCTCTCAAGCATGCCTGCTATGCCCTTCTCCTCTACGCTGGTGTCTTCATCGTCAATGGTGACCTCTCCGACCCCAGCCTCTTCAACAAGCTCCTTGACATCGTGCCCTTCACCCACGTCCTCCACCTTGCCTCCCTCCCCGCCAATGCCCTCCTCGGCCACCTCAACCCCACCGCCTTTGCCTATATCGATGTCAAAGCCCTCATTGCTCTTTTCGAGCCTACTCGTGCCACCGATTCTCCATCAGCCATCGTCTGGGTCTCTTTCGCCTCTATTTATGGCCTCAACCCGACCTCGACCCCCACGTCGAGTCTGATCCCATCGACCACCCTGCCACCCTCTTCGAAGCTGGCAAGAACACCACCGAGGAGATAGCCTATGCCTATAGCTACACATATAGCCTCTCCATCACCACCCTCCGCCTCTTCACCAACTACAGTCCATGGGGCTGTCCCGACATGGCCTACTTCACCTTCACCAAGGCCATCCACCACAACTTTTGTTTTGGTCATTGATCTTTTGGATGTGAAATATTTGGATATGTTATTGATGACTTGTTTTCTGTATATTTCTATCATTTCTTATTGACATCATCCCGTCTTATTGCCCCATGCCAAAGCAAGAGGGAGGTCTTGGTATGTGGAATATCAGTATCGGCTACTGGGACGTTTATTCTTTGGCTCTAGGGTAGGCAAGTTTATTAGTGTTACTACTACTTAGTTCAGTACCATGTCACTTTGAGATGCCAGCTATGATAAATCCCACTATAGATTGTTTCATTGAAGAAAACTAGAATTGGAATCATAACAAAGGCATTGCAATTGTATGGTTTGCTTGCAAGTGATGGCCGGACTGCTTCACCATATATCACCTGCTTTACGTAACTACTTGGCTCCCTGCAGCCAATCCTTCCAATGAAACCATGTCTTGGACCAACCTCTTTTCTCATGTACTCTAGCAGATTTTGGAAGTCTCAGTTTGTGGGATGATTTTTTTACTAGATCATCTCCATAGCTGTTTGTCTAGCTTCGTGAGTCCCCATCATTCTTCGGGATATTCCCTCTTCCAGCTTCTTGCCAAGTTCCTCTTCCAACTGATGTCTGATGGCATATTGTTTTGTTGCCACCTACCACCCCCTAGCTCTAGTGGATCATTGAAAAGACAACCATGCATGGATGCTCCCAAGCATGCATGCTGGGTCTGCCCCATGAGATACTCCTCGACATATTTCCATCCAACCATATATGTGATGCTATGCCCCAACTCCATGGATCCATGACATTGCCATTGTCTTCTTCAACCCCGACAACACCCTAGTATACCTAGAATTTGTCTAGGTTGATGATGCCACCATCAGGAGCCAAGCAATCATCAACACAGCCATGAAAAGAGAGAGGCAGGCAGGAGGTGGCAAGGGCAGTGGGAGGGATCGTATGGATTTGAGATTGGCGAGGAAGAAGATAATGAGTTTTTCTTTTCAATTTGAGAGAGAAGAAGCAATAAAAAGATTAAAAAATGAGAAGATCTCAAAGGTATTTTTATCTTTTTTATATTATATAAATATTTGATTAACGCTGTTAATTTATATGAGTGTGGATGTAGGTTTTATAAACTATTGGTATAAATATAATAAATAAAAATCTCAGAGAAATTTTTGTAATTTACTCAATTTAGTTTGTGGTAATTTTTATTGGCTTCTTTTCATACCCTATCCAACCTGTTATTGTTGTGTTTGTTTGGCAGAGAAAGAGAATGGTGGTGTTAATTTGGATTTTCAATAAATTGAGAGTTACAAAGGAAATCAGATTTGTAACTTTCTTTTTTTTTTATTAATCTCTTCTTTCATGATTTATTTATCGTGGATTTTGATTATTGGAACTGATGCTTTTATGCTAACTTCTTTTGCCACATAAGAAATTAATGCCACATAAGCAGCCAGGATAATCATTATAGTATGACAACGAAATTAGAGAAAGATCTGAATTAAAATAATCTGAAATGTTGATGATTGATTGTATTAAATAAAATTTCATGATAAAATTAAAATTTAAAATTTTTAAATTTTTTTAAATATTTAAATCTAAAAAATATTATTAAATAAATAATAAATTAAATTAATAATATATTATTATAAATATATATTTTTTAAAAAATTTTAAATGATATATAAAATTAAATATAATTATTAATAAAATTAAATATTTAAATATTGATCGAATAGCCATCTATTAGTATCCGTTTTTTTTTTTTTTAATGAATAAGGATGCGGACGCGGATATTAGCAGATACTCAATTCAATATCCGGTCCGCTTTCACTCTCGCTGTGTAGTCGAAATAACCGATCAATTAAAGAGGGTGCCGGAGCCACGAGCGCGTCCCCAAGGTCGCCCGGCTTCGACGCCATGATTCCAATCCGTCGAAACCCCATCTGCTTCTTCTGAGAGAGATCAAACCCTCGTTGGCCGAAGAAACCCTTCTCTCGATCGCCCTCTCCGATCCCATCTCCTCCTCTTCTTCTATAGCTCGGAGACCCTCCAAGATGCCGGTGACGATCTCGCTCGGGAGATCTTCGATGTCCTCCGCCACACCGCCAACTGGAAGCCCACCATGGCCGCCTCCGGGATTCCCCGCCGGCTGACCCCGACGGCGGTTTTCGACGTCCTCCGCCGCAGCAAGGTGCTCGATCCCAAACGCCTCCTGGATTTCTTCTACTGGTCAGGATCCCAAATGGCTGCTCCTCAAAATTTGAATTCTTTCTCAATTCTTGCCGTTACTCTCTGCAATTCCGGCCATTTCCCCCTCGCCAATGGTCTTCTCGAGCGGATGATCAAGACCAATTCCCCGGTTTCTTCCATTTTATATTCTGTCATTGATAGCTTTGCCCGGACGGAAGGATCCAATTCAGCGGTCTTCGACGTGCTCGTCGATACTTATAAGAAGATGGGCATGCTGAAGGAGGCCGCCGAAGTGGCTTTATTGATGAAAGATGTCAGCTTTTCGCCTAGTTTGAGGTGTTGTAATGCGCTGTTGAAGGATCTTTTAAGAGCTAATTTGATGGATTTGTTCTGGAAGGTGTATGATTTTATGTCGGGAGTGCCATTGGGGCACGATGTTTACACTTATACTACTTTGATCAGCGCTTATTTTAAGGTTGGCGATGTCGATTCCGCAAAACGGACCTTCTCCGAGATGAAGGCGAAGGGTTGCAGTCCAAGTGCCGTGACATACAACACATTGATAACTGGGTTCTGTAGAGTTGGAGCTCTCGTGGATGCTTTTGAGTTGAAGGAGGATATGGTGAGGAAAGGTCTAGTTGCTGATGGTTTTACTTACAGTGCGCTGATCAATGGCTTGTGCAAGAATCGCAAGTCCAAGGAAGCAAGACAACTGTTGGGTGAAATGTCTCTCTTGGGTCAAAAGCCTGATATCATCTCTTACACCTCTTTGGTCGACGGATTTATGAGAGAAGGCAACATTGATGAGGCCTTCACAGTAAGGGATGAGATGGTGGCAAATGGAGTGCAGCCGAACGTGGTTACCTATAACAATCTCATTCGTGGAGTCTGTAAAATGGGTAAAATGGATAAGGCGCATGAGCTGTTGAGGGAGATGATTCAAATGGGTTGGAAGCCAGATGCAATAACTTATAATGTAGTCATCGAGGGGCACATCCGAGAACGGGATTTGCAAGGGGTTTTTCGATTGCTTGATGAGATGAAGAGTAAGGATGTATCACCTAATTTGTACACGTACAGTGTAATTATTAATGGGTTGTGCCGTTGTGGAGAGTCAAGGCAGGCTGTTGGTTTGTTGAAGGAAATGTTTGCAAGGGGTTTGAAGCCCAATGCTGTCATTTATGCTGCTGTCATTTCAGGTCACTGCAGAGAAGGTAGAATTATAGAAGCGTGTGAGACTTTAGATAAGATGACTGAAAGAAATGTTTCCCCTGATGCATTTTGTTACAATTCCCTTATAATAGGTCTATGTAAGACAGGAAAAATGGAAGAGGCATTGAGGTATTTTGTTGAAATGCTTGAGAGAGGGTTGTTGCCTAACACATACACATATGGAGCCCTAATTCATGGGTATTGTAAGTCTGGGGATATGCATGAGGCAGAGAACTATTTCCAAGAGATGCTTGGTCGTGGTTTAAAGCCCAATGATGTCATTTATACGAACCTTATTGATGGCTACTGCAAAGGCAATGATGTTGCAAAGGTCTTCTCCACACTTCATTCCATGTTAGAAAGTGGTGTGCTACCAGATGTGCAAACATACAGTGTGGTTATTCACAGCCTTTCGAAGAGTGGGAAGATGGAAGATGCTTTCCAAATCTTTTCAGAGCTTCAGGAGAAAGGATTGGTTCCTGATGTGTACGCTTATAGTTCACTTATCTTTGGGCTCTGTAAGATCGGTGACATAGAACAGGCTTTACATCTGCATGATGAAATGTGTGGCCGAGGTGTAGAGCCAAATATTGTTATCTATAATGCCTTGATCGATGGCCTTTGCAAGTCAGGCGATTTGAAGAGTGCCACAGAGTTTTTCAGTATCATCTTAAAGAAGGGTTTGGTACCAAGTGGTGTGACATACACTATAATGATCGATGGCAACTGTAATGCAAGAGAAATGTCTGAGGCATTTAGATTATACGATGAAATGCTGTCAAGGGGAATCTTGCCAGAGAAGTTTACCTACAGTGCTCTTATTGGTGGATGCTGCAAAGTTGAGAACTTGGAGAGAGCTCTTGAATTGTTTAATGAAATGTTGCAGAAAGGCTTTGCAACTGTTCTCACTTTTAACACTTTAATTGATGGCTTTTGCAAGCTTGGGAAGCTACAAGAAGCAACTCGATTGCTGCAAGTGATGGTGGACCAACAGATTTTGCCTGATAATGTAACCTACACAACCTTGATTGATGGGCACACCAAGGCAGGAAAGATAAAGGAGGCATGCCAACTATTCTCAGAGATGCAGGAAAGGAATCTCATGCCCAATGCAGTAACTTACACATCACTTATTGATGGGCAAAGCAGAGCAGGAAACATGTCAGAAGCATCAGCATTGTTCAAGGAGATGATGGACAAAGGTATAAAGCCGGACGAAGTAACTTACCATGTGACTCACACAGTGTAAAGAAGGAAACTTAGTTGAGGCATTCAAGTTGCAGGATGCCGTTATTGCAAAAGGCGTCCAATGAGCAGTCCCATGTATGTCCCGTTGATAGGTGGCCTTCACAGAAAGGGTGATTTTTCTGAAGCATTGAATTTACTCGATGAAATGCAAGAGCAAGGAAACATACCTGATAATGCTCAATGCACGTCGCCAGTTCATGACTGTCACCAAAAAAAGGATTCGTTGATAAAGATCAGCTTTTGAAGATTATGGTGAGTAATTTGTCTTCCCAAAGCTATTCCTCGACCAGTTCAGTTGAAGGGTGTGAAGAAATGGTGACTGTTGAGGAAGCTACGTAGGTTTACTCGAAGCATAAATAGCTAAGAACATTCTGTTTGTGCATACTAAATTACATGAGATCGATAAATAGCCCATCTTCTTCATGATCAGCTATAACCTCACAACGTAGATATGCTGGTCTGATGTAAATTAGAAGCATAAATTTTTTGGGGGCTGGTTAATCGGCACATGGATTTATTATGGCACTTTTGGTTCCTTGCTCTGTTGCTTAATTTCTAATATTATAGCCCTCTCAACCATCTCATCATTCAACAATTACTGTTTTTTATGTTTTATAATGAAGTATCTTACTTGTAAAGATGTTGAATGAGGCAGTTTACATCTGGCTTTTGCTGCCATTTCGTGCATAATTTTCTTATTATAACTGTGATGCTTCTGATTGTGAAAGGAGCTAAAACTTTTCGGTAAAATGCTATCTTTTGTTGAGTGTAAGCACAAAGTTGGATGCAGTCAAGCATCCAACATATCATGTTGGCAGTGCTTGCTTGGGTAGAATTAACTACATTTCCATCTTATGTTACTGGCTTTTCTTTAATTTTTTGCACCTCATCATTGACATGATTAATACCCTAAATTTTGCATCCAGTTTCTAGAACTGGAGACCAGTTGTAAGCAAAAAAGAGTGCCCAGATAAGATGGAGAGCAATCATCATGTTCAGCAGTACCAGTCGTTTTGAAAACGTAACCTATTTGAAGTGTTTAGAATATGTTAGGCTACATTCTTAGAAAATGTTCATATCAGACATTTTTGTTTTATGTTGTGAGTTGCCTAACATGGCTGTTACATTTGTGTTTTTCTTCCATTTGATTTAGTTATTATGTACTAGCATATTGATCCCATTGCTTTGAAATAGCGAGATTGGTTGGCTCTGGGTTACCCTGTCTTTTTCGCATTGCATTATGTTCCCAAGGGTGTGCTTCAGGAATAACGCATTCTTACTCAACATTCCTAGTGAAACTTGGGAGCTACTAGACTGTATACTTAGGCTATATAATTAGACTATAGCAAGGTTGTGGCAGAATGACTAGCAAGCAGCAACTATTGTGCCGCTACTTGTTTAGTTGCCAGACTATGTAATTAGGCTATAAATATATTCTGCATATCTTGCCTGGGAGCTTCAGGATATCATCTTTGAAAATAGTAAAGAAATATGGAGATTCATGCTGCATTGCCCCCGTAGAAGATTTCTTTTCCTTTCTGGTTGGTGATATAGTTGGATTTCGGTCTGGTTGGTGATATAGTTGGATTTCGGTCGCATAGTAAAAAATAATTTTTAAAATTTAAAAATAAATAAATCAACAGCTTTATCAAATAAAACTATCGAACCACAATCCAAACCTTAGAATCATCTTGTCGATATTGATAAAACAAATACAAGCACACAAAAGAGATAGAATTTTTATTTTCACCAAAAAAAAAAAATGGCACGTTAGTGTTCTCCACGAGATTTCAAAGTAGAAGTCCTCCAATGATGATCCACACGAAAGTTGGTCAAGGTCCTTAATCGGTGCGCCGCTGCAGTCTTGTTTTCTCAAGAATACTGTTGGCTTCGAACTCGTGGTACGATCGCGCCAAAGCCCAGTTGCTTCCGAACTTGCCACGACAATGACACCAAGAAGCTACTCTTCATATGTCTCACAATCTAGGATTTAATTTTTGACTTCAACATATAGAAAAACGAAATCCTATGGCACATCAGTAACACTGCTAAAAATCTTACTACTCTTCTTGCAATTTTTGTCATTCAATTTTTTCTTACTTTTTTTCAGATTTTTTTCAAAATTTTTTTATGATTTTCACGTCTCTCTTCTCTGATTTCAACCCAAAATCACAGCATTAAGCCATGTGGATCATCCCATATAAATAAAGGGATCAAGAGACGTGTCATGGGATGAAGGGGCGCCAACTTTTGATGCTCCAGCTTCTCACATGGTGAATAAATTCACCGTGTGAAATTTTTGATGTGTAAGAGACTTCTCACAGAAGGACTCTCCTTCTTCTGCATGCCATAAAAATCCCAATAAATTTTAGCGACAAATCAAAGGATTTCTGGTTAAGTAATTAAGGCAACGCGTATTAGTTAAGAGCCTTCATGAAGAAGGACTCTCCAACTTCACACGCTAAAAAGAGATAGGGTGGCATTTATTTTTGGCGTGGCTTTTGGTGGGTACAGAGGAGTCCTTCTCCACATGAAACTATTTCAAGTTGGATAAAGATTCAATGGAAATTGACTCAATCTCATTAGGTTAAAGGCAAGGTTAAAGGCAACTAGTCTAAGTTAGCTCAAACACTTTGATCTAAATCAATTTAGGAACTTGGGTTAATACAATATGCTAGCATATCAAATTAACTCATAGAATTTACATTAAACTCTAATTAAATTAGATCAAGATCAAATCTCAAAGTATATGATCCATTGGGTTCCAAATCTAGCTAGTAGTTGATCAAGACTTTCGACGTAATCCGATGAGATTAGGTCACCCGAAAAATCTCAATCAACTTGGACTCTATCAAATTGATCCTAAAATTAAACTCTTTTAATTCTAACGAATCCACAAGTCAAGATTGACGTCTAGCAATATGTCATGACTACCTAAAAGTTTTAAAATTTTGATAAAAATTATCAAAATATCCTTCAGTGATAAGTTACCGTATAATTTAATTTTTCAGTCAAACAATATCCCAGATGAGCTGTGGGCATGAAAATATATCAAATCCAATCACTTATCTTTATATATCTCGATCTAAAGACAATGATTCAGTTGATGATACATTAGAAATCTTTTTCTAATTATCATCCTGCGTTGGCCAAAGACTTCCGAATCAACGATCTATGAAATCACATAGGATGTTCGCTCCCCTTATTAGAAGTGACTGATCTTTTATTGATCACTCACAACCTCCATGCACACTTCACTATATCCAAAACACCCCACACAAGGATCAGAGAATCAAGCTAGGTAGTAAACTAAAACATAGATTTATGTCCACAAGGTACCATGGTGACCTCAGGTCAAAGGATCACTGATACAACTCCTACTAGAGAATCATCAGTTGACATGTAAATAAGACTCCATCTGATATTCTCTTGCATGTCAATTCAATGAACTCATTCTCTAATGAGCACCCATATTCTTGTATTAATGTCACCACACAAGTAGTTGTGAGATCAACCATCCTCATTTCTGAGCATACATAGGACATGCTAATCTTATCGGTATCATTGATCTCCGATTCAATGTACCAACGACTAAAAATATTTTAAGTCAGGACTATCAAAGATTTAGATCTCACTGACGTGATCTCATTATGACCCTAAAACTATTGTCCAGACCTATGGGATTCATTATAAGCTTAAGAATAATAAGATGCAGCATATAATGAATCAAAAATATCTATTTTATTAATAATATAAATATCAATTACATGAGTCTAGAAGATAAATTATAATAAACATCCTATCGCATCTCATATGCAATTGACTTGTAGGGCATTATTCTTTCAATCTCCCACTTGTACCAAAGCCAATCGCCCCTATACTTGATACCCATGCTATCAAGGTGGTGGTCAAACTGCTGTATTGACAAAACTTTAGTAAATGGATCCGCTATATTTTTTTTGATGTCAACTCTCTCCACGACTACATCACGTCTTTCGATTATCTCCCGAACGAGATGGAACCGTCTTAGAATGTGCTTGGATTTATGATGAGACATTGGCTCTTTAGCTTGAGTAACTATCCCAGTATTATCACAATAAAGAGACACTGGTTGTTCAATTCCTAGAACAACACCTAACTCTGTGATGAATTTTTAAATCCAGATGGCCTCCTTAGTGGCCTCACTTGCAGCAATATACTCAACCTCAATGATCGAGTCAGCAACAGTTTGTTGTTTGAAATTGTTTCAACTTATTGTACCACCATACAAGGTGAACACATACTTAGGTATAGATTTGCTATCATCCGAATCAGATTGAAAACTAGAATCAGTATAACCTTCCAGTTTTAAATCAGATCCACCATATATCAGAAAAACATCTCTAGTTCTTCTCAAGTACTTGAGTATATTTTTTCATAGCTTTCCAATGATCTTCTTCGGGATCAGTCTGAAATCTGCTTACAATGCCCAAGGTATAAGCCACATCAGGTCTGGTATATAACATAGCATACATGATTGATCCTACTGCCGAAGTATAAGAAATAGAACTCATTTTATTTCTCTCTTCAGAAATCTTAGGAGATATCTTCTTAGAGAGTTATATGCCATGACCTATGGGCAAGTAACTTTTTTTACTTCCCTTCATGTTGAACCTCTTCAACACAAAATTAATGTACCTAGACTGGGACAAGCCTAGCATCCTTTTTGATCTATCCTTATAGATCTTTATACCAAGTATATAGGATGCCTCATCCAAGTCTTTTATGGAAAACTTTTGTGATAGTCAAGTCTTAATCGATTGTAACATCGGGATATCATTCTCAATGAGCAGTATGTCATCTACATACAAGATCAAGAAGACAATAGCACTCCCACTATTCTTCTTGTACACACAAGATTCATCCACATTTTTGATGAAACCAAACGATTTGACTGTCTCATCAAAACAGATGTTCTAGCTTTTCGATACTTGCTTTAATCCACATATAGATCTATTCAGCTTGCATACCTGATTTGCTCTCATACTAGAGACAAATCTCTCTGGCCAAGTTATATAGACTTCTTCCTCAAGATTTTTATTGAGCAAGGCAGTCTTGACATCCATCTGTCAGATCTCATAGTCATGGTATGCTGCTATAATAAGCAATATCCGAATAGACTTGAGCATAACTACCCATGAAAAGATTTCTTCATAATCAACACTTTATTTTTGTCTAAAATCTTTTGCCACCAGCCTGACCTTATAGGTCTCTACCTGGCTATCTGCTCCAATCTTCTTTTTGAAGACCCATTTGCAGCCTATTGGGATCACACCCTCAGGCGCATCAACCAAAGTCTATACTTGGTTGGCATACATGGAGTCCATTTTGGATTTCATAGCATTGAGTCACTTGTCAAAGTCACTACTCATGACAGCTTCTGAATAGGTCGTAGGTTCATCATTCTCAATGATATAGGATGTGTTGTCATTCTCAATGACAAATTCATTCTTAAGTGGTACATTGCGCACTCTACTCGACCTTCGGAGAAGAGGTGTGTGTAGTGGCTGGCCCCAACAATGGCTGTGCCTCAACAATGGATACATCTGGTTGAAAATTATTTGGTGAATCCTGGATGGGTTATAGATTTTGAACTTTCTCAAATTCAACAGACCTCCCATTGCCTCCTTCTTGGATAAACTCTTTCTCCAAAAAAATATCATGTCTACCAACAAATACCTTTTGTTGAGTAGAATTATAGAAGTAGTATCCTATACTCTCCTTGGAATAATCTACAAACTTATATTTTTCTGATCTAGCATCCAGCTTATGTCCATCAATATTTTTCATATAAGCTGGACAACATCAAATCTTAAGATGCTTAAGATTGGATCTTTTCTCTTTCTATATTTCATATGGAGTGCTAGAAACAGATTTCGAAGGCACTTTATTTAAAATATAAGCTGCGGCCTCGAGAGCATATCCCCAAAAGGATATTGGAAGATCCGTGAAATACATCATGGATCGCACCATATCTAATAAGGTGCGATTCTTTCTCTCCATAATTTTATTTAATTATGGACTATAAAGAGGTATCTATTGAGAGAGTATTTTATTTTATTTTAAATAATTGAGAAACTCACTAGATAAATATTCTCCTCCTCAATCAGATCGAAGAGTTTTAATACTTTTACTAGTTTATTTCTCAACCATTCTTTGATACTCTTTAAATTTATCAAAGACTTCATATTTGTGTTTTATTAAATTCATATATCCAAACCTAGACCTATCATCAGTAAACGTGATGAAGTAAGAGTATCCACCTCTGACTTAAGTCAACATTGGACCACATACATCAGTATGTACAAGGTCCAATATGTTACTCGTCCTTTCTCCATATCTAGTAAATTGAATCTTGATCATGTTTTTCGTGAGGCAAGATTCACAAGTTCCATATGATTCATAATCATAAGATTCAAAGAAATTATCTTTGAATAACTTGTTAATTCTTGACTCATTTATACGGCCAAGTCGGCAGTGCTAAAGGTATATGACATTCACATCCTCTCTCTTTCTTTTTTTTATATTATCAACATGAAGTACATTATCATTAAGTGAAAGAGACAAAAGATCATTATCAATAAAAAAACTTCCATAATACTCGTTAGAAAAATAAATAGAACAACCATTATTCTTTGCATTTATTTCAAAATTTTGTTTCAATAATAATGGTACTAAAATAATATTTTTAACAACATTAGGAATATAATAACAGGTCTTCAGTTCCAAAACTTGTCCGAAGGTAACTTTAAAACCCTAGTTCCTACGTCTTCGGCCTGAATGGACTCTCCACTAGCGTCGAACAGCTCGAAGTCACCTTTATTCAGACTCTTTATTTCCTGTAGATCCTGCAATGATTTATAAAGGTGTGAGCCACAGGCGGTATCCAATACCCAAGAATCTAACATTGAAGTACTTAATGATAAATTAGTTTGTATCACATATAAATTTTTAGCAATATTTATCGGTTTCATGGTTGCAAGGTATTCCTTGCAATTCCTCTTCTAGTGGTCCTTCTTGCCACAGTGATAGCAAGTATCTTTGGTGGAGACCTTCTTCGCCTTCTCCTTGAAGATGCCAGTCTTAGGGTTCATCATTTTCTTAGAACTCTTCTTACCTTTCTTCTTGCTGATCTTATCAACATGAAGGATCTGAGCCTTTTCACCCTTGAAATGGCTCTCTACTATTTTTAACACATTCAACAATTCTGGCAGGCTGATGTTCAGTTTGTTCATATGATAATTTATAACAACCTGAGAAAAGAAGTCAGGGAGAGACTGCAGGATCAAATCTTGGCTCAATTTGTGGGAAAAATTCAGTGCAGGGATAAAATGGTAATTTTAAATTTTTTTCAAAATCACTATTTTACAGTAGAAATTATTAATTAATCTAATTAATTAATAAAAATTTATCCTACACTAGGATCTAAATATGATATATAGCATGCATGCATTTAAATTTGAAATTCGAAATTGAATAGTAAATACTTTAATGTAATGTGTTCAGAACATAATACCTTTGTGCGGATAGTAGATCGTCGCAATCTGATCACCGTCGGAAGAGTCTGATCATCGCGATGCAGTCACACAGTGTGTCTAGCCTCTGTGGATCGTCCACACGAAGCTCCCGGTCTGATCGACTCCTCACGAGTGCTAGCTCGTTGTAGAGTCCTTTCGATGGTCGATGCTGATCGAACTCCTTCGATCGATATCTGCCAATTTTTTGGATGCTCCAGATCGTCAGCAGACATGCTTGAGAAGATGTTGAAGATTTTTCAAAAATTTGGTGAGCTCACGACACTCGTAGCTCACCTTCTCACTTTCCAAACTCCAGGCTGAAACCCTGAAGAACTCACTGAAATCCTGCACATACTTTTTCTTTCTTTTCTTTCTTTTTCTCTCAGAAGGATATAGACCTTCACCTTGCACACAAGGATTCCTCACGCCCAGATTTTCTCTCCAAAATTTTTCTTGCACACACCCCACTCTTCTCCTCCTTTTAAAACAACAACCAAGGTCTTATCCATGTGAGAGGATAAAGATGAGAGATTGCACATTTGAATTCAAATCAAATATTGAATTTAAATGGAAACTAGTTTATCCTTATCCACTAAGGGCATGAGAAGAGGAGGGTGTGGCTTAATTTATGCGTGAGTGATTTCATGAGAAATATTTTTCCGTGTAATAAATGGGGCGCTAAAAGAGGATAAGGTCAAGGCGCTAAGATTGGTTGCTCATTCAAATTCAAACTTTATTTTGAATTTGAATGGCCAACCAATCATCCCTATCCACTCATTTGGTATATTAAAATAGGGCATGAGGAGGGCTCTGCATGGGGAAAAATTCATGAGAACTTCCTTCTCATGAATTCAAATGGACGCAGTGGAAGTGAGGTGGCGCAGGGAGAATGGATCAAAGTGGTTTCATTATTTAAACCAACCTAATTGAACCAAATAAGTTAGACCCAATTAGACTAATTTAAACCCAACTAAATTAGGCTTAACTAGGCTCAATAAAATCTTAATCAAATCAAGAATTGATTAAGCCCAACCCCTGATCAAATCAAGGACCAAACCATCTCGACGATTAGGTCAACTCTTAACCTAATCGGGTCAAACCCAACTGAATCTAATTCAATTGGACTTGATCCAAAAATAATTACTCAATCAAATTGAGTTAATTAGCGATCAAATTACTAATTAAACCTTCATAAATATTAAGTCCAAATCCGATGGGTAATCGGGCATCAAAATTCATCGATATGTAACCCTGATCGAAGAGTCCCAAACCAGTGGGACTCTTGACCCCGGTACCCAAAATGTGTCAGACTCATGATCAGAGAATCCTGATTTTCGATCACAGAGTCTCAGACACATAGGACTCATAGTCCACGAGCATTATGACTCTTCATCAGCCATCAGATCAGATAGGAACCTCTAATGTGTGTGACCCCGCAGGTTCGAACCTAAGCCGGTAGCACAGAAACCAATTCCTGTACTAATCAAAGTGACCATCTAGCAATGATATCCGACGATCGGATAGATCGAATAGTCGCAATCGCAATACTCAGAACCTACGTGAATATGGTTACTGTATAATTCATCCTTTTGACCTCTGTGTTTAGGACGACTCAGGGTTAAACTGTCAACTCTGATTAGATCATCCGAATCGTGCTCAACTCAAACAGTCCTGTGACTCCTCACAAAGACTATCCTGACCAAGGTTTTGCTAAATTGAAACACGACTGTACACAGCTCCTAAACTAGAGTGGTCAATCCCATCTTGACACACGCACCAATAAGTCAAGTACTTGACTACACCCAGCAGCCTTCCGTCACTGAATTAGAAATTCAGGTAGTCCAGTGCCTAAGTACAGTGAGTTGCTTGCAAGTCACCGTGGCGGTCTCAGGTCGGAGGGATATTTATACCCATATTCTATCGGAGCAAATCTTGACAACAGAAATAGCTCCAGAGTCGGTCACGTTCAGTGCAGATATACCCTTACATCTCACCTGTATGCCATATCAGTGTCTCCACACTCATTGGTTAAGAAGACAACCAACCTATATGGCACACAACGACCTATGCTTGATAAATATTGTCATCCTTGGTAACAACGTATCATTTGGTCGCAAACAGATTTAAGAACTAAACGATAAATCCTCCTTTGTCGAGTCTAAATAGTCCTAAGGACTTCACCACAACATAAGAGTTCATTAGAAGATGAAATATTTTGTGATAAAAAATACTAAAATAATTTTTATTAATTCATAATTCATATACATATATAAAAATGAGCACAACCATCAACAAACTGATGATTGGCTTTGGGACACTATTCCCAACAGTACGATCATGCCAAAGTCCAATTACTTTCGAAGTTACCATCAGAATGACACCAAGAAGACACTTCAGATGTCTCACTGTTGGATGTGTGTCCTAAAAGTCAATCTTGGCTGACACATACTTTTCTCTAGGACATGTTTTGTACTTGTTGGGCAATCTTAAGTACCAATCATGTTTATGTGTCCATGATTTGTCTTAAAAATTAACAAAGATAATTTTGTATATGCTCAAAGTATTGAGAATTTGAAACATACATTATTAGTGATTAATTTCTAAATACATCCGATCGACGGATCATCACGGAGGACAGTGTTCAATCCATTTGAGATCGGTGTATGGATCACCTCCTTTTAGGACAGATGAGTCTCGAGTCTGCAATATAGAGACACAGGGGTGAGAGTGCAGGTGGTTGTTAGAGAATAACTTACACTGAGCGTGACCAACATGAGAAATCACTTAGATATCTACTCACTCATCAGTGATTTTCTTGATGCTGTAATGGTGTGACTGATCCTTTGACTAATGGTGTGTTGGCTATTCGCAGTAAAGCTATATAGTTTGACTGTACGTTTTCTTATTCCCTGGCCATATGGGTCCTTGCTGTGTATGTTGGCTATGTAGGTTCAGGTTTGCTGTTTGGAGTAGGATACACCTAGATAAAATCTATTGACTTTGATAGAAAAAGAGAAATCCTATGTGATTCGTAAGACTGAGTTCAAAAAAATCTCTGGCTAGAGTAAGTGTGAATACTGTAAAAAAATTTTCATGAGATTTATAAATGAACTCGAGTCGAGTCAATCTAGCATATGACTGACGATGGGATTTGATGAGTTCTCCATGACCTCCGTCCAGTCAGGACTCTTGATAGAGGGATTGTATCACACGATAACCGCACCTAGGGGTTCACTTTTTTATTCCGCTGGGTTGCCATTACATGTTGCTAGATGTCACTGATAGATCGTGAGAACTCACTAAGATCATTTTCGGATCAACGATCTTTGTTGAGGTGAGTTGAAATCATTTTAGTCCATCGAAAAAATTTTCGATGATTTTGTGATGGAGATCTGGTATGTCTCACTACCAGACAGAATAGAACCTGAGGGGTTATACACAAAAAGAGTATGACTTGATCAATGGCTTAGATCATATTCGAATTATCAATCAGATTGATAGTTTAAATATTAGAAACTGCTAATTTGTAAGCGTTACAATTTTGACAGCTGCTAATTGTTAGTGCAGAAACTTAATTGCAAGTGTTGTAATTTTTTTGAGATTGATTAAATTATAAATTAAGTTTTAATTAATTTAAATTAGATTTAATTTAATTAAACTTAATTTAATTTAATATTAATTGAGTTTAATTATCTAAATCAGATTTGAATTTCAAATCTGATTGGATCAGGCTTGACAGTCTTTTCGAATTCGGCTCGTATCGGATTCGATTTGAATCCGATTGAGGCTCTATTTGAACTAGATGAACCATAACTCAGAGAGTCCAAGTTTTTTGAGACTCTCTCTCTCTCTAGAAATTACGTCAAAAAAAAGTGGGATATCATTTTTCTCATCCTTCTTTCTTCACGCGCATGAAAGGAGAGGGGGCGCCAATAGTTGGAGCCCCGTCTTATCTGAAATTTTTTTTCATCCAGATTTTTTTCTATTTAAATTTGATTTAAAATATGATAGAAATCTCTCAGAATAGAGTATGGAAGTATTTTTTTGTATGACAAAAAAATTGGAGAAAGAGGATACGCACTGGTTTTGTGCGTAAAAGATCTTCCCAATTTTTTTTTGGCGCACCAATTTTTTCTTTCCTTTTTTACATGACATACATTCCCTATTTGATAAAATATGATCTTTATCTCTAAGGGGGTGTGAGGGATAGGGGGTGTGTGTGACAAAAATTTAAAAAAAAGGGATGGGTGAAAAGAGGTGGCGTGCGTGAGATATGAGAGGTCTCTTCTTTCTTATATCTATCTTTCATATCTATGCCTCCTCTTGTCTTCTCCACTTCATGTTCAAGCTCAGATCTAATAGAGATTAGATCTAAGAGAGAAAAATAGAGAGAAGAGAAAAAATAAAGTTCTTCTTCTCTTCATGGTGATCTGGTTCAGATCCCGTCAGATCTGTGCGAAAGAGTTCGTGCAGCGATCTCCTTCTTCAAGATCTAGAAGAAGAGATCAAGATCCAAGGATGAAGAGCGAGATCTGTAAGATGCTAGCACATTGGTGATCTCGATGCTCTGATCAGGTGGCTCTGTATGGATATCAGCAGAGATCGGATGCATGCGCACTATGATCAGAATCCGAAACATCTGCAGGATCTGTGGTATGGAGATTTGATCTCCGTTTATTTTTTCTAACAGTTTATTTTTCTATTTTAGATTTTATATCATGGTTATATATTTATATCAAGATCTTTACTATAATTTTTAGATCTAATCTGGTATGTGAATAAATTAAAATTATTTTAATTTATTTATTTTTACTGTGTAGATGTCTAGAAAAAGTTTTGAACTACACGTACGAAACCGTAGCGATTTTCTAATAGTGATATCAGAGTCAGGTTCTAATACAAACATGAAAGCCCCTCAAATTTGATATCTGATTTGTAAAAATCAGATCTGAAGGTTAATAAAATGATCACATCATTCTGAAATAAGGTTATCCTGGCATAACCCCTATTATACTGAGCAGTTGTCCTAGGACATTGTAGAACATTGATTAAGGTTAGATCTGATTTTTCTACATACTGTAATATGATTACAAGATTATTTTAGATCTGAAATTATTTCAGATCTGAAAAAAATCATGAGTTATTCAGATCTGAAATTGGTTTTAGATCTGAATGTTTTAATTAGGATGTAATTTGGATCTAGTATGTTTGCTGAAATTCTTTCTATATGCATAGTTTAATATTATTGTTCATATGTCTGACATGTGAAAGATAATTAGAACTAATTTTTAATTGATTATATATGTGATATATTAGATTAAATTTTTAGTAGCTTAGTAATTGAATTGGGATAGTCACCATGGCCGTCCGATCATAAGATAATGAATGGATTAAAGTCCCTCTCTCGCCCATTCGATGAATTCTCTCTTATGACGTGTAAGGGTACCGACTGTGATATTTTCTATGAAGATGAACAGCAAAAAAAATTATATGTATGATATATTTTAATTTAAATCAGATTAAGCATATATTTTTATGTATTTTAGATCATAAAATATTATATTTGTTATATTGTTTGACAACTGGTCTAAAACTTAATTTTTGTAAAATCCTAGATCCAAAACCCTATGCTTGTTTGCATAAGGACATGAAACTGTGACTGGTATGCCTGTGGAGTCGACTCAATTCTTGATTGGGTCGACTCGAGTGCTTGGTGAGTTGACTTATTTTATTGGAGTTGACTCAAGACCCTGATAGGTTAGCTCATTTATAGATGAGCCGACTCAATTCTGCAGGCTAGGTCTATAGATTTCTATTTATCTCAGCGTGTGCTGACTCACTCTGACAAGTCGATTGATATACTAGGATGAATCGACTCGATTCTGCAAATAGCGATATTATATAAGATACAATACAAATAGTTTAAATTAAAAAATATTTTAAGATCTAAACTTAAACCCATGTACATAATGTACTTAATTAAGAATTAAGATTTGAAATTATAAGATCTGAAATTATAAATTTAAGATCTCAATTTCAATGCATAAAATATGGACTTTCGGATATAGGTTGAACAAATTAGGTTTAGAGACTAAACTATAACTAAAGTCATTGATTAGATTAGGATAGAACCCTTTTCGATTTTGAGTAGTTGATCGAACCTAATCAAGAGTTAATTGGGATTAAGTCAAAGGGGTTCAAAAATGAATTTAGTTGTAGCTGGTCAAATTGATTCATATATGATATAAATTGATTAAGTCAAGATCGAATTTAGCTCAGCAGTTTGAGCCCGGGTCTATAGGTTAACCTAATTAATTCTAATCAACCAATTTGGTGTCTAAGATAAATATTAGATGGTGGTTATTTAATTGATTCTGTTGTCTGACCTGACCAATTCATTGGTGTCCAAGGAAAGCAACGGGAGACCCCCACTAATCTTTACTTACCTGGCCTTCTTGAAAGATTATATTTTGTATTCGGTTACTTGTTGACTCGAGTTCACCCATACTGACTAGATTGGTCAGACATGAAATGTGCTGAACTAAATCATACTAGTCACTACATCAGATGTATGTGACTAATTATAAGAAACCTGAACCTAAATCTCCTCACTAACTATTAAGTCTACTGATCTTCTACCATTGTAGAGATGCAGGTGTCTTTTTCGGTACTGATCATTCTCGACTGGTTACAGTGGTTCGGTTGCATCGAAAAGGTACAATCACTCTATTGGCATCAGATGCCCCGAGGTAAAGATGGGGTTGGACCCAATAACTATTAGATGATGGATCCAATGATGGCTTTGCACTTGTTAGTGAATGGTGGATCGGACTTAACTAAGAAATATGTCAATAACTGTTAGGTGAGGCCACAGGACTTAGAGACCAAGTCACTACAACATGCTTAAAGAAGCATCTGGACAAAAAAGTTATCCACGCATTGATATACATGTCATCAATAACTGTTAAGTGAGGTGCTGTATATCGATGGGACTGCAGCACCCACTAGAACCATTTATCGCGTTGGAATTTTTATTTCTTCATCCGAGGAGTGTGAGAGATTTGAAAAATTAGTGGGAGCTTTTTGTTTATTTTTTAAGTTCCTAGAATAAACTATTACAAATACAATCATCTAATTAAATCTTTACTCTCTGTGATCAATTCTTTCAGCTTCCAACACTCTAGCTCGAATCCTAGATATCTATCATTTAACCGAAATCGATTATATATTCTAGTTCAGAAATCTAAGAATAATTCTTAGCTTTTAGACATTAAGCCATGTTCTTGATCAGATTAACCCAATATCATCAGTTTGTCCAATACATTATCAACAAGCTATACTTGACAAATAGTTAGACATTGACAATTAGGTTAGATGCTATAAATTGAATTCCATAGTCGATGAGATCCAATATATGCATAAGGATATATAGATTGCTAATGATATGTTGATTCATCTGCAATAGTTGTGAGATGATCAGAGTCGCAAATGCATAAGATGTGTAATGAGCAATTTGTCCATGATTGATGATCAAGGATATTAAAGAACTTGAAAAGCTCAACATGACTATGCATAAAAAATTGTTAATGGATTTGATCCTGCAATTTTTAATTCATATGGATAGTTTATGAAACTATTATATAAATAAATATTATAGCATCTTAACTCAATTGATCGATATACTGGTAACTAAGGGACCTTGAAAAGTTCAAAAATACATACCTGGAGAATCTAAAAAAATAATTACATACCTTCGGAAGGTATGTCGAATTGCTCAAAATTGATCTTATGATTTTTTCTTTTTTATTAGATCGAAGATGCAATACTAAATAGAAAATTTATCGATTATCTAAAAAAAATAGCATAGTGTCATGATGAAATTCTCATTGTACACCTCAGCTCAACGGTATATTTATGAGAAATGATGGCACTATATGAGATATGGTCCAGTCCATCATAAATATCACTAGCTCATTTATTATTTCTTTAGGAACAAGATTTAATTTCTAAAATTTAAATTAGATTTCTTCTAAAGTTGGTTTCACCGCACCATATGAGATATGATATGGTGGACAAGTTAAAAGATAGGTCTGTGAGAACTCGTTTATAAGATATCCCAAAAGATATTTGAAATATCACTTTCTCTTCCCAGTAGTTCACAATATGATAGTGAGCAATCATACTATTTTCTTGAAAATAGTGGGAGGATAAACTCAAAGAGAAAGTCTCTAAAGAACAACGAGTCACATGACCTATACAATCTATTTAAGATGAGCCAGTATATATAGTACTTCCTCCACCTCATCGATCTAGTAAGATCTCCTATCCTTTAGAAAGATACTTGATATTCTTACAAAGAATTCAGAGAAAGTATTTCTCGAGGGAGATTGGGAACATAGGGATGATCTCAAAATCTACAATGACATAATATGAGGAATCATGTAGTTACATGAAGGTCAGTAAGAGGGTCCCATGCTGACATCGATTATGATGTGGTTACATATAGAATTTTCTTTTCAAAGACCTAGATCAAATATTCTGAAAATAAAAGATCTATAGAGATAGATCCTAAAAGGATGTTTGATTTTCACAGATAAGTACATAAAAGAGATGCTGAAAGGGTTCAGCATTGAAACCTTCAAAAGGGATCCATTATCCTCTTAGGCATAGGTGTATGTCATGCTATGTACTCGACTTGCTATATCTTGCTCTGAAAGTTACGAGCAGATATTAGTTGAATCCAGACTGGGAGCATTAGATTGCTGTGAAAATATCCCTCGGTACTTGAGAAGCACTAAGAAATTATTCTTCATCTTTGAAGAAGAATTAGAGCTAAGAGTGGGCAGATACACTGATGCTGATGGTAGAATATCTACATCAGCATGTATTCTTGAGTTATATTGGTTTGATTTATTAGAAGAATTTTCAATAATAATCGATCAGTGAAAGCTAAATATGCTATAGATGTACAAGATGCATTATGGTTCTTATGATAGTTGCAAACTTAGATGTCATACCATTGGATGCTATGACATTGTATTGCAAAGATAATAGTCCATAGCCCTCGCTAAGGAGCCAAAGTCTCACCAGAAGTCCATGCACATAGAATAGATATATGCGATTACATCAAGTAGAAATACACGAAGGTGAAGAGAGTAGACTCCACATGATAGTGGTAGGCCCAAGTCACTTAGCCAGCTAAATACTGAAGCATATCTTCAGAAGATGAGACTCAGGTATATGGCAGATTGGCTTTAGTGCAAGTGGGAGTTTGTTGGATGTGTGCCCTAGAAGTCAATCTTGGCTAACACATATTTTTCTCTAGGACATGTTTTATACTTGTTGGGCAGTCTTAATTACCAATCATACTTATGTGTCCATGATTTATCCTAAAAATTAACAAAGATGATTTTGTATATTCTCAAAGTATTGAGAATTTGAGACATACATCATTAGTAGTTAATTTCTAAATGCTTCCTGTTGGGTATAAAATAATCCCAGCCGAAGTTCGTAAAAGAATGACCCTTCCAGGGCTCTTCCGGCTTCTGACCTTGTGTGGCGTCTTTCTGAACTCCCCCGACCGTCAGAGTTTTCATAATACCATCCGGATTTCTCCGATAATGAGCTCCTCCATTCACCTATCGGACTGCTCCAAACGCTTACTGAGCTTCACTATCAGCCAATTTTCTACAGTGATCGACTATTCTTCGAATCTCTTCCAGACTTCTTCCAACCATGATCGACTCTACTCCAAACTTCTATTGCAAGCGAACTTCATCCGAGCTCCTACAAGAACTGGACTTTGTCCGAACTTCTACAGTGGATGGATCATAGACGAACTTCTATGACGGACAGGCTCCACCAGCCGGATCTCTACTCTGAACTTCTTCCAGACCTCATCAATGATCGAGCTTCTCCAGCAGTGGGACTTCTACAATAAGAAGTCTCCATCTGAGCTTCCACAACTGATCTTCGTCCGAGCTTCCACAATAAGCGGACTTCATCTGGACTCCTACAAGAGCCAGACTCCATCCGAACTTCTACAACAGAATTGAATCCCGGACTCCTCCAACGTTCGACCTTTCCTAGTGTCCTCAAGACTCCTCCAACAGACGAAGCTCCACAACGCCATCCGAACTCCACTGACGGTCGACCCTCTGTCGGATTTCTCATGAAATTGGACCCTCCGACGGACAGTCCTCAGACGAGCCCCTACATCAGGCAAATTTCAGACGGACTTCTCTAGCAATCGGACTCCTGCCGGACTTCTCCAATAGAAAGTTCCCGTCCGAGCTTCTACAGCAGATGACTTCCGCCTGTAGCATCAGCGGCCAATGCATCCGACAACAGTGGACTCGTCAGCAACCTCAAAAATATCCGAGCCTTTCTTAGATTGCTGAGACAGAGAGCCAGTCCGCTCCATCAGACGTCCCAGCGAGCTTCAGTCGTCCGGTCCGAACTCTCCGATAAGTCACGACAATCGACACCACTCCACTCTCTGTAATAGATTTCACGTGGCCTCACCACTCTCTGGCAAGTCGCAACAATGGATACCACTCCACTCTCCATAACAAACTTTACGTGGCCCTGAACGGCCCACTGACGCCACTACTCTCTGTAACAAACTCCGCGTGGCCCCAAACGGCCCACTACCAGGCAGTTACAGACATTGCTGTCAATCAGTTACGCTCTCCGTCTATAAAAGGGACCTCCAGATACGTTCTTCTCTAAGCTCTAAACTCTATCTCGAAACTCTGCTAAAATTTTATTCGAGTGCTCCATTTCTGTTGAGGCAGAGTACTGACTTGAGCATCGGAGGGTCTTGCCGGAGCACCCCCAACTCCGGTTTAGACTTTCCTTGCAGGTCCCGATGGCGAACGCGATCCTCTCGACTCCAGCTTCTCCGACATTGGCAGAATTCTGCACCAACAGAATTGGCGCTAGAGGAAGGGAGTATATCTTCGCAGTATCCTTGTTCTTAAAGGAGTACTCAACGGGATTGTCTCTGGTCATCTTCTTCGATATTTTCTCCTTCTTCTCCTGTCAGATCTCCACCTGATGCCTCTCCGAAAGGCATCCACCAGCCGATCCATGGCCTCCGCGGTCAGATCTCAGCGAGACCCGCAAGCTCCGCTTCGTCTCCAGTTTTTCAAGCTCCTCTTCCTCCGGCAACGACAGTTAGCATGGAGCAGTTCGACTTAATGGTTTAGCAGGTCAGGGGTCTCACCGAAGCAGTGCAGGCCATGCAGCAGCAGCCGCAACAGTCGCAGGCATCTGTGCGGCTAGAAAGAGCATCATCGGAGTTCCAGAATCCGACGACCGGATGGGCCACTTGACCCAGTCACTTTGTCTTTCCCGAAAAGGGGAAGCAGAAGGCGGAGAGCCCTCCATCCGATCACGATTCCACCCCCAGAGGGTCCCTACCTCAGTTCCATCAGGAGACCCTCGAGACTCGCAGTCGAGAAGATCTCCTAGATCAAAAGTTCCAAGAGATGAACCGACGGATCGAGGAGCTCATCAGACGAGGTCGGCTCGACAGATTCATCCGACGCCAACCTGAAGGTAGGGAGGATCGATCGAGGGCCCTACCACAGCCAGAGCCGCCAAGGAGGGAGGAACAGCCTGAAGATCGGCCTCCAATCAGGATCGTCAACACCATCTTTGGAGGACCCCGATGGAGAGCAGCCAGTGGATCGACCGTACCGCCCAAGCGGTAGAGGACTGAAGAATCTATAATCTTTATTGAAGAAGATGCCCGGGAGATTCAATTTCTCCATAATGATGTGGTTGTAGTTTCTTTAAATATTGCTGACTATGATGTACGCCGCATTCTTGTTGATAGTGGAAGCTCAGTCGATATTCTATTTTACGATGTATTCTCGAAAATGTCCATTCTGGATGGTCGATTGGGGCCGATAAACTCTCCGTTGGTAGGGTTCACTGGTGATGCTGTGCCAGTGGAAGGGGTAATAACTTTAACCATGGTTGCAGGCCGGTATCCAAAGCAATCAAGAGCGCAAGTGAATTTTCTGGTAGTAAGGGCACCGTCTGCCTACAATGCAATACTCGGCCGACCTGACCTCAACGCCCTTTGTGCTATGGTATCGACCTACCATTTGAAGTTGAAATTTTCTACTAGCCAAGGAGTCGGAGAGGTCAGAGGAGATCAAGCTCTGGCAAGACACTGCTACAACATAGCCCTACAAAGAAATGGTCAGTCTGACCCCTGTCCGGTTGATGGATTGGACACCCGCAATGACCTTGCTAAAGAACGGGGTGAGCCAATTGAAGATCTTGTCTCAATTCCTTTGAACGATGGGAATGAGGAGCATGTGGTGAAGATCGGCTCTAACCTAGGAGAAGAGGTACGGACACAGCTCATCAATTTCCTACAAAAGAATGCGGATGTTTTCACTTGAGTTCCGACGGACATGCCAGGGATCGATGCGGGAGTCATGGAGCACTGCCTGGCTGTTGATCCCAAACATCGACCGACGAAGGAAAAAATCCGAAGTCATGCACCAGAAAGGCAAATGGCAATAGCTGAGGAAGTTGATAAACTCCTGAAAGTCGGGTTCATTAGAGAAGTCAACTATCCGAACTGGGTCTCCAATGTGGTTCTCGTCAAGAAGGCGAACGGCAAGTGGAGGATGTGTATAGACTTCAAAAAGCTAAACAAAGCCTACCCGAAGGACAGTTACCCTCTGTCCAGAATTGACCAATTAGTGGATGCAACCTCGGGCCATGAGCTTCTCACTTTCATGGATGTATTTTTTGGCTACAATCAAATCAGGATGGCACCGGAGGACGAAGAAAAAACTACTTTTATTACTAATCGTAGTCTTTATTGTTACAGGGTCATACCTTTTGGCCTAAAAAATATAGGGGCGACCTATCAACGATTGGTGAACAAGATCTTCAAAGAGCAAATTGGCCACAACATGGAGGTCTACGTGAACGATATGCTTGTAAAAAGCAAATCCACAAAGAACCACGTCGCCGACCTTGAGGAGACCTTCAGCGCCCTCCGAAAATATAAGATGAAGCTGAACCCAGTCAAGTATGCTTTTGGAGTAACCTCAGAAAAATTCTTGGGCTTCATGGTATCGGGGCGCGGGATTGAAGCAAATCCGAAAAAGATTCGTGCCATCCAGAAAATGACCGCTTCGAAGTCAATAAAGGAAGTTCAGCACCTTACTGGGAGAGTAGCAGCTCTGAATCGCTTCGTCTCAAGGTCAGTCGAATGATGTCTGCCTTTCTTTCAGACCCTCAAGCAGTCGAAGAACTTCTGTTGGACCACTGAATGCCAGCAAGCATTCAAAAAATTGAAGAGTTACCTCGGCTCACCTCCGCTATTGGCAAAGCCCAAACCCAGAGAGGAGTTGTTCCTGTACCTGACGGTCTTCCCTATGGCTCTCGCAACAGTTCTGGTTAAGGAAGAAGCAAAAATTCAACGGCCGATCTACTACATTAGCTAAGTATTGAAAGACGCCGAAATCAAGTATACTAAGTTAGAAAAACTAACTTACGCCTTGTTGATTGCAACTCGAAGGCTCCGACCTTACTTTTAAGGGCACACCATAACACTGCTCACCGACCAGCCGATCAAAGCGGTTCTGCATTGAGCGGATGCTTCCGGAAGGATAGCGAAATGGACAGTCGAGCTCACAGAATTTGACATCAACTATCAACCTCGGCCAGCGATTAAAGCACAGATATTAGTAGACTTCATAGTGGAGTGCACTATTCCGGAAGAGGTCGAACTTGAACAAGGTGAAGCTGACAACTCAGGGATCCGGTCGAACTCCCCTGAAGAAAGAACAGATCTCCCTGATAGTTTTTGGGCCCTCTACGTGGACGGTTCCTCCAACATGTCAGGTGCAGGCGCGGGCCTGATCTTGGTCAATCCAGAAGGAATTATTGCAGAGTACGTGCTGCGCTTTGAATTTCTTGCGACAAATAACGAAGCAGAATATGAAACTCTGATTGCAGGATTGAGGATCGCCAAAGAGGTAGAAGTAGATCGGCTCCAAGTCTACAGTGACTCCCAATTGATGGTGGGACAAGTCAGCAGAAACTATGAAGCTCGGGAGGACAGTATGGTCAAGTATCTCGAAAAGATAAAAGAGGTCATCCCTGTCTTCGGTAGCTTTGACATCAAGCAGATTCCAAGAGCAAAAAATACCAGGGTCGACCTTCTCTCCAAGTTGGCTACACTGGCTCCAGCTAAACTGCCCAAGGAAGTCTTCTTCAAAGTTCTGAAGTGCCCAAGTATGGAAGAACCGCAACTTGTGATGGAGATCAACCATGAACCCAACTGGATTGACCCACTGGTTACATACCTCAAGGATGGGGTTCTTCCTCCTGATGCAAAAGAAGCTCGAAAACTTAGGAATCAGACCTCCCGATATATTATTTATGAAGGCAAGCTATACAAGAGATCGTACTCTTTGCCCCTTCTGAAATATCTCCGGTCTTCTGAAGCCGACTTCGCCTTGTGGGAGGTACATGAGGGAGTCTGCGGAAGTCACCTGGGGGCCAGATCTTTATCCCACAAATTGCTCTGACAAGGCTATTATTGGCCTATCATGTACCACGACTCCATCGAATATGTTAGAAGGTGTGATCGGTGTCAGAGATATGCAAATATCCATAGGCAACCTACCTCCGAACTTACACTCTTGAGTGCCCCATGGCCGTTTGCACAATGGGGGATGGATATCCTCAGACCTTTTTCTATAGCATTCGGACAGCGGAAGTTCCTCCTGGTGGCAATTGACTACTTCACCAAGTGGGTCGAAGCTGAACCTTTGGCGAAAATCATAGAAGCTAAGGTGCAGGACTTCGTTTGGAAGTTAATTGTCTATAGGTTCGGCTTACCCAGAACTCTCATTACTGATAATGGGTGATAATTTACTGGGGCAAAGTTTGCTAAATTTTGTGAGGACTTAAACATCTCCCATAACTTCACGTCAGTAGCCCATCCGCAAGCAAACGGTGAAGCCGAGGTTACTAACAGGACTCTATTGCAAAAAATTAAGGTGAGATTTGAAAAAGCAAAGGAAACTTGGGTAGATGAGCTTTATCATGTGTTGTGGGCATACCGAACTACCCAAAGACTGCCCACAGGGGAGACCCCCTTTGCCTTAGCCTTCGAAACAGAACCCGTGATCCCGATCAAACTCAAACTTCTGTCGGTGTGAGTTGTGGCATTCGACGAGCAGTGCAACTCATAGGATCTCAAGGCCAACCTCGACTTATTAGAAGAAAAGCAGGAGACAGCTCAAGTTCGGATGGCCGTCTATAAGCAGAAAGTGGCCTGCTACTATAACTCCCGGGTCAAGAGCAAGGCCTTCAGAGCGGGGGACTTAGTACTTCGGTGAGCCACTGTCTCACAACTTCAGAATCAAGGAAAACTCGCCCCTAACTGGAAAGGCCTGGAATGAAGTCAGGGAGGTGGATCGACTCAGAACATACTTTTTAAAAGAGCTCGGAGGAGCAGACCTTTCGCGACCATGGAATTCGAAAAATCTATGAATGTATTACTGATAACTTTGCCTTAAATAAAAGTTTCTTTCATATTCGCATATCTTTTCTTTTGGTATGGACTTATAATGATAGGGAGTAGCTCCTTCAGACAATTGAAATTAAGCATGTCAGGAACAAGAGAAAAATCTCGTCCTGACACGAATGAAGGTCCGTTATTTAGAGACCGAATGGGGGGAGAGGCCCTTGCAACGGTCCTTATGCGGCCCCACAGCCATGTTAGGAACAGGAGGAGAACCTCGTCCTAACATGAGCGAAGTCGAAGGTCTGGTTATTTAGAGATCAGATAGGGGGAGAGGCCCTTGCAACGGCCCTTATGTGCCCCCACAGCCATGTTAGGAACAGGAGGAGAACCTCATCCTAACATGAGCAAAGTCGAAGGTCCAGTTATTTAGAGATCGGATGGGGGGAGAGGCCCTTGCAACGGTCTTTATGCGCCCCCACAGCCATGTTAGGAACAGGAGGAGAACCTCATCCTAACATGAGCAAAGTCGAAGGTCTGGTTATTTAGAGACCGGATGGGGGGAGAGGCCTTTGCAACGACCCTTATGCGCCCCCACAGCCATATTAGGAACAGGGGGAGAACCTCATCCTAACATGAGCAAAGTTGAAGGCTCGGTTATTTAGAGACCGGATGGGGGGAGAAGCCCTTGCAACGGTCCGTATGCGCCCCCACAGTCATGTTAGGAATAAGAGGAGAACCTCATCCTAACATGAGCAAAGTCGAAGGCCTAGTTATTTAGAGACCGGATGGAGGGAGAGGCCCTTGCAACGGCCCTTATACATCCCCACAGCCATGTTAGGAATAGGAGGAGAACCTCATCCTAACATGAGCAAAGTCAAAGGTCTGATTATTTAGAGACCGCATGGGGGGAGAGGCCCTTGCAACGGCCCTTATGTGCCCCCGCAGCCCTGTTAGGAACAGGAGGAAGACCTCATCCTAACATGAGCTGAAATTGATTGTGTCAGGAACAGGAGGAGAACCTCATCCTAACACAAACGAAGATCTGGTCGTTTAGGACTGGATGAAGGAAAAAGCCCCTCAGCAACTCCTCTACACTCCTATAATCCTATTAGGAGCAGAAGGAAAACCCTCGCCCTAACACAAAAAAAAAAAGCGACGAGCTACACCAGAGATAAAAAAAAAATGAACTACATCCAAGACTCAAGGGACCTCATCTCAACGAGAAAGAAAACCCTTGTCGAAAATCTTCAGTCCCTAAGGGCGAATCAATACGACGATGATCAGGAATCTTCAAAGAATGTCGACATCGAATAAGACAGAAGACAAAAGAAGTTCAGTAAACGATAACTTAATGCAAGAATGGACAAGATAATGAAAATTTTTTTTTTATTTCATTAGTAAAGTGTGCATTACACAGCCTTTGAAGGCCAAAAAAGAAAAACGACAAGAAAAGAAAAGAATACATGAAAGAACAGAAAGTAAAAAAGCTCTAAAGAAGCTCGGCTTCTTCAGACTTTGAACTCTCGGTTCCAACCATCATCGAGGATTGCTTTAAGTACTTAACTTCTTCTTCCAGTCCCCCTTCTGCTTCTCCTTTCCATGGGATCGAAAAGTACTTGCGGTCGAAGATCTACCACAAGTACGGGCCCTGGGCGATCAAGGCGAAGCACAGCCAAATCTGTCTCTTCTACCCTCGTCTTCTTTGCCGACCCAGAAGTTGCAGCACCTTTCCTCTTGTGGACCTTGAGACTCTTGGCTAACATTCGAGCTGCATCCACATCCATATCTGCAACGAAAGAAGATCGACACAGCTTAGAAACAGAGCCACAAAAAAAGGAGGAGTTCTGGAACTAACCTAGGCTGGTCCGAAGGATGCAGAGATGCAGAGATGGGGATGACTCGAAGAACGCCTAAGGCCGAGAAGGACGCTGGGGAAGAACGAAACTCTCAGGAAGAAGGAGGGATCGAAGAAACTTTCAGACAAAGTGAGACCCCTCAAGGAGGGAGGCGGGTTTAAATAGGCGATGGGGTCCGATGCAATAATGACCGTAGATTTTCTCTAGCCGATCTGTAACCGCCGCATGGTCCACTCATCGTGGCAGACGGCTAAAGGTGGCTGACAACTGATAGAATAATTATTGCGCCATACCTAGAGCAATGCTCCAGCAAAAATTTCAAAAAAATCTTTTCAGATCGTCTCGATTTGAAAAAGATCCAGCACCAGTGCGCCAAACGCAAAATATCTGGAAACAACCGAATACAAAAATCGAGGGAGGCAACTTCGGTTGTGAAAATTTTTCTATACTTCATTCGGAACCCGAACTCGAAAGTAGTGGAACTAGTGTTGGGTATAAAATAACTCCAACCGAAGTTCGAAAAAGGCTGACCCTTTCAGGGCTCTTCCGGCTTCCGACCTTATGTGGCATCTTTTTGAACTCCCCTGACCGTCCGAGCTTTCATAATACCATCCGGACTTCTCCGATAATGAGCTCCTCCATTCACCTATCGGGCTGCTTCAAATGCTTACTGAGCTTCACTATCAGCCGATTTTCTATAGTGATCGACTATTCTTCGAATCTCTTTCAGACTTCTTCCAACTATGATCGACTCTACTCCTAACTTCTATTGCAAGCGGACTTCATTCGAGCTCCTACAAGAACTGGACTCCGTCCGAACTTCTACAGTGGATGGATCACAAACGAACTTCTACGATGGACAGGCTCCACCAGCTAGATCTCTACTTCGAACTTCTTTCGGACTTCGTCAATGATCGAGCTTCTCCAGCAGTGGGACTTCTACAATAAGAAGTCTCCATCTGAGCTTCCACAACTGATCTTCGTCCGAGCTTCCACAATAAGCGAACTTCGTTCAGACTCCTACAAGAGCCAGACTCCGTCCGAACTTCTACAACAGAATTGAATCCCAGACTCCTTCAACGGTCGACCTTTTTCAGTGTCCTCAAGACTCCTCCAATGGACGAACCTCCACAATGCCATCCGAACTTCACTGACGGTCGACCCTCTGTCGGATTTTTCATGAAATTGGACCTCTCCGACGGACAGTCCTCAGACGAGCTTCTATATCAGATAAATTTCAAACAGACTTCTCTAACAATCGGACTCCTGTCAGACTTCTCCAATAGAAAGTCTCCGTCCGAGCTTCTACAGCAGATGACTTCCGTCTGCAGCATCAGCACCCAAGGCACCCGACAACAGTGGACTCGTTAGCAACCTCAAAAACATCCGAGCCTCTCTTAAATTGCTGAGATAGAGAGCCAGTCCGCTCCATCAGACGTCCTAGCCGAGCTTCAGTTGTCTGACCCGAACTCTCTGGCAAGTCGTGACAACAGACACCACTCCACTCTCTGTAACAGATTCCATGTGGCCCCACCACTATCTGACAAGTCGCGACAACAGACACCACTCCACTCTCCATAACAAACTTCATGTGGCCCTGAACGGCCCACTGACGCCACTACTCTTCATAACAAACTCTGCGTGGCCCCGAACGGCCCACTACCAGGCAGTTACAGACGTCGCTGTCAATCAGTTACGCTCTCCATCTATAAAAGGGACCTCCAGATACGTTCTTTTCTAAGCTCTAAACTCTATCTCAAAACTCTGCTAAAATCTCATTCAAGTGCTCCATTTCTGTTGAGGTAGAGTACTGACTTGAGCGTCAGAGAGTCTTGCCGGAGCACCTCCAACTCTGGTTTAGACTTTTCTTGCAGGTCCCGACGGCGGACGCGATCCCCTTGACTCCAACTTCTCTAGCGTCGGTGGAATTCTGCACCAACACTCCCGATCGAAGGATCGTTACGGAGGATAGTGATTAATCCATTCGAGATCGGTGCATGGATCACCTCCCTTTAGGGTAGATGAGTCTCGAGTTTGCGGTGTAGAGATACTGGGGTGACAGTGCAAGTGGTTGTTAGAGAACAACTTGCACTGAGTGTGACCAACATGAGAAACTACTTAGATGTCTACTCACTCGTTAGTGATTTTCTCGATGCTGCAGTAGTGTGACTGATCCTTTGACCTGTGGTGTGTTGGCTATTCACAACGAGGCTATATAGTTTGACTATACATTCTCTTGGTCCCTAGCCATATGGGTCCTTGTTGTATATGTTGGCTATGTAGGTTTAGATTTACTGTTTGGAGTAGAGTACACCTAGATGGAATCTATCGATCTTGGTAGAAAAGGAGAAGTCCTATGCGATTCGTAAGACTGAGTTCAGAAAAATATCTGATCAGAGTAAGTGTTAATACTAGAAAAAAAATTTTACGAGATTCACAAATGAACTTGAGTCGAGCCAATCTAGCATATGACTAACGATGGGGTTTGATGAGTTCTCCATGATCTCTGTCCAGTCGAGACTCTCGATAGAGGGATTGTATCACACGATAACTCTACCTAGGGGTTTACTTTTTTGTTATGCTGGGTTGCCACTACATGTTGCTAGACGTTACTAGTAGATCATGAGAACTCACTAAGATCATTTTCAGATCAATAATTTTTGTTGAGGTGAGTTGGAATCGTTTCAGCCCATCGAAAAGAGTTTCGATGATACTATGATGGAGATCACGGTATGTCTCACTAGCAGACAGAATAGAATCTGAGGGGTCACATACAAAAAAATAATGACTTGATCAATGGCTTGGATCATATTCGAATTATCAATCAGATTTATAGTTTGAATATTAAAAACTGCTAATTTGTAAGTGTTACAATTTTGGCAGCTGCTAATTGTTAGCGCAGAGACTTAATTGTAAGTGTTGTAATTTTTTAGACTGATTAAATTATGAATTAAATTTTAATTAATTTAAATTAGATTTAATTTAATTAGACTTAATTTAATTTAATATCAATTGGGTTCAGTTATTCAAATCACATTTGGATTTCAAGCCTGATTGGATTAGGCTTGACAGTCTTTTCGAATTCAGCTCGTTTCGGACTCGATTTGAATCTGATTGAGGCTCTATTTGAACCAGATGAACTATGACTCAGAGAGTCTAAGTTTTTTAAGACTCTCTCTCTAAAAATTATGCTAAAAAAGAAGTGGAGTATTATTTTTCTCATCCTTCTTTCTTCAGCTCGTGAAAGGAGAGGGGGGCCAATAGTTGGCGCCCTGCCTTATCTGGAATTCTTTTGTATCCAAATTTTTTTTTATTTAAATTTAATTCAAAATAGGATAGAAATCTCTCAGATTAGGATGTGGAAATATTTTTTTGTATGACAAAAAAATTAGAGAAAGAGGATGCGCACTGGTTTTGTGCGTGAAAGATCTTCCCGATTTCTTTTTGGCGCACCAACTTTTTCTTTCCTTTCTTACATGACATACATTCCCTATTTAATAAGATATGATTTTTATCTCTAAGAGGGTGTGAGGGATAGGGGGTGTGTGCGACAAAAATTAAAAAAAAAAGGGACGGGTGAAAAGAGATGACGTGCGTAAGATATGAGAGGTCTCTTCTTTCTGATATCTATCCTTCATATCTATGCCTCCTCTTGTCTTCTCCACCTTATGTTCATGCCCAGATCTGATAGAGATCAAATCTAAGAGAGAAAAAGAGAGAGAAGAAGAAAAGAAGAAGGGTTCTTTTTCTCTTTATGGTGATCTGGTTCAAATCCCATCAGATCTGCATGAAAGAGTTCGTACATCAATCTCCTTTTTCAAGATCTAGAAGAAGAGATCTAGATCCAAGGATGAGGAGCGAGATTATAAGGTACTAGCACATCAGTGATCTCGGTGCTCCGATCAGATGGCTCTATGTAGATACCAGTAGAGGTCAAGTGCGTGCGCGGCTACGATCAGAACTTGAGATATTTGCAGGATCCGAGGTATGGAGATCTGATCTCCATTTATTTTTTCTAACGGTTCATTTTTCTATTTCAGATTTCATATTATGGTTACATATTTGTATCAAGATCGTTACTGCGATTTTCAGATTTGATCTGATACATAAATAAATTAAAATTATTTTAATTTATTTATTTTTGCTACATAGATGTCTAGAAAAAATTTTGAACTGTACGTACGAAATCGTAGTGATTTTCTAACACTCATATCCTAGGATTTGATTTTTGGCTCTAACATATGGAAAAATCAAATCCTAGGGCACATAAGCAACACTTGCTAAAAATTTCACCACCCTTTTTGCAACTTTTGCCACTCAATTTTCTCTTATCTTTTTCTCATATTTTCTTCAGAATTTTTTCTATGATTTTCATGTCCCTCCTCTCTGGTTTCAATCCAAAATCACAGCAGCAAGCCATGTGGGTCATCCCATATAAATAAGGGACCAAGAGACATGTTATGGGATGAAGGGGCGCCAACCTTTGGCACTCCAATTTCTCACATCGTGAATAAATTCACCGTGTGAAATTTTTGGTGCATGAGAGACTTCTTACAGAAGAACTCTCCTTCTTCTACATGCCATAAAAATCCCTATAAAAGCTGTCACAATCATTAATAGGAATATGAAAATTTTGGTGACAAATCAAAGGATTTTTGGTTGAGTAATTAAGGCAATGCGTATTAGTTAAGAGTCTTCATGAAGAAGGACTCTCCAACTTCACATGCTAAAAAGAGGTGGGGAAGTATTTATTTTTGGCGTGACTTCTAGTGGGCGCAGAGGAGTAGTTCTCCACTTAAAACTATTTTAAGTTAGATAAGGATCCAATCTAAATTGATCCAATCCCATTAGGTCAAAGGCAACTGGTCTAGGTTAGCTCAAACACTTTGATCTAAACCAATTTAGGAACTTGGGTTAATATAATATACTAGCATATCAAATTAACCTATAAAATTTATATTAAACACTAATTAAATCAAACCAAGATCAAATTTCAAAGTGTGTGACCTATTGGATTCCAAATCTAACCAGCAGTGGACCAAGACTTTTGACATAACCCTAATCCGATGAGATTGGATCATCCGAAGAGTCTCAATCAACTTGGACTCTACCAAATTGATTTCAGAATTAAATTTTTTTAATTTTGATGAATCTATAAGTCAAGATTGACATCTAGCAATGTGTCATGACTATCCGAAAGATTTAAAATTTTGATAAAAAAATTATCAAAATATCCTTCAATGGTAAGTTATCGTATAATTCAATCCTTCAGTCAAACAACATCCCAAATGAACTGTGGACATAAAAATATGTCAAACTCAATCACTTATCTTTATATATCTTGATCTAAAGGTGATGATTCAATGGATGATACATTAGAAATTCTTTTCTAATTATCATCCTACTTTGGCCAAAGACTTCCGTATCAACAACCTATGAGATCACATAAGATGTTCGCTACCCTTATTAGGAGTGACTGATCCCTTATTGATCACTTATAACCTCCATGCACACTTCACCATATCCAGAATATCCCACACAAGGATCAGAGAACCAAGTTAGGTAGTGAACCAAAATATGAATCCATGTACACAAGGTACTATGGTGACCTTAGGTCAAAAGATCACTTACACAACTCTCACTAGAGAATCATCAGTTGACAAGTAAATAAGACTCCATCTAATATTCTCTTGCAGGTCAATTTAGTGAACTTATTCTCTAATGAGTACCCATATCCTTGTATTAGTATCACCACACAAACCATCCTCATTTTTGAGCATACATAGGACATGCTAGTCTTACCGGGATCATTGATCCCTGATTTAATGTACCAATGACTAGAAATATTTTAGGTCAGGGCTATCAAGAATTTAGGTCTTACTGGCATGATCTCATCAGGGTCCTAAAATCATTGCTCAAACCTATGGGGTTCATTATAATCTTAAGAACAATAAGATGCAGCATATAATGAATCAAAAATATCTATTTTATTAATAATATAAATATCAATTACATGAGTCTAGAAGATAAATTACAATAAACACCCTATTGCATCCCATATACGATTGGCTTGTAAGACATTATTCTTTCAGATATACTGTTATTTTCTTTTCTTCATGTGATTAGATTAGTAATTTCTATTTTTTCCCCCTTTCATATGATTAGCATATCATGTATTGAGCTAACTTGTTAGATGATCTTTCTTTAACCCAACTTCTGAGATTCACTGAATTAGCTTCTTTTATTAGCAGAGTATGCATAAGGTCAAACATATTCAAATACACGTAAACAATCTAGCTTTCATTCTGATAGCCTAAAACATTGAATTTTCATTCTTCTGAATCCTTTCTAGAAGACTTGATTATCTATCATCCTAGCCTAAATTCTTGGTGCTGCAAGTGACCTCCAAAATGAAACTAAATCATTTTAATGTATCTGCATGACACCTCCTTATGGAACAATCTATAAGCACATTTGTCTTCTCTCCCATTGCTCCGATTAGGGAGAAAAAAAAAAATTCCTTTAATTTTCTCAACTCAAAATTTTTTAAAAAGATTTAGAAAATAGAAAAAGTAGTAAAAAGTTTAAATCTATTTTTTTTCATTAATGAATAATAAAACTGAGTTACAAAGTCTCTATTTATATTAATGGCGTCCATCTTTACAAAATTTAGGTTGTATTCTTCTTTTGGGTTAAAGATGTTATAATTTTTCCCAGATAGGCATATGACTAGTGAAATAGCCATAAAAATGCTAAAATCTTTCAGAAGATAAATCTTGACCTCTATATTGTATTTGGCTTTAGTCACATCATCTAATTTTTTTAGATTAGGAGTTATACCCAATCAAGTTCTTTCCTAAAAAGGAAAATTTTATTTTGCTTAGCCTATTTCAAAGCCCAAATGAACGAATTTAATCTTGATCGCTCAATGGACCACACCCTGTAAGGTGGCATCCTTATAAGACCTAAGGGTGCATTAAAATTCAAAGAAAGTGATTAAACATCAAAGAAGTGCTTAACAAGTAAAATGTAGGATTTCTAAAGGTGATGAGCTACCCAAAGTGGCTAGTGAACATTATTTCTGTGCTTAAGAATTGAACCAATAGTGTGCATATAGACTATAGGGATCTAAATAAAGTAAGCCCAAATGATGATTTCCACTTGATAATGATGGATATCCTAGTTGACAATGCAGCCTTAAATATAATGCACTCTTTCATGGATGAATTTTTTAGCTACAAGTTAAAAATGGCAGAAGATGACTTAGGAAAGATTTTATTTATTACACTTCAGGGTGCCTTCCATTACTAGGGCATACTTTTTAACCAAAAAAATGCAAAAGTGACCTATCAGACAGCCATGACCAATTTTTCTATGATATGATGCACCGAGAAATTGAAAATCTATGTTGATGATATATATGATTACTAAGTCTACAGTGCTTGAGGAATATTTAGTTCATCTTAATAAGCTTTTCAAGTGATTTTGCAAATAAGAATTCTATCTTAACTCTGCAAAATGTTTCTTCGCTGCTAGCTTGAGAAAGTTATGAGGGTTTATTATCAGCTTAGATGTAGAACAATCGACAATGGCGAAAGCAATCATTAACATGCTATCCCTTTAGATGGAAAAGGAAATCAAAGGCTTCTTGGGAAGAATTCAGTGTATTAGCACATATATTGCCCAGATGACCCCTTTCCAAGAACCAATCTTCAAGCTCTTGCACAAAAATGTGCCCATGATTTGGAATGAGGATTGTTGAAAGTCCTTCATAATATCTAACCTTGCCTTCATAATCCACTTCGAGTAGATCTTGTTATTATGTCTGTACCCCACAGACTCTTTGCTGAAAGCAGTTTTCGGCCAGCATGATAGAGCTAGAAGAAAAAGAAAGCGCTATCTATTATTTGTGCAAGAGAATGACAAGCAATGAAGTCAGTATATATATTGCAAAAACTTTTCCTAGCTTGGGTCTAGGTAAAGTTCAGCAGCTTTGACTTCATCTCAGTCAGATTGAATCCCTTGAACTACCTGATGGATGAAACTTTTCTAAGAAGTGTGGCAAAATGGCTCCTATTGATATCAGAATTTTAAATCACTTGCATGAAACAAAAAGCTATCAAAGGTTGGAAAATTGCTGTCCACTAAGTTGATTATCTACTCCATGGCTATGAAAATTTATGCATGGAATTTCTAGATGAAGAGACACTCTTTGCCATGATGGAAGGAGCTTTCTCCTTTTACAATTCAGAACAGAGTTTAGGGGCAATTTTAGAGTCTTCCAAAAGGGTTTGGGTATTGGTGGCAATCAGTCTAAACTTTGAGTGCACACACGGCTGAATCCAAGGTGTGAATTTTTGGCTTGAAAATGGCTTTAGACTTTCATATTGAAAATTTTTGATGTGTATGGAGATTCAATACTGATCATCTCATAAAATAATGGGGAAAAGAAGACAAGAAATGAAAAACTAATGCCCTGTTATGAGCATTTCAAGAGGTCGATCATAGAATTTGATCAGATAAATTTCCATTATATGCATAAAATGAGAAATCAGAAAACAGATATATTAGCCAAATTGACTGCTCAGACTAAAATTCGCAAAGAAAATAAAGTTGAGTTGTACATTGCTGAATAGATTGATTCAATCTATATTTCCAAATTGAAGCTATCTTTCTTCATGCGCCATGAGTTGATATTTTATAGGGTGAGGACATCAAGATGTAGTTAGAAGATCAGATATACCTTATTTATCACCACACCTCATAATGATAACCTCTACATTTGTTTTATTTGATAGATATCTGCACAAATAGTCTTTCAAGGAATGTTTCTCAAATTTGTCCGCAAAAAGAATCCAGGGAAATCATGAAGAAACTTCATTCTACAATTTGCAAGCCAAACACAAGCAGCCACAAGCTAGCAAGGAAAATAATAAGGCAACAATGCTTCTGGATCACCATGGAATATGACTACTGTTGATTTGTCAAATCATACCATCAGTATCAAATTCATGCTAATCAGATTCATGCTCCATTATACAAGCTCCATCACATGGCATCACCTTGGCCATTCACCACTTGGGGATTAGATGTGATTGGCAAGATAACTCCAAAGGCTTCAGATGGACATGAACGCATACTGATTACTATAGATTATTTCATTAAATAGGTAGAAACAAGATCTTACAAGATAATCACAGCCTCTATCACTACCAAATTCATGCAAGGATATTATTTTGCTTCTTCAGTGTACTTCATGAGATTATAATAGATAATGACCAAATTTTGCAGGAGGCAAGATCAATGAATTCTGCAAGCAATTCCAAGTCACGTATCACTTGCCATAGCATCTACAAACAAATTGTGCAGTCCAAGCCGAGGATAAAAGTTGGGATAGAATAATTAAAAGATGTTAGCCACCCTTAGAGGGTAGTCTGATAATTATTAAAGAAAATTACAGCGACACCGCTTCAATTTTTTTTGATTTATATTTATATCTCAAAAATTCTAGTTTTTTAAATTAAATCTCAAAACTTAGATTGTGATTGCAACGTAACATAGCTGTCCATCTCGTACAATGGACATGAGTTGCCATGCCCCCAACCTAAGCATAAGCCTAGGAACATGACACTCCACTGCATACACGTAAGGCTAGACCCTATGAACATGCAAGGTGACGACCTGTCAAATAAAATAATTCTAATTAGATGTGGCAATTAGGTCGGGTTAGGTGGTCAAGTCAAAAATTCATCAACCAAAGCCTAACCGATTTATTAAATAGGTCAAAAATTTAGATCTGAAATTGAATTGGTAACTCAATCTGATCCACATAATCTATTTATTAAACAAGTCAAGCTAAATTAAATAGGTTGAGTGAGTTTTTAATCAGTTAAATAGATTCAAATGGTTAAGTAGGTTGGGTTAAATAGGATAAAAATAGGTTAAATAGGTTTAAACAAGATAAACAAGTTTTAAATAGGTTAATTAGGTTAGATCATGACCCGACCTAATCATTAAACGGGTCAAAACAAGTTAAATGGGTCCAAGGTCCAAACCTGAACCCAAATCCATTGAATAAATTGGTCTAGATGGGTTGACCTATTTAGGATCCAAATCCATTTATGTCAAACCTAAATCTGTTTAAAATAGATTATTTGCAGATCAGGTTAATGGGTCGAGTCATAAATTGCGACCCTTTATTCTAATCAAACTAATAATATCCACTAAAAACAGGAAGGGTTACAATCAAATTTCCAAATCTCATATAGTTTCCAAAACACACTAAATCAATTCCAAAATGTTTTCGGTTTACATATTGAGACAAATATATTAACTTAACTAACATAGTTCATATGATTCTACATATAACAAAGTTTAAGAGGGTTTTAAGCAAAATTATAATGGTTGGTTTGATGTCTCAAATCTAAAGCCTTACTCTAATTTGACAATCCAACTTCTACCAATTTCCTCCTAAACCTCGAGCTCTATAAAAACATAGAATTCAAAGAGTGAGTTAATAGCCCAGTAAGTAACTAAAATTATAATCAAAAATACCAAGCATGGCAAATAAAACCATAAAAACTGCATAATATGAAATAACTTAGCAAAATAAAATTTTCATAATCAAAGCTGTATATATGATTCCTATATATGTATATACATACATATATATGCATACATACATACACACACACACACACACACACACACACATATATATATATATATATAATATATATATATATATATATATATATATGTATGTATGTATGTATGTATGTATGTATGTATGTATGTATGTATGTATGAATGTATGTATGCACACACACACACATGTATCTATATATACATACATATGTATATATATCTGTATATATACATACATATGCATATGTATGTATATATACATATATATGTATACATATATGTGTGTGTGTGTGTATATAAATATACATATTTATATATATATATACACACACATGTGTGTGTATCTATCTATCTATATATATATACACACATACATACACACACATATGTATGTATATGTCTACACACACACATATGTACATACATATGTATGTATAGATCCATACATATGTATACATATATATATATACATATGTATGTATGTATGTATATCATTTTCAAACTCAATGATTCACATGTGATTCAAAGAGTATTTTAGCAACCCATGTCAAAGCCAAGGTTATTATGCTAATATTTCCGATGAATATCTTATGATAATTCTTTTGAGAAATGCTTTACTGGTTCATCAGTCTATGCAACTACAATCATATATAATCCCGATGATAGGACCCAAATTACTATACTTATTAACTCCTATAGAGTAGGTCTAAAATACCGTGCTTAACCCCTATAAAGTAGGTCCCAAGTATATCACTAAGCCATAGAAAGTATGTCCAAAGTATGGCACTTAATCTGTATAGAGTAGGTGTCATGCCCCCGACCCAAGATTTTGAATCGAGGGTCATGGCAACCGCCGCATACTCATAGAAAACTCTTCCCATAAGCATGCAAGGCATCTTATCATACTATCCTAAAACAACAGCGGAATAATTAGTCAACAATTTAAATCTAAAATATAACGACCTAAATTTTTTCTTTAATATCTCAATAAATTCAACAACGATTCAAAGGCTTTGCATCAAATTCAATAAGCCTTTCAACCTAAAATAAAAGTATGAAGATTCTGCTTCTGATCACTCTTCCATTCATATCTTGTATCATCTTAATTCTTCAACATCTGTAAAAACAGTAAAATAGGAGGTAATGAGCTAGACAGCCCAGTAAGCAATGATCACTTTTAAACAGATTTCATCAGGTATTTAAGTAAATCATCATTTATAAAAAAAATAAGCATATAGAGTTCATCAATTCGAAATCAATTTCAATTATGCAACATAATTTATGCCAAATTCATTTCTTTTTCGAAAATTCAAGTTTCTTTCCAAATTTCAATTTCTTTTGTTCTTCAATTTCTTTTCGTCGACCATGAGCTATGACCACATTTTTCCTGTGGCAGGATCATAATACCGCGTATCTGCTTGCGGTAGGCTGCGAATCATCTGGCAGCCATGTCCTTTGGAATCGCTGGTCTCTCTGGCGATTTGTCGCTGGTCTCTCTGGTGACATGTCGCTGGTCTCGCTGGTGACATAAACCCTCAGGACAATCAATTGCCAACGTATATGCCCCCATTGGCAGGGTCCTTTACATAGTCAGGTTGTCAATTCTTATTGTTTCTTATATCATAATTCTTCATAAATCATATTTCATATTCTAATTTCGATAATAAAACATATAATCATGTAGTATCGAAATCAATCAATATAATGCATCATGAAATCAATATGTTCAATCATGCTTCATCATACCATTTCAAATAAGATATTTTCATAACAAAATATCATTCATCCAATTCATGCATCGTTTCACAAATCATGTCAGAAGAATACATTATAATTTGCCGATAAATCTAGAAAAAGTGAAACATTACTTACCTCAAACGTATTCCAATAAATCCACATAATTCTATAAATTTTCTTCCAAAAATTCTATTCGTAGATCATATCACGATATCCCATGATCAAACATCCACAATCCTATACAGAATCAATTTCAATAATTAGAAAGAATACGAATACCATATTTCAACGGTTTAGATTAGGTCCGATCATCTAATTTCATCTAATCAAAATCTAATTAGGACCTAAACGATCCAAAGTTTGACTGTCAGATCAAATCGGATTCGAAGTGATAGGACGAGGTTTCTTCATCGATTTCATAAAATCAAGTGGAGAAAGAAAATCAGAGGAGAGAGAATTCATGAGGTACAATTCGAATTGATCAGGTGACACAATCCAACATTACGATTGGTCCAATATCTCGAGTGGTGAAATCAACATGATCAAATCAAGTCATGACTAGATCGGGATCATGAATGATCAAATCTAAAGATTCATGGTCTGATCAAAGTGGGTGCCAGTACGCTGTCAGACAATCATGGATCAGGGTTCTTCATTAGAATCAGATCATAATTATTAAAAGAAATTTCTTCATTCACTAACCTTTTTAGAGAGAGAATCAATCAAGAGAGAAAATATTTTAGAGAGAAAAAATTCTAGAGAGAGAAAATTTTAGAGAGAGAAAATTCATCTTGGATTCTTCAGACAATATGATTCAATAAATTCTGATCGATCGGATCAAATCATGCTGAAATTATCATGTGGACAATTCAATAAAATTATGAGAAATAAAATCTAAAAATACCTGACTGATCAAAGTGGATGTCGGTGTACCGTCCGACGATCACAGATCAAAAATCTATCACGAGGATCATTTAAATTCATCATCATTCTTCTCAAAATTTTAAAAATCTTAAGAGAGAGAAATAATCTAGAGAGAGGATTTTAGAGAGAGAAAGTAGAGAGAGAAAGTCCAATTCTAGAGAGAGAAAATACTAGTTCAGGCTGAAGAGAGAGAGGGAAGAGAGAGAAACTCTCTTTCTCATATTTTATTATTTATATCATTATTTATTAATTAATTTAATAATTTTTTCTTTTCTTTTCTTTTCTCTCTCTTTTTTTTTCTTTTTCTTCACGGAAGAGAGAGGAGAAAATCCTATTTATTATTATTATATTATTATCATTTTATTTTTTTTCTTTCTTTTTTTTTCCTTTTCCTTTTTCTTTTCTTTTTCTTCTTTTTCTTTTCTTTTTCTTTTCTTTTCCTTCTTCTTCTTTTCTTTTTCTTTTTCTTTTCCTTCTTCTTCTTCTTCTTTTTCTTTTCTTCTTCCCGTGGGCTTGTTTTGGGCTGAAACAGGGGACCGTGAGGTCCCCTCATTGGGTGGCCGGTCGGCGGCACAGCCGGCGTGGGGCGGCCGTCGGTAGGAGGGGGTGACTCACCGATAAGAAGAGGGCCAAACCGGTGGTCGGCGGTGACCACCGGCGACGGCAAAACGGTAAAAAAAAAAATTCTTCCGCAATAAAATCCGACGACTCCGGTCGCCGGCGAGCGTGCACATCGGCACGGAAGGGAAGGGGGAGAAAAGAGGAAGAGGAGGAGGCTTACCTCCGTCGCCGGCGAAGCTTTTCCGGCGAGAAATTGGATGGCACAGCGACGGGTCTCCGTGAGAAATTTCGGTGATTGCCGCCGTTTTGCCCCGGGATTTCTCGATGAGAGGAGAGAGGAGGGTTCTCCTCCTTAAATAGAGCCGGAGGAAACTTGTTTCCGACTCCGATTAGGAGCCGGTGAACGGAGGAAGAAGACTCCCTTCGGGAGTTCTTCTCCTCTGTTTTTCTTCCTTTTTTTTTTTGTTTTGGGCTTTGGATTCGTTGCTTGGGCCGGGCCTCACATTCTTCCCCTCTAAAAAAAATTTCATCCTCAAAATTTTTCTTGCCTGAGTCTTCATAGTTTCTTACTTGAATCTCATCCACAAATATTTCAATATTCTAATTCTTGATATAAATTCATTCTTAAATCATTCCATAAGAAAAAGTAAATACATCAAATATTGATCTGAACGGAATCATCCATTTTCTTATTTATCAAGATCACCATCTCAAAGATTTTCAATGTTTCAAGATTTTGAAATTATGATCTTATTTTCTATAAAAATTAATATTCAATATCTCATGACTCAAATTAAAATCAAATCTATCTCTTGTGAATAGAAAAAGGTCAATGTCTCTATTCTTCATAAGAACTTCATTCATCATTATTCATTTATTTATTTATTTATTTTAAAATATTAATCACTCTTAATTTCAACCCATCATAAGATAGGAAAACATACTTCTATGAATTATATGATGACATCCCAATCAATCAAAATTCAAAAATATTTTTTCTTATTCGTACTTTCAAAGGTTGAAGATTTATCATTTCAATCTCATTCTCGAACTTTTGATATTTTATTTCTTGATGCAACTTCATCATTAAGTCATTTCATAAAGATCAATATCACCATTGTTGATTGAATCAATATCACTATTTCTAGTCATCGAAATTTTCTTACTCAAACCCTCAAACTCTTAAATATTCTAATTCTTGAAGCAATTTTATCATTAAGTCATTCCATAATAAAAATCAATAACTCAAAAATTGATCTAAATCAAAACTATATTTTTCTTATAATCAAAATCAATGTCTCTATTCTAAGTAAGTATATCAATTTTCTTTATCTAAACATTAACAACTCTTAATTAATCGATTCATTATCAAATTATGAATAACTCCAATCTATCTTTTGTAGAACAATCATCAATATCAATAGATAACCTCAATCTTTTCCATTCAGTCTGAGAAATAATAATGATCAAAAGAGTTCTAACTTCAAATTTCATTATACCCTGGAGATAAATATTTGAGTATAATAATCTAAGATCGAAATCATCATTCGATAAACAATCTCAAATTCTTTCTAATAAATAGAGAATTATAAAATTTAATTCTAGGATAGAGAAAAATTATCTCCAAATATTCTAAATCTAAATTCAAAAATCAAGGATCCACTCATCCTAGAATTAGGATGCTAAATATTTTTGTAGCATAGTAGGTGGAAGTACTACTTTTAAAAATCACATTAGGATATCTAAAATGATTCAAAATTTTAAAATATTATTCTTTCTAATATCAATAAATTTCTTGTATCAAACCATATCATCTATCATAATTCTTTAACTCAAAGGGTCAACATTCCTAACTTACTCAAAGTAATCCAGATTACCATCCTTCCGCTGCACACTCTGATCTAACAATCAAAATTTCTTAGCTTCACCAAAAAATTTTGATCAAATTATTTCTTTATCTTATCAATAGGAAAGATCTAAAATTTTAAATTTCAATTGAAGTCAAAGATTAACCTTCAATTCTCATTCATACTTCTACTGGTATACAATAATCTTGATTAACCCTTGAGTCCAATATCATATTTAAACCATCATATAGATTTACTATAATCAATATGAATCAAATCTTAATTCTCATATCAATTCAATTCGATAATTTTCAAACCAAAAATCCTTATAAGTCAAATTAATGGAGAAAAAAAATCCTTCGATGCTCCACCAAATTTGGACATAATCAGAATATATAAGAATTTCAAATCATTATTTTTTTTTCTAAACTTTCTATCATTAGGATCTTCAATATCTATCAAATATCCTTTCATAACAATCATACAAGCTTCAAAAAGAATCAAATCTCCATTTAATAGTAGATTCAATTAGGGACCTCATTAACAAAAGCAAAAGAACTCTATATCAATTCCTAAATCCAAAATTTCTAAATTATAAATTCACATGGATCCCTTAATCTGAAATATAAATCAGATCTTTTATCTTAATCTAAAGATATCAATTTTTCATTAACAACCTCAATAATAATATCAGAAAATCTCTTGATCAACTTAGATACAAAATCTTTAAATTGAAATTTCATACACATCATGTACTCTCCAAGAGACATAATAAGATCTATTATCTAGATCTAAGGATGATGATTAAGGATTTCAGTACGATGAATATCCTACAACCTCATAATCGATTTCATCAATAAGAAATAGGTTTCTTTGCAATATCTCCAAATATGCATTCATCCTAATATGCCACTTTATATATAATCCACATACCAAGTTCATTTTCGATGAATATTCCAATCAAGCATCATAAAAAAAAAACTTTCTTAGCCCATTCTGGAATAATATTTTATCGTCAAATCTTTATCTTTCAATAATAGTCAACTTCTCAACTAGAAGTAATATCATAGTATTATTCTCACATCGAATTTAAACTTACGATTCACTTGAATAACCAATGATCAAATTAATAACCATAATGCACAATAAAATTTTATGTCAATCCTTTTGTGATTACCTTCGATCAAGATCAAACTAATCATATCATGATCAATAGATCATCCATCATATTTCAAATTCTATATGTCATAATCTCTTGTGATCCTTTCATACATAATCTCAATATTTAATCAAAATTTATAAATATTTCTTCCGCTACAATCATGAAAGATCTACACTATAATATCCCTGGTGTCTATCCACTTACACCCATTCTATATCTGATTCTATGTTTCATAATTTATCCACTTATGCTCTGATACCACTTTAATTGTCACGCCCCCGATCCGAGATTTTGAATCGAGGGTCATGGCAACCGCCACATACTCATAGAAAACTCTTTCCATAAGCATGCAAGGCATCTTATCATACTATCCTAAAACAACAGCGGAATAATTAGTCAACAATTTAAATCTAAAATATAACGACCTAAATTTTTTCTTTAATATCTCAATAAATTCAACAACGATTCAAAGGCTTTGCATCAAATTCAATAAGCCTTTCAACCTAAAATAAAAGTATGAAGATTCTGCTTCTGATCACTCTTCCATTCATATCTTGTATCATCTTAATTCTTCAACATCTGTAAAAATAGTAAAATAGGAGGTAATGAGCTAGACAGCCCAGTAAGCAATGATCACTTTTAAACAGATTTCATCAGGCATTTAAGTAAATCATCATTTATAAAAAATAAGCATATAGAGTTCATCAATTCGAAATCAATTTCAATTATGCAACATAATTCATGCCAAATTTATTTCTTTTTCGAAAATTCAAGTTTCTTTTCAAATTTCAATTTCTTTTGTTCTTCAATTTCTTTTCGTCGACCATGAGCTATGACCATTATTTCCCTGTGGCAGAGTCATAATACCGCGTATCTGCTTGTGGTAGGCTGCGAATCATCTGACAGCCATGTCCTTTGGAATCGCTGGTCTCTCTGGCGGTTTGTCGCTGGTCTCTCTGGCGACATGTCGCTGGTCTCACTGGCGACATAAACCCTCAGGACAATCAATTGCCAACGTATATGCCCCCATTGGCAGGGTCCTTTACATAGTCAGGTTGTCAATTCTTATTGTTTCTTATATCATAATTCTTCATAAATCATGTTTCATATTCTAATTTCGATAATAAAACATATAATCATGTAGTATCGAAATCAATCAATATAATGCATCATGAAATCAATATGTTCAATCATGCTTCATCATACCATTTCAAATAAGATATTTTCATAATAAAATACCATTCATCCAATTCATGCATCGTTTCACAAATCATGTCAGAAGAATACATTATAATTTGCCGATAAATCTAGAAAAAGTGAAACATTACTTACCTCAAATGTATTCCAATAAATCCATATAATTCTATAAATTTTCTTCCAAAAATTTATTCGTAGATCATATCGCGATATCCCATGATCAAACATCCACAATCCTATACAGAATCAATTTCAATAATTAGAAAGAATACGAATACCATATTTCAACGATTTAGATTGGGTCCGATCATCTAATTTCATCTAATCAAAATCTAATTAGGACCTAAACGATCCAAAGTTTGACTGTCAGATCAAATCGGATTCGAAGTGATAGGACCGAGATTTCTTCATCGATTTCATAAAATCAAGTGGAGAGAGAATTCATGAGGTACAATTCGAATTGATCAGGTGACACAATCCAACATTACGATTGATCCAATATCTCGAGTGGTGAAATCAACATGATCAAATCAAGTCATGACTAGATCGGGATCATGAATGATCAAATCTAAAGATTCATGGTCTGATCAAGGTGGGTGCCAGTACGCTGTCAGACAATCATGAATCAGGGTTCTTCATTAGAATCAGATCATGATTATTAAAAGAAATTTCTTCATTCACTAACCTTTTTAGAGAGAGAATCAATCAAGAGAGAAAATATTTTAGAGAGAAAAAATTCTAGAGAGAGAAATTTTAGAGAGAGAAAATTCATCTTGGATTCTTTAGACAATATGATTCAATAAATTTTGATCGATCGGATCAAATCATGCTGAAATTATCATGTGGACAATTCAATAAAATTATGAGAAATAAAATCTAAAAATACCTGACCTGATCAAAGTGGATGTCGGTGTACCGTCCGACGATCACAGATCAAAAATCTATCACGAGGATCATTTAAATTCATCATCATTCTTCTCAAAATTTAGAAATCTTAAGAGAGAGAAATAATCTAGAGAGAGGATTTTAGAGAGAGAAAGTAGAGAGAGAAAGTCCAATTCTAGAGAGAGAAAATACTAGTTCAGCTGAAGAGAGAGAGGGAAGAGAGAGAAACTCTCTTTCTCATATTTTATTATTTATATCATTATTTATTAATTAATTTAATATTTTTTCTTTCTTTCTTTTCTCTCTCTTTTTTTTCTTTTTCTTCACGGAAGAGAGAGGAGAAAATCCTATTTATTATTATTATATTATTATCATTTTATTTTTCTTCTTTCTTTTTTTTTTTTTTTCTTTTCTTTTTCTTCTTTTTCTTTTCTTTTTCTTTTCTTTTCCTTCTTCTTCTTTTCTTTTTCTTTTTCTTTTCCTTCTTCTTCTTCTTTTTCTTTTCTTCTTCCCGTGGGCTTTTTTGGGCTGAAACAGGGGACCGTGAGGTCCCCTCATTGGGTGGCCGGCCGACGGCGCAGCCGGCGTGGGGCGGCCGTCGGTAGGAGGGGGTGACTCGCCAATAAGAAGAGGGCCAAACCGGTGGTCGGCGGTGACCACCGGCGACGCAAAACGGCAAAAAAAGAAAATTCTTCCGCAACAAAATCCGGCGACTCGGTCGCCGGCGAGCGTGCACATCGGCACGGGAAGGAAGGGGGAGAAGAGAGGAAGAGGAGGAGGCTTACCTCCGTCGCCGGCGAAGCTTTTCCGCGAGAAATTGGACGGCACAGTGACGGGTCTCCGTGAGAAATTTCGACGATTGCCGCCGTTTTGCCCCGGATTTTCGATGAGAGGAGAGAGGAGGGTTCTCCTCCTTAAATAGAGCCGGAGGAAACTTGTTTCCGACTCCGATTAGGAGCCGGTGAACGGAGGAAGAAGACTCCCTTCGGGAGTTCTTCTCCTCTGTTTTCCTTCTTTTTTTTTTTTTGTTTAGGGCTTTGGATTCG